>NC_138191.1:5380091-5750794 GCF_964194105.1 Spermophilus citellus
AATTAATCTCTAAAAAGAAACAACAAATAGGAAACATTTAGGGGATGACCCTAACACGATTTTTTTTTAAATATTTTTTTTTTGTTGTTGATAGACTTTTATCTTATTTATTTACACATGGTGTTGAGAATCAAATCTAGTGCCTCATGCATGCCAGGCAAGTATGCTACCACTGAGCCACAGCCCCAGCCCCACTAACAAGATATTTTATATTCAACATCTCAAAAGTTCAGAAGGACTTCTTCACATAGAAAGGAAACAAGTACAGGGCTGGGTTGTGGCTCAGAGGTACAGTGCGTGCCTAGCATGTGTGAGGCACTGAGTTTGATCCTCAGCACCATATAAAGTAAAACAAAGACATTGTGTCCACTTAGAACTAAAAAAATAAATATATTTAAAAAAAAGTAAACAAGTACAGGCCCAGGATTAATCAATTACCTTCATTTGTACAGTGCCTGGGAAGCCCCTCCTCCCCTCCACTGCCACCTTAGTTCTAGAACAATGATAGTTTTCTCTAGTAAGACTTGTTATTTTTTATTCTTTTGAGACTGGTGATTGAACCCAGGGGCTCTTTACCCCTGAGCCACATTCCCAGTCCGTTTCTCTAATTTTTTCTTTTGAGACAGGGCCTTGCTAGGTTGCTGAGGCTGGCCTTGAACTTGTGATCCTCCTTCCTCAGCCTCCTGAGTTTCTGGGATTACAGGAATGTTCCATGTGTAGCAGTAAGGCTTTTTTTTTTTTTTTTTTTTTTTTTTTTTTAAAGAGAGAGAGAGAGAGAGAGAATTTTAATATTTATTTTTTTTAATTATCGGCGGACACAACATCTTTGTTGGTATGTGGTGCTGAGGATCAAACCCGGGCTGCACGCATGCCAGGCGAGGGCGCTACTGCTTGAGCCACATCCCCTGCCCCCAAAAGATAATTTTTTAATATTTATTTTTTTTAGTTTTCGGTGGACACAACATCTTTCTTTGTATGTGGTGCTGAGGATCGAACCTGGGCCACACGCATGCCAGACGTGCGCACTACCGCTTGAGCCACATTCCCAGCCAGCAGTAAGGCTTTAAAACTTTTTTTGTTCCCAGTAAAGCTCCACGTGTGTGCGTGTATTACTGTAGACTGAACCAAGGTATGTACACGCTATGGAAGTGCTCTACCTCTGAGCTACAACCCTAGTGCTTTTTATTTTTTGAGACAGAGTTGCACTAAATTTCCTAGACTGGCTTGGACCTTGAGATCCTCCTGCTTCAGCTTCTCCAGTAGCTAGGATTACAGGTATGTGCCACTCACTGCACCTGGTTCCAGTAAAACTTTTTTTTTTTTTTTTTTAAAGAGAGAGTGAGAGAGAGGGGGACAGAGAGAGAGAGAGAAAATTTTTTAAATATTTATTTATTTTTTCTTAGTTCTCGGCGGACACAACATCTTTGTTGGTATGTGGTGCTGAGGATCGAACCCGGGCTGCACGCATGCCAGGCGAGCGCGCTACCGCTTGAGCCACATCCCCAGCCCCCAGTAAAACTTTTTGATAACAACATTTCAATTAGTTCTAATGATTCTTTCTGTGAACTAGGACTTGAAAAATTCAAAACCCATTGAAAATTTTCCTTATTGACAATACCATTCTTTAACTGAATCAGGCCTTTTAAATTAATTTTTAACCATTTTTTTTTCCACTGCTGGGAATCAAACCCAGTGTTTCACACATATCGGGCAAACACTGTACTGCTGAGCTACCTCCCCCTAGTTCATTATTATTTTTTAAAATATTTTTTTTAGTTGTAGTTGGAGACAATACCTTTATTTTATCTATTTTTATGTGGTGCTGAGGATTGAACCTAGCTTCTCGCATGTGCTAGCCGAGCGCTCTACTACTGAGCCATAATCCCAGGCCCCTTCATTATTTTAAAAACTTGTTTTTGGGAGAGGTACCAGGGATTGGACCCAGGCGCACTTAACCATTGATCCATATCCCCAGCCCAGCCCATTTTATTTTATTTTATATTTTTTTAAATATTTTATTCTTTAGTTTTCGGTGGACACAACATCTTTGTTTGTATGTGGTGCTGAGGATCGAACCCGGGCCGCATGCATGCCAGGCAAGCGTGCTACGGCTTGAGCCACATCCCCAGCCCCCATTTTATTTTTTATTTTGAGACAGGGCCTGGCTAAATTGCTTAGGGCCTCCCAGCCTCCACATCCTCCAGATCCACTGGAATTACAGGCATCAGCCACTCCGATCAATATTAACTAAAGGAATAAGTTTAGAATGTTAGAGAACTTTACTGGAGCTTCAATACAATACTAGCCTAATCAGCCACAGTGTCAACAATATTCCTTTGACTTCCATACCTGTTCAGAGCCAGATAAAGCTGAGTATTGTGGGTGTGGAATTTCTCTCCAATGCTATTATAAAACTGAACAATGAAGGTGAGAGACATGCCCAAGGGAAAGGCTGATAGGGTCCTTCCTTGTGTTGTGTATAGCTTGGGTTGGCTGCTCATTTTCAGGTATGTTACCGGTGCTACCTGTGGGAGACAAAACCTACTGGTTCAGAGAAGGATGCATTGGAGAAGAACTGCTACCATATTCTACAATTTATAATCAATGATGAAAACAGAATGGTATTCCTCTTCTTATAGGAAAAACCTCTTTTTTTTTGGTAGCAGGGATTAAACCCAGAGGCACTTTCCACTAAATTACATCTCCAGCTCTTCTTTCTTTCCTTATTTATTTTGTGGTGCTGGGGATTGAACCCACAGCCTTGTGCATGCAAGGCAAAGCACTCTACTAACTGAGCTATACCCACAGCCCTCCTTTTGCATTTTGAAACAGGGTCTTACTAAATTGCTGAGGCTGGCTTCAAACTTGACATCCTCCTGCCTCAGCATGCCGAGTTGCTGGGATTACGGATATGTACCACTGTGCCTTGCTCAAATAGGTGTTTTGTTTGTTTTTAACCTGGGGACTGAATCCAGGAGCACTATACTATTGAGCTACATCCCAAGACTTTTTTTTTTTTTTTTTTTTTTTAAATAGGATTTGGCTAAATTGCTGAGCTAGCCTTGAACTTGCAATACTCCTGCCTCAGCCTCATACTTGCTGGGATTATAGGTAAATTCCACCATATCCAGCCCAGCCCTTTTAATTTAAAATTTTTTTTTAAATATTTATTTTTCAGTTTTCGGCGGACACAACATCTTTGTTTGTATGTGGTGTTGAGGATCGAACCCGGGCCGCCCGCATGCCAGGCGAGCGCGCTACCGCTTGAGCCACATCCTCAGCCCCCCTTTTAATTTTTTATTTTGAGACAGGGTCTCACTAAGTTACCCAGTTGGCACAGAATTTACGTTCCTCCCGTCTCAGCTTCCTGAGTCACTGGGGATTATAGGCATATGCTACTGTGCTCATTTTATGTACTTTTTTTGTGTGGGTGTGGTGCTGGGGATTAAACCCAGGGCCTTGTTCATTCGAGGCAAGCACTCTACCGACTGAGCTATATTTCCAGCCCTATGTACAATTTTTTGTGGTAGTTAAAAGTGATAAGGTACACAAAAGGATCAACAGAGTAGCTAGGATATAGATGTTTAATGCCTAATTTTTTTTTTCAGTACTGGAAATTCAACCCAGGGGTGCTTTACAACTGAGCTACATCTTTAACCCTTTTTATTTTTATTTTGAGAGAGGGTCTCACAAATTTGTCTAGGTTGGCAATCTTCCTTCCTCAGCCTCCTGGGTTGCTGGGATTATAGGTATTCACTATCATACCTGACTCTTTTTCTTTTTTTTGGTACTGGGATTGAACTCAGGGGCACTCAACCTCTGAGCCACATCCCCAGCCCTGTTTTGTATTTTATTTAGAGACAGGGCCTCATTGAGTTGCTTAGCACCTCATCATTGCTGAGGCTGAGGGTGGGTTTGAACTCACGATCCTCCTGTCTCAGTCTCCCGAGTCTCTGGGATTACAGGCATGCACCACTGCACCCAGCCTCATATCTGACTCTTAAAATTATTTTTTTTTGTGTTAGACTAACCAACCTGTGAAGCCTCTTATATTATACTGGATTTTAGCCAAAAGGCCAAGAAGTGATCTATAGCTTCTTCTAATTAAAAATTTTAATTCTATATCAAAGCCAGCCTTTGATAGCAATAGTTCTAGACTCTTCCTACAACCAACCTCTTGCTAAAGCTACTCAGAAGCTTAACATATCAACTTGAAGCTAATTCCCTTTCAAAACAAGGGCTCTAAAGTCCATCTTTTTGGTACTGGGGATTGAACCCAGGGGCACTTAACCACTGAGCCACATTCTCAGCCCTTTTTAAATATTTTATTTAGAGACACGGTCTTACTGAATTGCTAAGTGCTTTGCTAAATTGCTGAGGCTGGCTTTGAATTCACAATCCTGCCTCAGCCTCCTGAGTCATTGGGATTACAGGAGTGAGCTACTGCACCTAGCTCTAAAGGCTTTTCAAATTTGATATATTTTCCCCACTTTGGTACCAGGGATTGAACCCAGGGGTGCTCAACCATTGAGCCACATCCCCAGCCCTTTTCATTTATTTATTTCATTTTGAGACAGGGTATTGCTAAATTGCTCAGGCCTCGTTAAATTGCTAGGCTAGCTTTGAATTTGTGATCCTCCTGCCTCAGCCTCTCAAACCACTGTAATCTGATGGTTTATAATCAAGTCAAAATTTGCCTATTATCGTAGAGGTTAATTTATGACTTCCATAGAAGTTTCTAGTTTTTTTTTTTCAGTGTTACGGATTGAACTTTGGGGTGCTTTGCCAATAAAGTATATTCCAAGCATGTTTTATTTTTTATTTTGAGACAAGGTCTTGCTTAATTGACCAGGCTGGGTTTGAATTTGCAATGCTCCTGCTTCAGCCTCCCAAATATCTGGGATTTCAGGTGGTACTGCACCCAGCTAAATTTCTAGTTGTTAAGAAAGGAAACATGCCTCTTAAAGCCCTGGTATTCCTATTTATTAATTTATTTTGAGGTGCTAGGGATCCAAACCATTTAAAAAATTATTATTTTTTAGTTGTAGTGGGACATAATATCTATTTTGTTTTTACGTGGTGCTAAAACCAGTCAGGGCCTTGCACGTGCTAGGCGAGCGCTCTACTGCTGAGCCACCATCCCAGTCCCCCAGCCCATTTTTAAAATTTTTATTTTGAGACAATACCTTACTTAGTTGCCCAAGCTGACCTCAAACTTACAGTCCTCCTGCCTCAGCCTCCTGAATAGTTGGGATAATAGGCTCCCCTTAATGAGTAAGTTGCTGTACTCACCTGGACCCCAGTTATGGTTGTTTGGTTGACTCCAAAAGGTTCAATAGAAGTGACTTCCAACACAGCAGTACCTGCAATGGAACCAGCTTTCAGGAGCCCTTCACCATCTTCCTCAATGACAGATGAATTAGGGAAACACTTGAGAACACGGGAACTCACAAAGGCGGCTCCTTCCCTAGGAAACAAATGGAGCAAGTGGCAACTCTTGGCCTCTTTCGCTGAGGGAAAGGAATAAAGGAATCTGACCAGAGGGGAAGGAATAAAGAATTCCAGGACTACTGTTTTGAGTCAGTATTCCAGGAAGCTGCTTGCCATTTTCTACCTTATGTTCCCCAGGTAAAAGTCTGCATTTGGGTTATGCTTACATCTTTAAAAATCAAAACATATTTATCATTAAAGAATTATTTGGAAAAAAATATTTGGCCAAATAACTGGAAACAGGCATTCAAATACTTGTACGTGAACTTCATAGTAGCCCTATTCACAATAGTCAAAAAGTAAATATAACCTAAATATCCATCAATGAATGGATAAACAAAATGTTATGATATATTTTTTTTAAGAGAGAGAGAGAAAGAGAATTTTAATATTTATTTTTTAGTTTTCGGCAGACACAACATCTTTGTTTTGTATGTGGTGCTGAGGATCGAACCCGGGCCGCATGCATGCCAGGCGAGTGCGCTACCGCTTGAGCCACATCCTCAGGCCTGTTATGATATATTTACATAATGGAAAATTATTCAGTCATAGAAAGGAGTAAGGTACTGATACATGCCACAATGTGGCTAAATCTCAAAACTGTTATGCTAACTGAAAGAAGCAACACAAAAATTTGCATGTTGTGGGGCTGGGATTGTAGCTCAGCAGCAGAGTGCTCACCTAGCACATGCAAGGCCCTGTGTTTGATCTTCAGCACCACATAAAAATAAATAAATGAACAAGTAAATAAAGGTATTGTGTCCAACTACAACTGAAAAATAAAAATTAAAAAAATGTGCATGTTGTATGATTCATTTTATATGAAATATCCAGAATAGCTAATACCATAAAGAATGAAAGCAGCTTAATGGTTGTTAGGAACTGGGAGGGAGCGAGAATGGGCAGGTCTGCTTAGTTAGTATGTCTCCTTTGGTGATGATGAAAATGAAACTAGATAGAGGTGACAGTTGTACAATATTATGAATGTACTAAATGCCACTGGACTTAAGACTTTAAATTGTTAGATTTATGTTATGTGAATTATTTCATTACAACTAAAAAAAATTCAGGGGTTAAAACAAATACCTGGAAGGCAAGGGTCATTCTTTCTATGTGCAATTTTTTTCTAAAGATACTAGAACCTGGGCCATGTTCTCCCTTTCCTTACCTGTTGGTATGGAGTTTGAGCTGAGAATTCATAGGCATTAAAATCTGCTCAGGTTGGCACTCTGAAGAGAAAAGTTGGAGTTTTTCAAACACCTATAATGAAAAAATAATGTTTCCTCATTTCTGGAAAAGATAAATTATGATATTTACTCACGTGTGGACTTCAGTATAATCTCCAAGGGATTACATGTTAAATAAATGACAACTATAGCCCGGGGTGCAGTGGCGCATGCCTATAGTCCCAGCTATTCAGGAGACTGAGGCAGAAAGATTGCGAGTTGAAGCCAACTTGGGCAACTTGGCCAGACTCTATCTCAAAATAAAAAAAAAATATATTTTTTAAAATTTTATTTTATGTAGCAAACCCCTGAGTTTGCTTCCCAGTACCCACCCCCCACCCCACAATCTATAAGTCAGCATTATGCCCTACTTTTAATTAATCTGAAAACTTCCACAACACTCCTTTCCAAAATGAGCCAGATAATTTAAACATATCTAGGTATTCTAGAATAGACAACTAATATTAGTTGTTTCTGACTCATGGACTGGGCAAGTAGCTAAGTTTACACTTACTGTATCCTCTGTATTTTTAGGTAGAAAATAAATTTGAAATTTCTATTTTAACTCTGGTAACCTGAAATGAGATTTGGGAACAAAGAACCTTTACTAAATTAACAAGAACCTATAATATTAAGTTAGCAAGGCCTTTCCCTCCTTTCACAAAGGAAAACCATCCAGTTCTTCCTAGTAAAGTGCTCTCTCCTTATCCCTACATTGAATCATAGAACCAAAGCCCAAATAAAGGGGAAAAGATTTTTTTTTAAAAAGCTTCAAATTCATAAGTAGAGAAACTTACTTGCTCCATATAATGATAGTTTGTCTTTTTAATTCTAAAATTAGGACAATTTAGCTTTTAGTCTGAGAACATGTGTAGAAACTATTCATACTTTTACACTTTACCAGAAGTTAGTACTATATTCATTCTACCAGTGATTATATCTAAATAGCTATATTATAATATCTTTGCTAGAAATGAATCCCTCTCTGGTTATTGTAGTGTTCCTAGAGTGGGAGTTGAAGGGAGTACATGTGCTAAAGTTTCTAATGTTAGGTCTATATAGAAGCAATTAGCAGGAATGATAAAGATCTAGGAATTATAAAATTATTCCAGAGATCCTTCTAGCAATTTTTTTATCCAGATTAAGCACTAATGGATGATAAGAGAACATAACTTTCTTCTTATTTATACATAGAACAAAATTTAGGTTTGAGAGCTTACCAGAATCTGAACTTCATCAGACAGTTCTGACAAATTTCCCTCAAACTGTCCAGAGGAACTGTTTACACATCGAACAGTGACTTTGATACTGGTCCTGCCAGCTGCTTTCGTGTGGACCACCATGGCAAAGTTATTCTCTATTGGAAGCTGTAGGAAAACCTAGACAGTAAAGAAATGGATTAAGAAATACTCATGAGTGGGGCTGGGGTTTTAACTCAGTGGTAGAGCACTTGCCTAACATGTGAGGCACTGAGTTTGATCCTCAGCACCACACAAATAAGTAAAATAAAGTTTTATATATATATATGTGTATGTATATACACACACACACACACACACACACACACACATATATATATATATATATATGTGTATATATATATATATTTTTTTTTTTTTTTCTTTTAAAGAGTCCCCTGAGAGCTGGGGTTGTGGCCAGAGGAAGAGTGCTTGCCTAGCATGCGTGAGGCACTGGGTTTGATCCTCAGCACCACATAAAAAATAAAGATATTGTGTCCACCTACAACTAAAAAATAAATATACATATAAGGGCTGGGATTGTGGCTAAGTGGCAGAGGGCTTGCCTCATATGTATATGAGGCACTGGGTTCGATCCTCAGCACCACAAATAAATAATTAAATAAAATGAAGGTATTGTGTCCATCTATAATAAAAAAAATATATATATAAAAAAAGAGTCCACTATGTGGATAGACCACATTTAAAAAAAAAGAAAGAAAAAAGAAAAAAAGAAATATTCATGAGGGCCTGGGATGTGGCTCAGTGACAGAGTACTAGCCTATCGTGTATGAGGCCCTGGTTGTTTGATTCCCCAGCACCAAAATAAAAATAAATAAATAGAGAGAGAGAGAGAGAGAGAGAGAGAGAGAGAGAGAGAGAGAAATGAAAAAAAATAAATATTCATTCCCGAATAAATGTTGTGCTCTTCCTTTCTTGTAACAATAAGAAAACTGTGTGTTGCAAATAGCTATCTGTGAGAAAGAGAGTGCAGGACTTGCTTTCCTATTCATGTTTTGTCCTATCCCCAGCAGCACAATGGCCCCTAAGGCAAACCTCTGGGTGCAGTTCAGCTATTTCTGGAGCCTCCAAGGCTCTTTCTTCTGTTATCTCAAAGTCAGTTCATTGAGAGGAGAAGAATGGAAATGATGGTAGTGATTTCTAAAATGGGTTCAGACAATAGAACTTGAGATGGGAGACAGGCAAGGTGATCTATTCACAGAGCTCAGGGTAGTGGCAAGGAAGGATGAGGGGAGAAAGGGAGACTCCAATTTTAGATTAACACTGGCTGACCATACTGGGTGTGGTGGAGCATGCCTCGAATCCCAGCTGAGACAGGAGGATCACAAGTTTAAGGTCAGTCTCGGCAATGTAAGAGGCCCTAAGAAACTGAGACTCTGTCTCAAAATAAAAAATAAAAAAGGTTAGGGATGTGGCTCCGTGGTTAAGCACCCAGATACCAAAAAACAAAACAAAACAAACTGACTGTCTCCCCACTTAGATACTCACTATTTCAGTCTAGACTGGATAAGGAGTATTAGGAACCTGATTTCTGGTAAGAGGGAAAATAGGACCAAAACCAAGGCAAATCCATATTGAAGTAGGCACTTGTCTACCTTTCCAACACTATTTCATGTCCTATCTTCCCTGCCTTCTTGCTGTCCAGAGCCCTTGAGATCTTCTTTTCAGCTCTCTAGATTCACAATAGAGTCCCAAGTTCCAAATTACTTTTCCCTGTTCCTCAACATAAAAAGTCCTATTCCCTTTGTGTACATCTCAATCGGTTGTCTGAAAGGAAGCCTCATATTAAAGAATGAATGGTTTATGATAGTTTTATCCAAGTGAATCTCTAAATGTGGCATTTTCATAGTGTGGGGTTAGTGACCCATTTCATCGCTTAATTTGCCTATGCTGGGTCTGAGGCAGGAAAACTAAACATATATATGTCTGGCTCTCAATTCTTTCTTTTGCTAGAGAAAACAGTGATGCCTTAGATAAGAGAAAGAAAGAAGTTGAAGGGGCTGAGGTTTTAGCTCAGGGGTAGAGCACTTGCCTAGCACGTGTGAGGCACTGGGTTCCATTCTCAGCATCACATAAAAATAAATAAACAAACAAATAAATAAAAATACAGGGATTATGTCCATCTACAACTAAAAAAATATTTTGATTTTTTTTTTTGTGTGTGTATGTGTATGGTGCTGGTATTGAACCCAGGGCTTAATGCATGCAAAGCAAGCACTCTACCAACTAAGTTATATCCCCAGCCTAACAACTAAGATATATTTTTTAAAAAGAAGTAGAATAGAGGCTTAGGCCTAGGCTATTCCCTCCTTTCACAAAACCTCTCATTGCTATTTAGGGAAAAAAGCCAAATCCCTTTGCTGAATTGTACCCAACTAAGTACAGTTCTTATCCTTCAATTCCAAGTATAACCAGAATCTGAGAAGTTCCTGACAGAAGATCCAACTACTACAGTTTCCTTAAATTATAGATTTAAGCTATTTTTAGAAAGATTATAAATAGATGTTTTTACTTCTTCCAGATTTCTTTTCTTTTTAATTGGCTCTAGAAATATTCTCCTAATTCTAGCTCTTCTAACCTCTCTGTTTTCTCCCAAGGTCTAAGTCTAATTTTTTATTCTCATTGGCTCTAAACTGTGACCTTATGAGAACCTTGGCCCAGACCTATGTAGCTACCATTGTCTTCAGACTATCATGAGTGGGTTCCATCAAACTGATGATAACAGTCTTGTAAACAATGCTATAGCTGTTTACTACCCAAAACTCCTACTTAGTTAAACTGTTACCAAACTTTGTCTTTTTTAGGTTTCCATGTGAGGTTTGATGCTATATGCCTAATTATTTTCAGAAACCTTAAGTCTTTTTTTTTAATTTTCTTTTTTTTTAAAGAGTGAGAGAGAGAATTTTAATATTTATTTTTTAGTATTTGGCGGACACAACATCTTCGTTTGTATGTGGTGCTGAGGATCGAACCCGGGCCGCATGCATGCCAGGCGAGCGCGCTACCGCTTGAGCCACATCCCCAGCCCTTTTTTTAAAAAAAAATATTTATTTATTTATTTATTTAACCTTAAGTCTTAAATTGCATTGTAGACATCTTCAATGGCCATCCTGAGTTCTTCCATAGCTCCAGACAACAGTTGGGAGGAGCCAATACCACCAGATACCAAAGGGAACCATAGAGGGGCTGCGTAATTACTCACTCTTCTTAAATTTGCCATTGATGAAAGGGATCCATCTAGAATCAGCTGCCAAACAGTTGGCCACAATAGTCCCACAGCATCCACATCCCTACTGCAAGAATCCAGTTTTCTAGCCCCAGTATAGTGGATGTAGGAAACTGCTTGGCTATCTATAGTCCTTCATTTCCATCTTTTTTTTTATTAATTTTTAAAAAATATTTATCTTTTAGTTTTCGGTGGACACAACATCTTTTTTTGTTTGTATGTGGTGCTGAGGATAGAACCTGGGCCACACACATGCCAGGCGAGCGTGCTAACGCTTGAGCCACATCCCCAGCCCTCCATCTTTCTTATTGTTGATCTCAACTGCTCACTATGCAGTACAAACATGATTATGAATATAATTAAATGTGAGCCTGTACAAGTTAAAATATTATATATCTAAACTCTCTGCATATACTTTATATTTCTGTGTTACTCATATTAAATAGTCATCTGCTCAGAAGTACAACATTATTATAACATTGTACAACAAATATGAAAGTAAAGGAAAACTGCTTTTTAGAGCTCTTTCCAGTCCAAAATATTAAAAATCATATATAATTATATGACTATTCAAATTTGGATTCTTCACATGATTTGAAGGTTTCCAGAGTTCAAAGAATAAGGAAAAGAAGTCATGATATGGGCTGGGGATGTGGCTCAAGCGGTAGCGCGTTCGCCTGGCATGCGTGTGGCCCGGGGTTCGATCCTCAGCACCACATACCAACAAAGATGTTGTGTCCGCCGAGAACTAACTAACTAACTAAATATTAAAATCTCTCTCTCTCTCTCTCTCTCTGTCCCCTCTCTCACTCTCTCTTAAAAAAAAAAAAATAAGTCATGATATTGTACGGTTAAGAAAGTTGAGGGGCTGGGGCTGTAGCTCAGTGCAGAGCACTTGCTTAGCATGCATGAGGCCCTGAGTTCGATCCTTAGCACCACATAAAAAAATAAAAATAAATAAATTCTTAAGGTAATAAAATAAACAGATAAATTTATACCTCTGAATGCCTGGGTACTAGATCCAATACATCTCTTTTGCTCATGGACCACTGGAATGTGAGCCCAGGGTTGGCATTGCTGAAGGAGAAAGGGGTCTGGGTACTGGTCACGCCCATAACATAAACTGGCATCTGAAAAGAAAAGGTGGTATTATGTTACATATTCTGCCCACCTGGAATTATCAGGTTTTTTTCCTAGCACTGGGTATTGAATCCAGAGATGCTTTACTACTGAGCTATGCCCCAGCCCTTTTTTTTATCTTGAGACAAGCTGACCTCGAACTTGCAATTCTCCTGCCTCAGCATCCTGAATCTTGGATTACAAGTGTACACCACCATGCCTAGCTCACCTGACATCATCTAGAATAATGAACCCAGAACACAGTCATCATACTGACCTCAGTAGCTGTGATGAGTCTAGTTGCAGCTGCAAGGATCCTAACAGCCCTCAGCTGAACAACATCAATCTGTACTTCATCCTGCTCAGGAGGGTAGAGGGCAAGCTTAGGTTAAAGGGAAATCTCTGTGGGGTGCACAGATATGCTCATGATAACCAGTTTATTGTGTTGTTTTTGGCACTCAACAAAAAAATTGATACCATGGATATGTTTGGTTTTGTTCTTTAAAGAATTTTTTAAGGATAGGGACCATGTCTTACAACAATGCCAAGGACTCTGTGAGTTTTCCACTAAAGATTATGTTTTCCATGCCTGATTAAGAGAATAGCAGGTGAGGGAGACTAAAAGAGTTTTCCTGGGATGCTGACACCCTCCTTATCACCCTCCACAAATCCCCAATACGGTTCCCAAATGAAAGGGTAGAAGCAGAGCACAGCAAAGAACTAATACCTGGGAAAACACAATGACTTTGCCAGTATCTTCATTTACTGTCTGGATGGTGCCATGGACCACAGCTGTGCCAACCACTTTCCCTGTAACTTGCCCCCTCCTATTGACAACAGCCACAGTCTGATTACTGATGGAGAAGTGAATGATAGATTGGGGCTGAGGGCCACCTTCAGACATTACCTGGAATTTAAACATACTAGTGAATGCCTGGAATGTGGATGAGAAGTCACATCTTTTTTCCCAACATTTTGTCCAAGCAACTTGACTTCTTTATCTTCCCCCTCTTCCTGAACAGCATATCCCACATCAACCCAAATGCAGAAGAAATGGAAGTGCTGTAAATGATCCACAGGATTCCAAGAGAGTTTATACCATGAACATCACAGGTCAGGGAAAACTCACTTTCTTCTTTATCAAGACCCAGTTGAATTTGGCTGGGAGTATACAAACGAAGACCAATAGGAAGAGGGGTGTATGTGTGTAAAGGAGAAATGGTAAATCTTATATTCTGCCTTTAAGATCACCTGCATCATGTTAGTTGGAATCAGTGTAATTTTCTCTGGAACAAGTCTGAATGGAGGAAATACCTTGAAGGAGAAAATCAAAAGGACAACAATGACTAGAGTTAGTTTTGTAACAAATGATTGATCTTATTCATGTTTGTTGTTGTTTTCTTTCAGTATTAGGGGTGCTGTATCATTGAGCTACCTCCTCGGTCTTTTTGTTTTGTTTTTGTTTTTGGTACTGGGGATTGAACCCAGTACCACTGAGCCACAATCCCAGCCCTTTTCATTTTTTGAGACAGGGTCTTGCTAAGTTGCTTAGGGCCTCACTAAGTTGCTGAGGCTGGCCTAGAACTTGTGATCCTCCTGCCTCAGCCTTCTGAGTTGTTGAGATCATAGGAATGCACTTCAATACCCAACTTGTATTTTAATTTTATTTACAATAGAAAAAATTTAGCCAGGTGTGATAGAGCATGCCTGTAATCCTAGTGATTTAGGAGGCTGAGGCAGGAGGATTGTAAGTTCAAAGCCAGGCTCAGCAATTTAGCAAGGCCCTAAACAACTTAGTGGGATTCCATTTCAAAATAAAAATGTAAAAGGATTGGGGAAGTGGCTCAGTGGTTAAGCATATCTGGGTTCAATCCTCAGTACCAAAAGAAAAAAAAATCTTACTTAAATAAGTTACTACATATTCACTCATTGCAGTAAAAGTCACCACTGAAATTATGTTTACATTTGGATTGGGGATATTAGCTTCAGTATAGAGTGCTTGCTAGCATGTGTGGAGCCATGGGTTCATAAGAATGTTCAGTGATAAAGCACCCCCTGAGTTCAATCATCGGTACCAAAAAAAAAAAAAAAAAAAAAAAAAAAAAACCCACCAAAAACCCAAAACTTAAAAAGTTAATTGAAATATATATATTTTTTTTATTTTTGTGGAGCTGAGGATTAAACCCAGGAGCAATTTACTACTCAGTTACATCCCTATCCTTTCTTATTTATTTATGCATTTATTTATGTATTTATATATTTATTTTTGGTAGTAGGAATTGAACCTGGGCACTTTAACCACCGAGCCACATCCCCAGACCTTTTTATTTTTTATTTTGAGAAAGAGTCTTGATAAGTTGCTGAGGCTGGCTTTGAACTTGTGGTTCTCCTGCCTCAGCCTCCTGAGCTGCTGGGATTACAGGCCTATGCCACCACAAGTGGTATTATTATTATTATTATTATTATTGAACCCAGGGCCTTGTGCATGCAAAGCAAGCACTCTACCAACTGAGCTATATATCCCCAGCTATTATTATTATTTTTGAGACAGAGTCTCCCCAAATTGCTTATGGCTTCTCTAAGTTGTTGAGGCTGGCCATGAACTTGCTATACACCTGCCTCAATCTGGAATTGCAGGTGTGCACCATCATGCCTGGACTTTCTTTTTTGAATATATATAAAACTAGAAAGGACAGTATCGTAAACTCTCAGGTACCTAATTATCCAGATTCAACAATTATCAATCTATAGCCAACAATTATTTTTTAATGAGATAAGAAAACACTTTTGATACAAGATTATGATGAAAAAAGCTGTATGATTTATTTGTATTGAAATATGCATAGACACTGAGCAGGTGGTAAATGTCTCCAATCTCAGAAATTTGGGAGTCTGGGGCAGGAGAATTGCAAGTTTGACGCCAGCTTCTGCAATGAAAAGTTCTGAGAAAGTAGAACTCATTGGGTTCAATCCCTAGTACCAAAAAAAAAAAAAAAAAAAAAAATCAAAAAAACAAACAAACAAAGGGTAAGAGTCAGACATGGTAGCATGTATCTGTTATAGTAACAGTTACTTGGGAGACTGAGGCAGAAAAATTACTTGAGTCCAGGAATTAAAAGCCAGCCTGGGCAACCTAGTAAGACTCTGTCTCAAAAAAAAAAAAATGATGATGATGATGATGATGATGATGATGTATAGAGGAAAAATTTGATGGAAATTTTACTTTTATTTTTATTTTTTGAGGTACTAGGGATTGAACCCCAGGGCAATTTGCCACTAAGTTACACCCCAAGCCCTTTTTAAAATTTTGAGACAGGATCTAAATTGCCAAGGCTGGTCTCAAACTTGTGATCTTCCTGCCTCAGCCTCCCAAATAGCTGGGATGATAGGCATGTGCCACAGCATCTGGCTTCATTCTGTGTTTTTATACTTTTTTGTACATACCAAAAATTTTATAGGAGCTGTATTACTTTAAAATTTTGTTTTTTAGTTGTAGATGGACAGCATGCCTTTATTTTATTTGTTTCATTTTTATGTGGTGCTAAGGATCGAACCCAGTGCCTCACGCATGCTAGGCAAGTGCTCCGCCTCTGAGCTACAGCCCCAGCTCCAGGAAATGTATTACTTTTATACAGAAAAACAAAAGCCAAAAACATACTACATGCTGTACAAGAATCAGACAACTATGTGTTTTTTTTTCAGTCAAATGATTTTCAACTTGTGCAAAGTAAAAAGAAAAGGATAAGCAAAGCTAAATAAGAAGAACACAAATTTGGGATGAGATCATTTCCTTACTTCAATTTGTCGAGGAGCCGATGTGAATTTTCTCCCCATCTTGTCTCTGGCAATAGCCACGAGTGTGGTTTGCCCAATAGTGACAGCCCGAACTATATAATTTTCAGAGTATTCATCCTGTTCCTCCATTAGTCTGCAAAGACCCACGTGTTTTTAGGTGAGAAAGATTTGGTTTTGAAAGTGGCCGGTGATGTGTCTTTACAAGTGTTAACATTTTCTGCTCATTTAATTCTGGTTATAGTAAACTTTCAGAAAAGAAATTTCTAGAGTCAAGACATATTTCATGGCAACAGCATGAAGGGCAAAAATTTGTTCTAAGGCTTGCAAAGGAATAAGGACAATATAGCTGGCAAAATTGTAATCGCTGTGGAGGTTTCATGTTTTTTCCTTTTTTAGAGGAGGATACCAGTATCTGCTTCTCAACAGATTTTTTTTTTTTTTGGTGGTCCTGGGAATGAAACCTTAATAAAATTTTGAAGATCTCCTAGCCTGAAGCTTTCCCAAAAGATATCATCCAAGGAGAAGATTCCAAAAATGAAAATTATTGATGATACACATGATTTTAGCCCCTAATAAGACATCTAAGTACACTGAATAGGTATTTTGTAGAGAGCAGAATATGAGAATACAGTATGGTCTGAAAGGCACTATAACAAAAAAGGACAGGAGAAAATGTGAAATGACCTGTGGGGCAGCTGACTAGGCTACCATGAGGGAGGTTCTCATGATATTAAGCATTAAGGAGAGAGAAATATTGAGATGGTACTCACGTCAGGGTGACAATGGCAGATGCCAACTGCAATTTGAGCTCCATGTTTCTGAAGTATTTGTTTAGGAATGGGCGTTTGGAAGAGTCAAGAACCCTCACAGTCACCAATACAGTTTTGCCTATCTCAACCTAGTAGTTTGAAAGAAAACAAAAAACAAAAAGAGTAGATTGTAGTAGTGGTGTCCTATCCACCAAAGATAGTGTCACTCTTTGAGGTTGGCAGACTTTTTGTTCGTGCTAAATGTTACTGGTCAGCCTTTGATCAAATGAACCTAATCTTCATGTACCTTTTTTTTTTTTTTTTTTAAAGAGAGAGTGAGAGAGGAGAGAGAGAGAATTTTTAATATTTATTTTTTAGTTCTCGGCGGACACAACATCTTTGTTTGTATGTGGTGCTGAGGATCGAACCCGGGCCACACGCATGCCAGGCGAGCGCGCTACTGCTTGAGCCACACCTCCAGCCCCTTCATGTACCTTTTAAAGTCATTCTTTAACACTCTCCCTTCATCTCCCTTATGTTTAATATTGTAATGTTGTTATTTAAGGGCAAGTATTTCCATTAACTTTTCAAAAGTCCTGGTGTACACACAGTATTTGAGCAGAGAAACTATTAAGTGATGCTAGGGAGTGAGATTGAAGCTTGCTTCATTTTTGAGATAAAGCAAACATCTCTCACCTTATCTATCAGATCAAGTTCCAGCTCTTGTATGTCTGACACCTGGAGATGGGCTGTTGCTGGACCCAAGAAAGCCAAGCACAGATCATAGACCTCCAAGGTGAGAAATCCAGGATGTACTGGAACTAACTAGAAGAAAGAAGATGGTAGATGGGTAAAGAAGCAAACAGTCTAGGCATAGTCGTAGCAATTGTTTTCACCCAAAGAAAAAAATACATCTTACTTCCTTTGAGACTGGAACTCTCAGAGATCAGGTTATATGCACTGTTTATTATGTTTCAGTTCATGGTAAAATATGTACCTTAACACATTAGCTGATAAATAGCAGAGTTTGAATTAATTGAATTTAAGCAGGATCCAACATACATATCCCACTTGTCTTTATTATTATTATTATTATTTTGGTACCAGGGATTGAACCCAGGGGCACTCAACCACTGAGCCACATCCCCAGCCCTTTTAATATTTTATGTTGAGACAAGGCCTTGCTAAATTTCTAAGGCTGGCTTTGAACTCACAATTCTCCTGCCTCAACCTCCTAAATTGCTGGGATTACAGGTATGTACCACTCTGCATGGCTCTTTTCATTTGTTAAGACAGGTTCTCACTAAGTTGCTAAGCATCTTGCTAAGTTGTTCAGGCAGACTGAAAACTTGTGATCCTCCTGTCTTAACCAGTCACTGGGGTTATAGCCATTCACTAAAATGCCCAGCTCATTTCCCACTTCTTTAAAGAAAAAATTTTCTTTTAGTTATACACGGACACAATATTTTATTTTATTTATTGATTTTTATGTGGTGCTAAGAATTGAACCCAGTGCCTCACCCGTACGAGGCAAGCGTTCTGCCACTGAGCCACACCCCCAGCCTCATCATTTCCCACTTCTTAATTATGGACAGGGAAAAGATTTCATGAAGAAAATCAAGTCTATAAATGCTGCAATCACCAGTGAAGTAGAAATTAAAACACAATACCATTTACATCAATACCATTTACTGATAGTTTTTTTCCTTAGATCTTTGCACAACAGCATGTGTTTTTTTTCACATTCTGGGTCTGCACCTAGTATCTCAGTCTTTCTTTTTTAAAACTAATAGTATAACTAAGGTAAGTTATTCTTTGTACTCTTTTTTAAAAAATATGTATTTTAAAAATATTTTTTACTTGTAGATGGACACAATTTCTTTCTTTCTTTCCTTTCTTCCTTCCTTCCCTCCCTCCCTCCCTCTCTCTCTCTTTCCTTCCTTCCTTCCTTCCTTCCTTCCTTCCTCCCTCCCTCCCTCCCTCCCTTCTCTCTCTCCCTCCCCACCTCTCTCTCTCTCTCTCTCTCTCTCTCTCTCTCTCTCTCTCTCTCTCCTGTGCTGAGGATCAAACACAGTGCCTCACACATGCCAGACAAGTGCACTACCCCTGAGCCACAACCCTACCCCATTCTTTGCACTCTTATATAAGGATATATATTAACATAAAGTATCATTTTTATTACTGTGAGTCAACTAAAAGCAAATTCTTTGGCATGCTGATTGTGGAGTCAGTTTAATATTTTGAATTGTCACATTCTGACTGAAAACAACATATACTCTGCTTATGAAGTCAATACTACATTTAAATGTCTTCATACTTAAGTACTTTGAAACTGGTATAAGTGAGCCTTTGTTTAACAAAAATCTTTTTTTTTAATATTTATTTATATTTTTAGTTATCGGCAGACACAACATTTTTGTTGGTATGTGGTGCTGAGTGAGGATCGAACCCGGGCCGCAGGCATGCCAGACGAGTACACTACCGCTTGAGCCACATCCCCAGCCCAACAAAAATCTTTGAACTAGGTTGTGGGGAGTGGTGACTTGGTTTAGGATCTCTGAATGTCTTGCAGCAGGAGCCTATTCTGGGAACTTCCTGTGCAAAAGTTCAGTCAAGATTGCCCAGTTGCTATGGTAACACCCTACTTAAGTGCAAGGCACAGGACTATCAGTCTTGACCAGAGTTCAGACACCAGCTCAGGGGTAGAGAATTATGAGTGCAAAAAGACAATTATAATTGGTTGCCAGTACTTTGTACTTCAAGACTGCCTGCCTTGAAGAAACTTTCTCACAGAAAATCCTTTTGACGATAAAACCTATATAATAAACATGCTGAGCTAGCTCTGGGTCATTGTTCCTCCATCTGAGGACAGTGTCCCACTTGGTCCCAGCTTTCTCTCTGTGTCTGTTTGTCTTTTCTAATCTCCCATCACCTCTCACCAGTTTCTGAATTAATGGCCATGCAGGTCATGGCACTAGATGCTTTTTATAATTAAGTTCGACCAGAAGCAAAAACTTCCCAGTACAATACTTAGCTGTAGGAAGAAACACCCTAATTTTTGGTTGAAGAATCTATGTAGATTAACAATGGAAAGAGAAACAAATATCACTTTTGTAACAAACATTAAACATACAATATTTTTCCAATTTTTCTCCTAAGAGAGAGCTTTGGTTTGAGCTCATCAATCTGGAATATTTCTACAACTCACCTGGACAGAACTTTCTGCTTCCATATAAGTGATGGTGACAATATCCAGTTCACTGCTGTTGACTAAAAAATAACCAGATCCCTCCACAAGGCTAAATATTTCCTATGGAGAAATCAGACAAACAATATTCCATCCCCTTCCCTTCTGTTTACAAACAACTCAATGGAAATTAAAAGGTTAAAAAATTAAAAGATTAAGATCAATGGCCAAAAGAAGAAACTGATTATTAAAGTATAATTGTTAAGGATATTGAAGCTAATAATTATAATTTTGATATGTGTGTTTCAGTGATTTTCAACACATACATGAGCTTTTATAACTGTTGTACTGTTAATTAATAACCTTCCCTCCAATATGATGCCATTAAAGTAGACCCATAAAGCTTCTACCTTCACACGAGGGTGGTTATAGATGGTGGCTTTCTCTGGCAACACAGTTACATCATCGACCAGGAGCAGCTCCACAGCTGCAGATCTTGGCAAGTTGGAAATATCCTGGCAATGTAATAAGAACCTCAAAGGTGAATACAAACTTTTAATTCCTCAGTTTAGTGAGAAAAATATGAGTACTCACTCAAGTGCCAAAGATAACAGAATCACAGAGGTGTACAGTTTTAAGATTTATATCAGTTACAAAAAACTTTTCAGGAAGAAACTTGAATTTCAATCATTTAATTTATAGTTCTTTCTTTCTTTTTAAGTTTTATTTTAACTCAAATTTTTGTACCAGGTATTGAACCCAGAGGTGCTTAACCACTGAGCCATGTCCCTAACCCTTTTTATTTTTTATTTTGAGACAGTGTCTCACTAAATTGCTCAGGGCCTCACTAAGTTGCTGAGACTGTCTTTGAACTTGTGATCCTCTTGCTTCAGCCTCTCCACTGAGATATAGGCCTGTGCCATTGTGCCCTGCTAATTATATATATATATATATATATATATATATATATATATATATATATATAGAGAGAGAGAGAGAGAGAGAGAGAGAGAGAGAGAGAGAGAGAGAGAAATTTTTTAATATTTATTTTTTTTAGTTTTCGGCGGACACAACATCTTTGTTTATATGTGGTGTTGAGGATCGAACCCGGGCCGCACGCATGCCAGGCCAGCACGCCACATCCCCAGCCCTAATTATATTTCTAATACCATGATCTCCACTCACTTTCGGACTTTTCTTCTCTGAATAGCCCACAAAATTGACTCCAATGAGTACAGTCCCTTTGATCTGATGTACTTTAAGGATCTGATGACCTGGAAACGTAGAAAAACATTTTGAGAAACAATAACATGTAGAATACAAAAGTGTCTCCAGAAAACCAAATTGCGTTTTATTGCAGGGGAGAAAAATACTGAATGGGGAAATACACAAGTTTTTGTGCTGACCTGCCACTATATTCCTATATGACCCCATGCAACCAATTTATCTCTCAGTTCCTTTATTAAATGAGGAAGTGAACTAGGCAAAATAGAAATTTTTTTTCAGCTGTGATGGTCTATGAGTCCAAAAATAAGCTGAAAAGAAGTGTATGGAAATTTTTGTTCAATTTACAAATGGGAATGACAAATAAAGGGATAGTCATTTTACTCTTCTAAACTGTTCTTTTTATGTAAATGTTGTATTGATCATTCAAGATTTTTATACGGTTAAGCTTTATTACATCAATTTAGACTCCTTAACCTAGCATGTGAAGGCTTCTATAATCTGATCCTGCTTTAATAATTCATTTGCTCTCTTTTTTTCAGCCCTGGGAATTGAACCCAGGGCTACTAAGATACATCCCTAGCCCTCTTTTCCTTTTTTAACTTAACAGACATGAATCTGCCACTTTAGTTAGATCAATTCTTTAAAAAAAAATTTTTTTTGGTTGTAGATGGACACAATACCTTTATTCATTCATTCATTCATTCATTTATATGTGGTGCTGAGAATCAATCCCAATACCTCATATTTGTTAGGCAATCACTCTACCACTGAGCTTCAACCCCAGCCCTAGATCAATTCTTATTTTAGCCTTAACTCATGAAGATCATGCCTAAGTTTCTGAAGCATTTCCTGACTACACTATATTCATTCTACAAAGATTTATCAAAGGACAATTATGTGCTAGCTACTATGCTATTCTATGAGGAAGAAAACACAATGCTTGCTTTTAAAGAAATCCAGTTTAGTGAGGGGTGACTGAGAGTAAACCAATCACTATGATGCAGTATGAGTGTTATTATAGAAAAGCATGTACAGAACACACAGGTAGATTAAATAAGGGTACAAAGAAGGAATATTTACTTGAAATTGGAGATAAAGAAGGATAGAAAATTCCTAAATCCCCTAGAGATAGGTTTCATTCCAGTGAAAAATGCAAGAAAAGCATGATCTAAGGAAAAAGAATATACAACATATGCAAAGGGAAGAGGCACAAACCTTGTCACGGTTAAGGATCTAAAATTCAGTGTGAGAAAATATAGGCTATGTGTGAGCAGGAAAAGGTGAAGCCAAAAAATAAGCAGGGGCTGGTAAGCTAAGCTATAGCATTTGGATTTTATCCTGACAGATACAGGAAGTCCCAGAGACAATATGGTAACAGTACAGTCGGCAGTTAGGAGTATGGGCTTTGTTGTTATTGAGTCTGTTGCTTCCCCTATTGACCACTGTAATCTTATGTCCTAAGACTTCTGATAGAGGAAAAACTAAACAAATGTTTGATAAATGAGTACATTAACAAAACAGGGATAATAATGCCAATCTGTCATGCTTTACATGAGAGGATTATGTGAGAAAATATACATAAAGGACTTGGTGCAGTGCCCAACTTGTCCTGAGAGTTCAGTATATACTATCCCCCCAAAAAAGTTTTTAAGCAGGTCATAGTAGTGCATGCCCATAATACCAGAGCTGAGGAGGCTGAGGCAGGACGATTGTGAGTTCAAAGCTAGCCTCAGAAATTTAGGGAGACCCTGTCTCTAAATAAAAAAAAAAATTTTAAAAAGGACTGGGGATGTATCAAAACAAAACAAAACAAAACAAAACAAAGCATCTCTAGGTTCAATACCCAGTACAAAAACAAAACAAAATAAAAAGCAAACATTTTTTCAGAGAAACATTTGGATTTGTATTTCAGAATGATCAATCTGGGCATTAGTGTTGAGACGGACTAGAGAATGGTAGAAATGGGATGAGATGTTAGGAGGCTGCTGTGATAATGCAGGAGAGAAGTGATGAGGACATTATTAGTGATTGAGTTGGAAAGGAAGGGATCAAACCAAAAATATCTAGAAGGTAACACTAATGATATTTGTGACTGATTAGCAGAGGGTATAAAAGGACCATCTCTTCTTTCCCATTTCTTATACAGTAACTACATCATGCCACTGGTCTTAGTATCATGGCGACACATTTTCTAGCTAAGGTCTTAAACTTTTGTAAATTTGGGTGTAAGCTCTTTCTTTCTTTCTTTTTTTTTTTTTGGAGGTGGGCACTGCTGGGGATTGAACCCAGGGCCTTGTGCATGCAAGGCAAGCACTCTACCAGCTGAGCTACATCCCCAGCCCTGGGTGTAAGCTCTTTACTAGTAGAGAATGGATTAAATCTTAATTCTTCTTTTTCAGATTCCCTGTGCTGCCACTGAATGGTCCTACCATCCACTCAAATGTTCATGCCAAAAACCTAAAAGTTACCTTTGTACTACTTTCTTCTTAACCTTCAGGATTTGTTTGTGGTAGATTGTTATATTAATGAGCCACAATGATTCACACCTGTTGGTATTCATGCCCTTGTGCAGTCCTCACCCATCTTGGCTCCTGTTTTGGCTAGGTGACTTGCTCTAAGTGAAGGAACATCAGCAAATGTGCTGCGAACAGAGGCTTGATGAGTGGTATAGCACATGCGGCTTGTTACCTTCTTACAACCTCATCTAATGCCTCTGGTCCCTTCTTTAAGCCTCTCTCTTGCCTTCTTCAGATCTCTTTCTCTCTCTTTCTCTCTCTCTCTCTCTTTTTTTTTTTTTTTGTACCAGGGATTGAATCCAGGGGTGCTTAACCACTGAGTCATATCCCTGGGCCTTTTAATTTTTGTTTTGAGGGTCTTGCTAAATTGCTTAGGGCCTTGCTAAATTGCTAAGGCTGGCATTGAACTTGTGATCCTCCTGCCTCAGCCTCCCAAGCTGCTGGAATTACAGGTGTGCACTACTGCACCTGGTCTTCAGCTCCTTCTTTGTACTTTCTTTTCCCACCACCCATTTCAGGTCTCGAGTAAGTGTTGTTTTCTCAAGGTAGGCTTCTTTGTTTTAACTAGGTCAGGTCCACCATTATAAGGTCTAATCTGCGTTGGTGGTATAGTGGTGAGCATAGCTGCCTTCCACCATTATAAGGTCTAAAGGTACCCTATATTTGCCCTTCAAAGGGACTAATACGGTTATAATGTTTGAAGGCTGACTTTCCCACTAAACTAACTCTATGAGGGCAGTGGCCATGCCTGCCTTATTCACCATATGGCTCTAATGCTTAGCAGAGTGCCCTACACATGGTAGCCATTAAATTAATATTTGCTAATAAATTAATAATATTTCCATAATGTCAGGCAAATGATAGGTAATCACCACATTTTAAAATTAATTTACTTTTATCTCCTTATGAGAAATGTTAGGCCTTAGACCTTAGCTTTGCACACAAGGAAATCTACCTGTAGGTTTTCTAAAAAATACAAAGATGAAAGATGATATATCATAAAATCCAAAGTAAAACCCTCACCTGTAAGGAAATACTTAGTGTGAACCATTTAGCAGGAATAGCATAAGAAAGGATTCATAAATGTTCACAATACCATGTAACCGGGTCTGCCCACTGCCATCATCTTTGGCTACCATCTCCATTGACTTATAATCTTCAAAATGGGCTAGTGTCTCATTGGAAGACTTCCATTCTAGCATTAGCGAACTGAAATTATCAAACTTTCTCCTGTGTTGATCAAACACTGCCAGTTCCAGAACTGTGTCCCTCAGGCTTGACACAGGAATCTGCATTAAAATGAAAGGATAATGAAAAAAAAAATATCCTAAGAGGTGGTGAGATAACCTTGAAGCTAGAGATCATGTTTCCTCTTATCTTTTTTATTTTATTTATTTGTTTTTTCGTGGTGCTGGGGATTGAACCCAGGGCCTTGGGCCAGCACTTTATCTCTGAGCTACAGTACCCAGGTCCTAATCTTTCTAATTTAACACTTTACAAATCTATGGATATTTTGAAAGAAAAGTATAATAAATACCTGTGTAAAGTTCATTTAGATTCACCAATTCTTCTTTTTTTTTTTTTTTTAATTTTTGGTACTGGGATGGTACCCATTAAGCTTTATCCCCAGACCTTTTAATTTATTATTTTGAGATGGGTCTAAGTTATTGAGTCTGGCCTCAAACTTGTTATCTTCCTGCCTCAGCTTCCTGAGTTGCTGGGATTACAGGTGTGTACTAACACACTTGGCTTGATTAACTACTTCTTAACATTTAATTATATTAACTTTTTCTTTCTCTCCCTCTTCTTTTTTAACTTCCATGTATGGGGAGGAAGGCTGTTTTGTTTTGTTTTCTGAGTAATATAGGCATCATGGCACTTTACCCCTAAATATTTCAGTATGAATTTCCTATGAATGAAAACATTCTGCTATGTAAGAGAAAAAATATTCCCATATGCAAGAATATTAACATTAATTCAATGTCATCAAATTTATAGTTAACATTTTAATTTCCCAAAATGTCCCCTAAAGTGTCTATTAATTCTGTTTTTTAGTTTTGATCTAGAAGTTAATCAAGATGTATATGTTGTATTTGGTTGTTTCTCCCTCTCTTTTTTATTTTTTTGATGTTGGGGTGGAACTTTGAGACTCACACATGCTAGGCAAACACTCTACCACTGAACTTAATCCTCATCTCTGGTTATTTATCTCTTTTAGTTTCTTTTAATGTAGAAAAATCATATCTTCCAGGCATGGTGGTACACATCTATAATCCCAGTGGCATGGGAGGCTGAAGCAAGAGGATTGCAAGTTCAAAGCCACCCTCAACCACTTAGTGAGGCCCTGTCTCAAAATAAAATATAAAAAATGAGTGGGGGGGCTGGGGATGTGGCTCAAGCGGTAGCGCGCTCACCTGGCATGCGCGGGGTCTCAGCACTACATAAAAATAAATTAAAAGGTGTTCTGTCCACCTAAAACTAAAAAAAAAATAAATATTGAAAAAAATGAGTGGGGATGTGGCTCAGTGATTAAGTGCCCCCTGGTTTCAATCCTGGGTGCCAAAAAAAAGAAGATACCTCTGCCCTTTTGTGTTGTTTTTCATGACATTGATTTCTTTGGAGTCTAGCCCAGGTTTTTTTGTTGAATGTCCTATATTTTGAATTTCTTTGGTTGTTTTCTCATGATTATATTCAGATTAAACTTTGTGGCTGGGGGTGTAGTTCAGCAGCAGAATGCATGCTTAGCATGTGGGAGGTCTTGGGCTTAATTCCCAGCACAAGTAAAAAAAGTATTATTATTATGATTATTTTACAAAATCACCTAATATGTGATTTTTTTTAAGAGAGAGTGAGAGAGGAGAGAGAGAGAATTTTTAATATTTATTTTTTAGTTCTCGGTGGACACAACATCTTTGTTTGTACGTGGTGCTGAGGATCGAACCCGGGCCGCACGCATGCCAGGCGAGCGCGCTACCGCTTGAGCCACATCCCCAGCCCCTAATATGTGATTTATACTTGTTATGCCAGAAAGTGCATTTAGTGTTACACCGGAGCTTTCTCACAGGCAAGCTGATTGTTAGTACCTCCTCTTTACAACTCTGAGAATGGTGATGCCATATTCATAGCTTGAAATTGATCATGATGGGAGTAAGAACATAACAGAAATTAGAAAATATTACAAATCAGGTCTGTTAAACATTATTCAGCACATCATTACACGTAATGTCAGATTACTGTTCTATTAGTAATAACAAATCTGATCATCTGCTAATGGTGGTGTTTGCTGCTAGAGATCTCTCTAGTATAAAAGTACAGTTTCCAGAGTTTGGGATGGTACTTTGAAATCTTGAGAATATCCCATTTCCCAACAATTTTTACCTGCTAATTTAAAATCCATTAAGAACTTTTGCCAGGGCCAATTATTACAATAAGGTTACAAAAAAACAAATCTCTAGCTGAGAGCAGTAGTGAACTCCTGTAATCCCAGCCGCTTGGGAGGCTGAGGCAGGAGGATTGTGAGTTAAAAGCCAGTCTCAGCAACTTTGAAGCCCTAAGCAACTCAGTGAGACCCTGTCTCTAAATAAACTACAAAACAGGGCTGGAGATGTGGCTCAGTGGTCAAGTGCCCCTGCGTTCAATCCCCAGTACCAAAAAGACAAAATTTCTAATTCCATGATTCCTCTTATATAAGCTGGCATTTCTCTGGAAAAGAACATTCCTTTTTTCTTCTCCATCCTTCCCTTTCTTCTTTCATCCTTGATTTATTTCTTCCTCCTTTTTTTCTTTCTCTTATTATAATTTTTTTTTGGGGGGCAGTGTTGGGGACCCAGGGTCAAGCACTCTAGCAAGCTACATTATGGTACTTTCCTTATTTTAATTTTAAGCATCTCTATACCATCATGGATTTTATTTTTAACTTGATATTTTTATCATTATCATTTTAATGCTTAAACTGTCTACAGTTTAGTTATCAGGAGCCTTCTCATGCCGCTTCTTTTTGAGAATATACCATTACATTAGTCTTTGAGAAAAATCCTTGCTTCCTAACAGAAGCTGTTTGGGGCTCATGTTGTACTTTCATTATTGAGCTGGAATCAGTTATTTCTTCCAGGTGCTCTGATTTTCTTAAATGAGGAATAATAATTAGAAACAAAAAATGTTGTTTCGTTGATATTGGGGAATAGACCTTTTCATTGTACAGAGATAAGAAATAGAATTTGTTTAAGAAATCATGGGTTACATAGCGGTCTTAAAAACATGGCTACAAACTCTCATCCTTGAGATGCTCAAACTTGGGATTTACTAGTCAAAAACTTTTTTGGGGGGATTGAACCCAGGGGACTAATCATTCCTGCCTCTGCCTTCTGATCTGCTGGGATTACAGGTATGCACCACCATGCCCAGCAAGTCAAAGACTTTTAACCAACTATCTTGTTCAAAGAATGAAAGGAGTCATGTTTAAATAACCAAAAGAAATATAAGAGGGCTGGGGTTGTGGCTCAGCGGTAGAGCAGTCATCTAGCATATGTGAGCCACTGGGTTCAATCCTCAGCACTATATAAAAATAAAATAAAGATATTTAAAAAAAAGAAATATAAGAATGATGTCTCCTTTCATTTTGAATATCACTAAAGGAACAGAAGTTATAAAAAAAAAGAACCAAAATGGGGTTGGGGCTGTAGCTTAGCGGCAGAACACTTGCCTAGCATGCGTGAGACACTGAGTTAGATTCTCAGCACCACATAAAAATAAACAAATAAAGGCATTCTGTCCACTTACAACTACCAAAACAAACAAAAAACAAATAAATAAAAGAACCAAAAGAAGTTTCTGAAGTTGAAAAGTGCAATAACTGGAATGAAATATTCAATAGACAAATTCCTTCTTCCTTTCTTCCATTACTCCCGTACCAGGGATTGAACTCAGGGGTATTTAACCACTGAGCCACATCCCCAGCCCTTTTTCATATTTTATTTCGAGACAGGGTCTTACTAAATTGTTTAGAGCCTCACTAAATTGCTTGAACTTGTGATCCTCTTGCCTCAGTCTCCCGAGTCACTGGGATTACAGATGTGAGCCATTGCACCCAGCCTTACTAGACAAATTCAATAGCAGACTTGAGCAGGCAGAAGAAAGAATCAGAGAACTTGCATACAGCTCAATTGAGACTATCCAGTTTGATTAACAGAAAAGAAAAAAGAATGAAGAAAAATGAACAAGCATCTGAGACCTGTGGGACATCATCTTGTGTATCAATAGCAAAATGGGAGTGCTAGAAAAAGAAATAATGGAGAAAAAGAGGAAGAATGAACATTTGAAGAAATAATGGCTGAAAATCCAACAAACTGATGAATAACATAAACATTCAAGGAGTTAAAAGAAGCTAGTACATGACTTAGAAAAAAGCTCAAGAATTTCCTTGCATAAATTCAAAGATACCCATATCTAGACATATCATAGTCTGTCCAATGTTGAAGACACAAACAGAATTGTAAAGTCAAAAGAAAAAGGGATTTATATTTATATGGGATCCTTCAAGGAATTAATAGTTAATCTCTCATCAGAGATCATGAAGGACAGAAAACAGTGAGAGGACATAGTCAAAGTGAAAAAAGACGGCTGGGGTTGTGGCTCAGTGGTAGAGTGCTCACTTAGCATGCATGAGGCACTGGGTTAGATCCTCAGCACCATATAAAAATAAAATAAAGAGGGCTGGGGTTGTAGCTCAGTGGTAGAGTGCTCACCTGGCAGGTGTGAGGCACTGGGTTAGATTCTCAGAACCACATATAAATAAACGAATAAAATAAAGGCCCATCAGCATCTAAAAAAATTAAAAATAAATAAAATAAAGATATTGTGTCCACCTAAAACTAAAAAAAAATTAAAAAATATGTATAATGTATAAACAAATATGTGCAAAATATATTTACATATTATATATATATATATATATATATATATATATATATATATATATATATATATTTTTTTTTTTTTAATGACAAAAGAAAAAGACTAGCCAGGTATGGTGGTGCATGCCTACAATCCCAGTGCCTCCAGAAGCTGAGACAGGAGGATTGCAAGTTCAAAGTCAGCTTTAGCAATGGTGAGGCGCTAAGCAACTCAGTGAGACTGTCTCTAAATAAAAAAAAAATACAAAATTGGGCTGGGGATGTGCCCCTGAGTTCAATCCCTGGTACCAAAAAAAGAAAAAAAAAATAAAGAAAGAAAGAAAAGAAAAAGACTACAAACCAAGAATTCTTTTCTTTTCCAGTGTGGGTGATCAAACCTAGGGCCTTGTGCATGTTAGGCAAGTGCTCTAACACTGAGTTACATCCTTAGCTCCAACCAAGATTTGTATATTGAGCACAGCAATCCTTTCAAAATGGAAAAGTTAAGATATCCTAAGATCTAATAAAAATGGAGAGGGGCTGGGGATGTGGCTCAAGCAGTGGCGCGCTTGCCTGGCATGTGTGCGGCCTGGGTTCGATCCTCAGCACCACATACAAACAAAAATGTGTCCGCGGAAAACTAAAAAAATAAATATTAAAATTCTCTCTCTCCCTCCCCACCTTTAAAAAAATAAAAAAAAAAATGGAGAGAATTTGTTGCTAGCAGAACTGCCCCATGAGAAATGAAAAGGTAATTGGGTATGGTGGCACATACCTATAATCCCAGTGGCTTGGGAGGCTGAGGCAGGAAGATTCCAAGTTTGATACCCGGCTCATCAACTTATCGAGGCCCTAAGCAACTTAGCAAGACCTTGTATTAAAAGAAAGAATAAGAGGGGCTGGGGTTGTGGTTCAACGGTAGAGCACTCACTTAGCATGTGCGAAGCACTGGGTTTGATTCTCAGCACCACATAAAAATAAATAAAATAAAGGTATTGTGTCCAACTACAACTAAAAAATAAATATTAAAAAAAGAAAGAATCAGAGAACTTAAAGAGAGACAGAAGAAATGAGTTTTTGTTTGTAATTATTTTTCTCCTAATTTAAAAGGCAAATGTATAAAGCAATAGTTATAAATCTGTTGGATGGGCATATGATATATAACTATGTAATCTAACAGCACAAAAAGAGGGGGAAGAAATTGAGCTATACAGGAGTGAAAGTTTTATATATTTCTGAAATGAAGTTGCTCTTATTCCAAACTAGATTGTTTAAGATTAATATGTTAATTGTAATCCTCAAGGAAACAACTAAAAAAAAAAAAACTCAAAATAATATAGCTTCCTAAACAGGCATTCAACAAGGAAAAGATCATATTCAGTTTCAGTAGGAAGACAGTTAAGACCAAAGTCAAGAAACTAGCCTAATTTGAATCTAGCATTCCTCAGGCTCTTCTTGAGCTGGAGAGGAAGTTGGAACTTTAGGCTCAGCTAAGGAAGCTGAACATAACAACAGTCAAGGAAAATGAAGCTGGTGATGGTCACAAATTGGTTATCATCTTTGTTCTCATTCCTTAACTGAAATCTTTCTAGAAAGTCTAAATCTAACTAGTACATGAATTGGAGAAAAAACTCAGCAGGAAGCACATTATCTTTATTTCTCAAAGAAGAATTCTGCCTAAGCTAACTCAAAAAAAGTCATGCAAAAAATAAGCGCAATGTCCCAGCAACTGCATTCTGACTGCTATGATTGATATGATGTTTGAGGACTTAGTCTTCGCAAATGAAATTGTGGGCAAGAAAATCTGAGTAAGACTGGATGGTAGCCAGTTCATAAAGGCTTATTTGGACAAAGCACAGCAGAACAGTGTGGAGCATGAGGCTGAAACCATTTTTTCTGGTGTGTTATAAGAAGCTCACAGGGCAAGGATATTAATTTTGAATTCATACAGTTTCCGTTATAAACAAACATGAATAAATAAAATATCGTTCACACACACACACAAAAAATACAATAGAAGAACAAGAAAGTTAAAATGGTACACTGTAAAATATCTACCACAAAAGGAGGATGAAATGGAGAAATAAAGGAACAAAACAGATACATGACAGAGAAAACAAGTAGCACAATGGCAGAGATGACTCCCACCTTGTCAGTAACTGCACTAAATGTAAGTAAGTTACACATGCCGATAAAAAGTCCAGGATTAGCATAATGGATAAAAAGTATGATCCAGTTATACGTTGTCTACAAGAGAAAAGTAAAGGTTAAAAGTACAAGGTTGAGGAAAAAACAATATATTTTGCAAACAGTAATTAAAAAAAGAGCTGGAGTATTTATATTAATATCAGAAAAGTAGACTTTAAAACAAAAAAAAATGTTACTAGAGAAAAGGAAGGACATTTTAGAATGATAAAAAAAACTTGTTCCAACTGAGTGGTTTTTGTTTCCAGTTCCTGCTGGGTTGTTACTAAGCACTTAGGCTTTTTTTTTAATATGTATTTTTTGGGGTAGATGGACACAACACAATGCATTTTACTTTACTTTTTTTATGTGGTACTGAGGATCGAACCCAGCACCTCACACGTGTTAGGTGAATGCTCTACCGCTAAGCCACAACCTCAGCCACTCACTTGGGCTTTCTCGAGCAGTTGGATTGAATTTTTACTCATGGTGGGCCTCTTGGGTCACACCTGAGTTTATGCTAATGATGATTCAGGATGAAGACTGATCAAAACAGAAAGAACAATGTGATTAGAAGGATGGTGCTTTGAGTCAGGTAATATCAGCCTAATCTCCAGAGAGAAAAGAGGCTTTGGAGATTGAATACAGTCACATCGACAATGATTTCATCAGTCATGCTTACATAATGGAATCCCATTAAAAAACCTGGACACCAAAGCTTGGTAGAACTTCCTGATTGGTAAATACACTGATAACTTCTACTGATATATTCTCACCAGATGCTAATTTGATGGGTAGAGGGCACAGACGATTCAGTCTAGGACCCTCCCAGACCTCTCCCATTTTGTTGATAACAGCTTCATTTCCTTTATAAATAAAACTGTAACTGTGAATCATTCTTTTGTTCTCGTTGTTGTTTTCTGGTGCTGAGGATTGAATCTAGTGCCCACCCATGCTAAAGCACTGTAGAACTGAGGTACATCCCCAGCCCCTTAGTAAGTAATTTTTTTTAAGAGGGAGGGAGGAAGGGAGGGGGAGACAGACAGAGAGAGAGAGAGAGAGAGAGAGAGAGAGAGAGAGAGAGAGAGAGAATTTTTTAATATTTATTTTTTAGTTTTAGGTGGACACAACATCTTTATTTTATTTTTATGTGGTGCTGAGGATCAAACCGAGTGCCCAGCGCTTGCCAAGTGGATGTACCGCTCGAGCCACATCTCCAGCCCCCTTAGTAAGTAATTTTAATAAATCATCAAATCGTTTGTCAGGAGTAAAGGTGGCCTGTAAGCCCCTCAAGTTGTGGCTATTGTCTGAAGTGAGAGCAGTCTTTCTGGGGACTGTGTCTTAAAACTGTAGAGCCTGAGCTAACTCTGCATAAATACAAATCAAAACTATTCTAAGATTCCATCTCACTCCAGTCAGAATGGCACTTATCAGAATACAAGCAACAATAAGTGTTGTCGAAGATGTGGGGAAAAGGCACACTCATACATTGCTGGTGGGACTGCAAATTGGTGCAACCACTATGGAAAGCAGTATGGAGATTCCTCAGAAAACTGGGAATGGAACCACCATTTCACACCCAGCTCTCCCACTCCTTGGTTTATACCCAAAGGACTTAAAATCAGCATACTATAGTGACATAGCCACATCAATGTTTATAGCAGTCAACTCACAATTGCTAACTATGGAAACAACCTAGGTGTCCTTCAACAAATGAATAGATAAAGAAAATGTGGTATACATACACAGTGGAATATCAGCCTTAATGAAGAATGAAATCTGCTGGTAAATGAACAGAGCTGGAGAATATCATGCTAAGCCCAATAAGCAATCCCAAAAAACAAAGACCGAATGTTTTTTCTCATATTCAGATGTTAATTCACAATAAGTGGGGGGCTATGGAAGAACAGAGTTACTTTGGATTAGCAGAGACGAGTGAAGGGAGGGGAGGAGTATGGGGGTAAGAAGGTAAGTAAAATGAATCTGATGATGTTATGTATATATGACTACATGATCGGTGTGATTCTACATCATGTACAACCAGCAGAATGGGAAATTATACTCCATTTATGTATGATGTGTTAAAATGCACTCTACTGTCAAGTGTAACTATTTAGAACAACAACAAAAGAACTGCACTATAGTATAACAAAAGGATCAATCTATTAAAAATATGTAACAATTATAAATGTATATGCACTTAACAACAGGGTTCAAAAATACCTTAAGCAAAAAGTGACAAAACTGAAGGGAGAAATAAAGAAAAAGAGGAAGAATGAATATCTGAAGAAATAATGGGGGTTGGGGTTGTAGCTCAGCAGTAGATCGCTTGCCTCACAAGTGTGAGGCACTGGATTCGATCCTCAGCACCACATAAAAATAAATAAAATAAATAAAGTAGAGATATTGTGTCCACCTTTAAAAAAAAAAAAAGAAAGAAAGAATGGCTGAAAACAAACTGATGAGAAACAATGAACATTCAAGAAGCTCAAAGAACTTCTGGCACAAATAAATTTGACAAGATCCACATCTAGACATGTCATATCTGTCCAATAATGGACAGGAGATCAAAAGACTTAAACAGCACTATAAGCCAACTAGACCTAACAGATATCTGTTATTTGCAAGGACAGCAGGATACACTTTTTTTTGGGGGGGGTACTAGGGATTGAACCCAGGGTGGAGGCTCATCCCTGGTCCTTTTTTAAAAAATATTTTATTTAGTTTTATTTAGAGACAGGGTCTCATTGAGTTGCTAAGGGACTCCGTAAGTTGCTGAGGCTGGCTTTGAACTTGCAATCGTCCTGCCTCAGCCCCCTGAGCTGCTGCGATTACAGGACTGCACCACCACACCCAGCTAGGATGCACTCTTCTTTCTTTCTTTCTTTAAATTGTTTTCTTTGTAGTTGTAGATGGACAGAATGACTTTATCTTATTTGTTTATTTTTTTATGTGGTGCTAAGGATCAAACCCAGTTCCTCACACATGCTAGGCAAGAGCTCTGCCACTGAGCTACAGCCCCTGCCCTAGGATACACTCTTCTTAAGAACACATGGAACATCATCTAGCATAGGCCATGTGTTTGAACAGAAGTCTCAGTAAAAGTACTTGAATCAGAAAGTTGTTCTTGAATAACAACAGAATGAAATTAGGACTCAATAACTGAATATTTGTGATATTCAAAAAATGTGTGGAACTTAAAACACTCCTGAATGGGTCAAAGAAGAAATTATGAATTAGAAAATGTTTTGAGCCAGATGTGGTGGCAAAGGGCCGTAATTTGAGAAGCTCAGGAGGCTGCAGCAGGAAGTTTGTGAGTTCAAAGCCAGCCTCAGGGACTTAGCTAGGCCCTTAGCAACTTAGTGAGACCCTGTCTCTAAATAAAACACAAATCAAGGCCGGGGATGTGGCTCAGTGGTTAAATACCGGTGGGTTCAATCCCTGGTACCAAAAAAAAAGAGCTGGAGAACAGGTACTCAGTGAAGTGGGAGACTGAGGGAATGTACTGAGGTTTAACATAAATATATATAAAGTTAATCAGAATTTAGCTAAACCACAAAATGCATAGGTGACTGTGACTATTAGGAGAAGTACTCTGCTTTTCTCAGTTTAGGAGCAGAGAACTGTGGTGGTGGTGGTGGGGGAACCATCTTTTGGAGTCATGCCTAAACTTGAACCTTAGGAAAACATAATCCCCTGCATCTTCATCTCCCCTGAAGATTGCTGCAAAGTGCCATAGACAATGACCTGGTAGCAATCCATCTGAATAATTTACACAATGAAATCACTGTGATCTGGATATTCTAGTCTAAATCTGGTGAAACCCACTGGCCAGCAACAGGGACAGACGGGGCTGGGCTCACTCTCTGAACACCAAGGTCTCTCAGGTGCAAAAGAAGCACCCCACCTATGCCAGAAAGGGTTCAATCTGCTGGGTGGGGGATATCCCTCTACAATACAAATGGGCCCACTGGTTTCCTGGCCAGCAGTGGAATTCCCAGAGTCACTATGTCCATGTGAAGAGAGGGTGGGATGAAGTATTTGCAATTAACTCTAGACCTGTGGTGATTCTCTCTGCACACCAAGAAATCCCTGAGAGCACAAAATGGCTACCAGAGTGGGACAGGGATCTGACTACCAGGCTGGGGAAACGTGATTCCAGTGGAGCACTCTGGCTCATAGGCCCACAGCAGAAGATGCAGAGCTGCCTAAGTTCACTCTGGAGGAGGGGGGCATGGAGAAGACTGCATGAATAGACTAGGTGGCTGAACTCCATGTTGTTTTTGGAAGCCAGAGACTGACTGAGAGATTCTCCAGCCCAGTGCAGTCAGCTGCCTTCAGTCCTACAGCCAGCCAGGGTATATGCAGCCAGCTTGGGCATTGGCCAGGCCTCTAATGCCTGAGGATTTCAGAACTTAAAGCACCTGGAAGAAGTATCTTCATGCTAAATCTTGGCAAGAGGACTTCTGGTCTTTTTTCATATCTGTTTTTTATTTCACTTGTGGTATTCTATGTTGGTTTGTTTGGCTTACATCACTACTTGTTATTTCATGTTTTTATATAATGTTAGGTATTTCTGATAACTCAATTAGATTTTTCTCTTTTTTCTTATCTCTCATTTTTAGTCTCTTTCCTTTCTTTCTCTTCTCATTTTTCTTCTGTTTCTCTTCCCTCTCCTACACTGTTTTTTTAATCTCCCTGTCCCTTCTTTCCCTTTTCTATTTTCTATAGAGTTTATATTAATTTTATTTTCTTTAGTACATAATTTTTCATCCTATTCTATATAATCAGTTCCCCTTTCTTCTTTTGTTTGATGAAGGCACAGAGAATGTTTTTCATCAAGTTTTTTTTTTCTTTCTTTCTTTGAACTGGGAATTGAACCCAGGGGTGCTTTCTACCACTGAACTAGGTCTCCATTCCTTTTTCTTTTTTATTTTGAAACAAGGTTTCACCAAGTTGTTCAGGGACTTATGCTAAGTTGCTAAGGCTGGCCTTAAACTTATGATCCTCCTGCCTCAGTCTCCCGATTCACCTGGTTTACCTGTGTGTGCCACCACACCCAGCTACAACAAGTTTTTAATGTGTCTGTGTGTGTGTGTATAATTAATTTTTAAAATTTATATATGACAGATATATATTGATATAAATTTTTCTTTAAAGCTATAGCTATTACTGGTGGTTACTCTCTCCTCTCAAAACTGAGTTGGATTAAGCATAGCATTTATAGCACTTTAACATGCTGAGTAGGTACTTTGGGGCTTAGATAAAGCCTTAGACTGGGGCCCATCATAAACAGAAATCAGCTCACAAAAAAAGACCCTCAAATAACAATGGTAAAGATTTTTATCCCAAAAGAAGTGCAAATTTCAACACAGAAACACAGATAACATGAGAAAGCAAGGAAATAATATTCCTCCAAAAGTTCAAAACTCCCCAATTACTGAATCCATAGCTACTAAAGTGAAGGAAATGTCAAAGAATTTTAAAATTTGATAGTTCAAATGATCAATGAAATAAAAGAAGAACTAAGTAGTGAATTAAGGAACATAACATAGGATATGAAAGAACATTTCATTAAAGAGAGAGTTTGAAAAATAACCAAACAGAAATCTTAGAAATGATAGGCACAATAAGTCAAATAAAAAACCCAGTGAAAAATTTCTCGAATAGACTAGATGAAGCAGAAGAAAAAATATCAGGGCTTAAGGACAAGGTGGGTGAACTATAACATTCAGACAACAATAAAAAAACAATAGAAATAAAAAGAAACTACAAATAGATCTCTGGGACAATATTAAAAGACAAAATTTAGGACTCTAAAGTCTCAGCCAGGGACTGGGCCTGTGGCTCAGGGATGAATATCTCTACCATTGTTATTTGAGGGTCTTTTTTTGTTTTATTTTTATAAAAAATAAGTAAACAAAATAAAGGGATGATATCCATTCATAACTACAAAAAATTTTTTTAAGTTAAAAAAAAAATAAAGTCTCAATCAGGCACCATGGCACATGCCTATAATCCCAGCTACTCAGGAAACTGAGGCAGGGAGATCACAAGTTTGAGGCCAACCTCAGCAATTTAGCAAGACCCTGTCTCAAAAAATAAAAGGGCTGGGGATGTAGCTCAGTGATAAGGTACCCCTGGGTACCTAGTACCCTAAAAAACAAAACCAAAAAAAAAAAAAACAACCTTTTAGATCTCAAGAAAGGAATGAAGATGACAGCTAATGGCACAGAAAACTTATTCAGTGAATTAGCAAAAAAAAAAAAAAAAACTCTAATCTTGTAAATACTTGTGAATAAGATGAACCTGCAACATACTGTTAGCATATGTAACTACAAATACAGATGACCAAAAAAGAGCCGCTCCATGATATGATAGTCAAAATGCCAATAATTCAGAATAAAGAAAGAATTTTAACAGCTGCAAGGGAGAAGCTCCAAGGGACTTATACAAGCAAACCTACCAGAACAGCACCAGATTTCTCAAAAGAAAATCAAGGATAGGAGAGCATGGAATGATATATTTCAAGCCCTGAAAGAAAATAACTGTCAACTAGATCACAATATTCAGCAAAGCTGTCCTTCAGAATTGGAGAAAAAACAAAAACTTTCCAAGAGATAAGCATCAACTTAAGGAATTCTGATTAAGACAGCACTGCAAAAGATATTTAAAGGAATCCTACACAGAGAAGAAGATAAAAACAACCAAAAGAGCACAAAAAAATATAATTAGAAGAGCAGATAAGCAAATGAGAGTCAGAAATGAACCAGACATTAGAAATAAAACAAAATGACAGGAAAGAATACATACGTCTCTATAACAATGTTGAATATAAATGATCTTAATTCTCTAAATAAAGACATAAACTCAGCTGGGTACTGTGGTGCATGTCTGTAATATCAGTGGCTTGGGAGAAGGCAGAGAATCACGAGTTCAAAGCCAGCCTCAGCAATGGCAAGGCACTGAGCAACTCAGTGAGACCCTGTCTCTAAATAAAATCCAAAATGGGCTGGGTGATCAGGAGCCATCTTGTCACAAGTTATAAAGGATTCATTTCTGTTTTCTGTGAAATATTACGATTTCTATTTAGCTTGGCCATGTTTTGATGTTTAAACTTGCTTGGAATCCCTGTCAGTGCCTTGAACTCACCCATGCCTGGCTTTCCCTGACCAGATAACGACCCTCTCTGAAACTTTAGTGGGGCCTCATAAATTCTGATGTTGGGATCTAATTTTACTCCCTAAGTGCTGAACCATTTAGACCATTAACCTGCCTTTGTGTTATACTTGTCAAAATTCTGATATCTGTAAGTTCTCAAGACACCCCCCTTTTTTGCAACTTTCCGTGCTATAAAGCTGCATTCCTAGAGAACTGCAATGCTGTCTTCTATTCCCACTGATTTTGGGAGAGTGAGCCCCGGCCGTTTGGATTTACGAGCTTGCTGTAGTTTGACTTGAATTGGAGTTGGTGGTCTTTTCTTTGCATCGTGGTTTAACACAGGGGAGGTGGCTCAGTGGTTGAGAACCCCTGAGTTCAATCCCCAGCACCAAAAACAAATAAAACAAACAAACAAAAAAAGACATAAACTGGCAGATTGATTAGAAAACAAGGCCCAAGTACATGTTGTGTTAAGAAGCACTCTTCACCAGCAAGACATTCACAGATTGAGAGGATAGAAAACAATAGTCCATGCAAACGGAACCCAAAAATGGTAGTAGAAGTAGCTATTCTTGTATTTGACAGGCAGACATCAAGCCAAAATTAGTCAGAAGAGACAAAGAAGGTCACTGTGTATTGGTAAGGGGAATAATCTGACAAGAAGACATAATGATTGTAAATATTTATGCCCCAAATGTCAGTGTACCCAATTTCATAAAAAACCAACCACTTAATAAAGGGACAGATGGGCCCCAGTACAATAATAGTGGGTGACTTCAATTTACCACTTACTAATAAATCATACAGACATAAAATCAACAAAGATACAACAGAGTTAGACTATACTTTAGATTAAAATGGATTTAATAGATATCTATGGAATATTTAATGCCACAACAGCTGAATACATTTTCTTTTCAGCTGTTTATGGAACTTTCTCCAAAATAAATTACACATTAGACATTAAGCACATCTTGGCAAATACAAAAAAAAAATTAGATAATTCCTTGAATTTTGTCAGATCATAATGAAATTTTTTTGAAACCAACAGCAAGAAAAAAGTATAGAAACTATACAAACACAGGGAGATTGAACGATATATTTTCGTTTTTTGCACTAGGGGTTAAACCCAGGGACATTTTACCATTGAGCTACATCATCCCCAGTCCTTTGCATTATTTATTTTGAGACAGGGTTTCACTAAATTGCAGGTGACCTTGAATTTTCGATCCTCCTGCCTTAGCCTCCCAAGTAGCTGGGATTACAGTGTGCACCACTGCTCTCAAGCCAAAAATTACACTTTTGAATGATGAGTATGTCATTGAAGAGCTTAAGGGAGAAATTTAAAAATTCTTAGGCTGGGCATAGTGGCAGACACCTGTAGTCCCAGCGACTCAAGAGGCCTAGGCTGAAGGATCACAAGTTCAAGGCTAGCCTCAGAAACTTAGCAAGGCCCTAGCAATTTAGCAAGACCCTGTCTCAAAAGGAAAAATAAAAAGGGCTGAGGATGTGACTCTTTGGTAAAATGCCTCTGGATTCAATTCTTAGTACCTACATAAGTACATAAATGTATAAATTTGAGCAAACTGAATTTAGGAGTATATAGAAAGGTTTATATACCATAACCAAGTAGAATTTATCCAAAGAATATAAAGTTGGTTCAACATATGAAAATAAATCCATATAATACAGGAAAAAACAGATGCAGAAAGAGCATTTGACAAAATGTAATAAATATTTAAAAAAAAGAAAAGAAAAACCCACATCCAATATCAGATTTAATGGTCTAGACTGGAAGTTTTCCCCATAAGATTAGAAAAAGTATAAGGATATCTATTCTCACTACTTCTCCTGAACATTATACTGGAGGGTTCTAGTCAGGGCAACTAGGCAAGAAAATGATAGAGGCATCCAGATTACAGATGAAGAAGTATAACCATCTCTATTTTCAGATGACATGGTTTTATATATAGAAATCTGTAAGGAATCCAACAACAACAACAAAAAAAAACTATTAGAATTAATAAATGAGTGCAACAATATTGCAGATACAAAATCAATATGTAAAAGGCAATTGTATTGTATTTTCTTTCTTTTTTGGTACTGGGGATGAAATATAGGGGTGCTATACACTGATCTATATCACCAGTCCTTTTAATTTTTGAGATAGGATCTCAGTATGTTGCTGAAGGTCTCACTAAATTTCTGAGGCTGGCCTTGAGCTTACAGTCCTCCTGACTCAGCCTCCTGAGTTCCTGAGATTACAGGCATGTGCCACCATATCCAGCTCAGTTGTATTTCTACTACTAGCAATGAATAATCTGAAAATGAAATTAGGGAAATAACACCATTTATGATAGCATCAAAAAGAACAAAAAGTGGTGCTTTCTTGTAATCCCAGCAATTTGAGAGGCTGAAGTTTGCAAGTTGGAGGCCAGCCTCAGCAATTTAGTAGTACTCTATCTCAAAATAAAAAAAGGACTGGAGATGTAGCTCAGTGGCAAAGCATCCCTATGTTAAATCCCCAATCCCCCTCACCACAAACACAAAAATTAATAGCATAAATTTTGGAGTTCAGAAATGAATTCTCAAGTTTATGGTTAATAAATTTTCAATAAAAATGCCAAGACTACTCAAAAGAGAAAGAATAATCTTTTTTTAAAGAATATTTATTTATTTTTTAGTTTTCGGTGGACACAACATCTTTGTTTGTATGTGGTGCTGAGGATCGAACCCGGGCCGTACGCATGCCAGGCGAGTGCGCTACCGCTTGAGCCAAATCCCCAGCCCAAGAATAATCTTAATAATAAATGGTTCTGAGTCAACTGGATATTCACATACAAAAGAATGAAGATGGGTTCCTACCTCACACTATAGATAAAAATGAACTCAACATGGATCAGGGGACAAAATTAAGAGCTATAAAACTCTTAGAAGAAATCAAAGTCATAAATCTTTCTGCCCTTGGATTGGGCAATAGTTTCTTAGATACTACACCAAAAGTATAAGCAACAACAACAACAAAAATGATTAATTGGATAAACTAAATACTTCTGTGCTTCAAAAAAATACAATCAAGAAGGTGAAAGAAAACCCATAAAACAGTATAAAAATCTTGCAAATCAAGTTTGAAAACAAACTTGTATCTAGAATATATGAAATGAAGAACTCTTAAAACAGAATAAAAAGACAATTCAATTAAAAAAAAACTGTCAAAAGGCCAGGTGTGGTGGTGTATGCCAATAACCCCAGATACTCAGGAGGCTGAGGCAGGACCACCTGGGCAATTTAGCAAGATCCTATCTCCAAATGAAATCAATAGAAAGATGCGGATGACTTAACTGATACATTTTACCAAATGTTTAAAGAACAATGAATGGCAATAATTCTCAACTTCTTCCAAAAATAGAAAATGGTGGTATAAAAAATAGCTTGGTGGTAGAGTGCTTTAGTAGCATGTGCAAGGCCCTGGGTTCAGTCTTCAGTATAAGGGGAAAAGAGCTGGCAAAAGATCTGAAAAAAAGCTGGTAAAATATATTTTTTCAAAGAAGATATACAGATGGCCAATAAACACATGGAAAGATGCATAATCTAATTAGTCATTGGAAAGTGCAAATAAAAATCACCATGAGATACTACTTCATTTCCTCTAGGAAGGTTATATCAAAATGACAAGCATTAACAAGTATTGGGGGTGGGGGTGGCTGGGGTTGTGGCTCAGCAGTAGAGCACTTGCCTAGCATGTGAGAGGCGCTGGCTTCCATCCTCAGCACCACATAAAAATAAATGAATAAAATAAAAGTATATGTCCGACTGTAAAAAACTAAAAAGTATTTTTTAAAAAGCAAGTATTGGCAAGGATACAGAAAGACTGCTATTCTCTTACCTTGCTAGGGGAAATGTAAAATAATGCAGCTCTTCAAAAGACTAAACAGAGTTAACATATGAGTCAACAATTCCAATTCTAGATACATACTCAAGAGAAATGAAAACGTGTTCACATGAAAACTTGCATGTGAATATTCATGGCAGCACTTTATTGGTAGCCTCAAAATAGAAACAACACGTCCATTCAACGGATGAGTGGAAAAGCAAATTGTAGTATTTTTACATAATGGACTACCATTCAAGCACACACACAAAAAAGAATACAGTATTGATAAATGCTACAACACAAATGAACTTTGAAAACATGCTAAATGAAAGAAGCTAAACTTTTATAAGTAACACACATTATATGATTTATATGAAATGTCTAAATAGGCAAATCCATAAAGATAAAAAGTATATTAGTGATTGACAGCAGCTAGGAGAAGGTAATGAAAGCAACTGCTAATTAGTATGGGACTTCTTCTGGGGAAAATGAGAATTATCTGGAAGCCAGGCATGGTGGATGCCTGTAATGCCAGCTTCTCAGGAGACAAGCAGGAGCATCACAAGTTTGAGGCCAAGCTGGGCCACTTAGAACATGTCTCAAAATTTAAAGGGCACAAGGCCATGGTTTTAATCCCTAGTACTGCAAACAAGAACAACAAAAAGAGCTGGAGTAAGGTAGTGTGGTGGTTCCTAAATAACTTTAAATTGTACATTTCAAGAGGTTGAACTATATGACTTAAATATCATATCTCAAGTATAAAAATAAATATATGTGGGAAGGGTGATGAGAATCATGTCTCTAACTCAAATGGTTCAGGGAAAACATTTTTTGTAACTTTTCTGTAAACTTGAATTATTTAAAATGAATAGAAAATGACATTGAAGATAATTATGCTATAGGGGTAAAGCTGGTTCTATTCCACTTGTAGTGTTTGTGATTTTTTCATTTTATTTGTTTGTTTTTGCAGTTCTGGGGATGAAACTGAGGACCTCACATAGGCAAGGCAAGTGTTGAACCCCGATGCAAAGAAAAGACCACTGACTCCAATTTTAAATAAAATTAAAGCAAGCTTGTATTGTGTACACACAAAAAAGAGTGATCAATGGCTGTCTCTCCCAACCTGGGCTAGAGACCAGCACTCCAGCTTTCCAGGAATAAGGTTTTTTAGCACAAAAAATTGCAAAGGGGGGGGTGTCTTGAGAACTTACAGATAACAGGATTTTGACAAGCATAATACAAAGGAAGATTGTATGTTAATGATCTAAATGGCTTAACATTTCAAGGTAGGGAATAAATTTAGATCCACATCAGAATTTATGAGGCACGGCTAAGGTTTTAGAGAGGATTGTTATCTGGTCAGGGAAAGCCAGGCATGGGTGAGTTCAAGGCACAGGGAGGAACTCCAAACAGGTTTAGAAATCACAGTAATTTATAGTAAAACAGAAATTAACTTTTCATGACTTTGTGATGAGATGGCTCACAATCTTAAAATGGAATTAGGCTGGGTTCATCACAAGTAAAGTGATCTTCCACTGAGCTATATCCCCAGCCCAGAAATACTTTTTGAAAAGTGAATCAGGGGGGCTGGGGATGTGGCTCAAGCGGTAGCGCGCTCGCCTGGCATGCGTGCGGCCCGGGTTCGATCCTCAGCACCACATACCAACAAAGATGTTGTGTCTGCCGAGAACTAAAAAAAAATAAATATTAAAAATTCTCTCTCCTCTCTCACTCTCTCTTAAAAAAAAAAAAAAGAAAAAAGTGAATCAGGGACTGGGAGTGTGGACAGTGGTAGAGCTCTTGCCTCACACGTGGGAGGCACTGGGTTTGATCCTCAGCACCACATAAAAATAAAATAAAGGTATCGTGTCCATATACAACTAAAAATATATTTTTAAAAGTGAATCATTCATAAAATTAAAATGATAATACTTAGTGTGGAATTTGATTCTGAAAAAAATCTGGGTTCTAGACTTGTAACATCTCATACTATTCTTTAATAATATAAGGCAGTACAACATAAAGTTAATAACGTGTTTGTGATCAGACAGATGTACTACTTTCTAGTTGATGACTTTGGAGAATGTTACTCAACTTCTAAAAGCCTCAGTTTTGTGGTTTAGCTTTATTCATTGATTTTTTAAAAATAATTATTTATTTATATATGGTGCTGAGAATTGAACTCAGTGCCTCACACATGCTAGGCAAGTGCTCTACTACGGCATTACAACCCAAGCCCAGTGTTGTGGTGTAGATATAAGGTGTCCCCCAAAAGCTCCTGTGTTAATTCAGGACTATTCAGAGGTGAAATGATTAAATCATGAGAGGTGTAGCCTAATCAGTCCACTCTAGTTTGACTAGACTAACTGGGTGGTAACTGTAGGTAGGTGAGGCTTGGCTTGAGGAAGAAAGTGGGTCACTAGGGATGTGCCTTGGAAGAACTGATCTTCCTTGTGGCCCCATCAGCACCCCCTGCTTCCTGGATGTCATGAGTGGAACAGCTATTCCCTGCTATACCATCATGCTCTGCCTTGTCTTGGGCTCAGAGCAATGGAGTCAGTCAATCTGGATGGTACCTCTGAAACCTTGAACTCAGAATACACTTATACTCATTTAGGTTGTTCTTGTCAGCTAGTTGAGTTATAGCAATGAAAAGCTGACTAACACATTAAGTTTTCTCATCTGTAAAATGGGAAAAATTAATAGATTGTTCTGTTCTGTATAGGGTGAGTAATGACTTCTCCCATGATTAGGATTACAGTCAACCTCATTTATTATATAGTCCAATGTTCTAGCTTTTTAGTTGTATATGGACACAACACCTTCATTTTATTTTATTTTTTTTTTTTCAAAAGACATACTAAGCCTTTTTTTTTAAAGAGAGAGAGAGAGAAGTTTTTAATATTTATTTTTTAATTTTATTTTTATGTGGTGCTGAGGATCAAACCCAGTGCCTCCCAGGTGGAATATGAAAGCTCTACCACTGAGCTACACTTCCAGTCTCTGATTCACTTTTTAAAACTTTATTAGACAAATCATTATTAGACAATTAATTCTTCATTTCTCTGCTACCTACAAAATAACTACATTATTGCTCATCATTAAATTTTATTATTTATTAACAATGCTAAAAGATTTATTATGAAAGCATATTAGCAAGACCTTTTGGAAGTAATTAGGAGAGATCTCCGTTGTCTATTGTCATAATCACAAGCTGTGTACAACAAGCACAGTCATGTCACTAAGTTTACCAAGTCTAACAGTTTACTCACTATTAGAAAATGAGTAACAAAATAGTTACCTTGACTTTGATGAGACAAAAGCTATATTTCATATCCCTGCCTCTAAAGCATGGAAAAAAAATGCCTAGTTGGAAAAAGACTTGATGCTTACCAGTTGTTTGTTGTGCTGAGGCAGAGGACAGGGCTGGGCACCAGCTGGCACCTTGTATACTGGTGTTACGGACATACTGGCAGGATGGGCACATATGAAGCGCACTTGTACAACCTCCACAGCTGGACTAGGGTTCAGGACTCCTGGGTGATTTCCAATTCGAAATGTGAGAACCTTTAAGGAAATATTAGAGCAAGAGATAATTATGGGTAAACATTTTAAAAAATATATTTTTAGTTGTAGATGGACCACAATACTTCTGTTTATTTAGTTTTTTTTGTTTTTGTTTTTGTTTTTTTTTTTGTGGTGCTGGGGATTGAACCCAGTGCCTCACCTGTGCTTTGCAAACTCTCCATCACTGAGCCACAACCCCAGCCCTATCTATGGGTAGACATTTGATGTCGGTTGAGCACATCTAAATGTGTCATTCAAATTCCATTACAGAGTGTTGATTTGGACATTGTAATCAGATAAATCCCTTAAAGATATTATAGTTCTTAATTATCTGTGTTTTGGGGCATTAAAGGTATCATGAACTTTTTAAAAAAATTGAGCTTTGGAGTCTGGGGTTGTGGCTCAGTGGTAGATCACTTGCCTCGTATGTGTGAGGCACTGGGTTTGATCCTCAGCACCACATAAAAATAAATAAAATAAAGGTATTATGTCCATCTACAACTAAAAAAAATGAAGATAAAAGGGGAAAAAAAGAGAGAGAAGGAAAAGGGAAAAAGGAAAAAATCGAGCTTTGGCCAGACATTCTCCAGCATCCAGTTTGTAAAGAAAACATGATATCAAGACAGCAATAATCAGACCAATGAGGCAGCTCTGCTTTTGCTACTGAGATTGACCATCAGCATTCTTAAATCTGCATTACTGTGTCTTAATGGACAGTGGTTTATTTTGTTGTAAACATGTGTTTGTAGAACTATTCTAATACATAAAAATTTTGTCTTTATTCTAATAAATAAAAAGATTTTTGCTCCCATGAGATAAAGCAAATTTACAAAATTAAAAACAACCAAGCCTCAATCTAGTAGCTCAGTCTTTGCCTCCAACAAACTTTTGTTACCAATTGGTAAAAAGTGTAAAAACTACGGCTGGGGTTGTGGCTCCATGGTAGAGCGCTTGCCTAGAATGTGCAAGGCCCTGGGTTCGATCCTCAGCACCACATAAAAAATAAATAAATAAAGGTATTGTGTCCGACTACAACTAAAAAATAAATATTAAAAAAAGGTATAAAAACTATGTTGTGTTACAATTTGTCTTATGTGAAAGTAATAATGAATAACACTGTGGAAACAGAAAGAAATTAGGATGCTTTAATTGGGAGTTAATTAGGCCCTGAAATTACTAATAGTTCATTCAATAACAGGAAAAAAGAAAACTACCTCAACATAACAGAAGTTTTATATTGAAAAACCCATAGCTAATGTTATATTCAATGGTTACACTGAAAGTTTTTTCTCTACTCAAGAATAAAGCAAGGATATACACTTTTGCCACTTCTATTCAACATTGTTCTACAAGGTTCAAGAGCACATGCTGGGGCTGGGGATGTGGCTCAAGCGGTAGCACGCTCGCCTGGCATGCATGTGGCCCGGGTTCAATCCTCAGCACCACATACAAAGATGTTGTGTCTGCTGAGAACTAAAAAATAAATATTAAAAAATTCTCTCTCTCTCTCTCTCACACTCTCTCTTTAAAAAAAAAAAAAAGAGCACATGCTCATGTACAATCTACTACATGAATTCAGCAAAGCATCTGGATACTAAGTCAACTTATAAAAATCAGTTACATTTTTATACACTAACAATGAACAGTTTGAAAAGGAAATTATGAAAGCAATTCCATTTAAAATAGCCTCAAAAAGAATAAAATATTTAGGAATTAGTTTAACCAAGGAGGTAAAAGACTTGTACAATGAAAACTACAAAATGTGGTTAAAAGAAGTTAAAGAAGATATTACTAAATAGAAAGAAATCCCATATTCATAGAATGGAAGACTTTTTTTTTTTTAATTTTTAATATTTATTTTTTAGTTCTCGGCGGACACAACATCTTTGTTTGTATGTGGTGCTGAGGATCGAACCCGGGCCGCACGCATGACAGGCGAGCGCGCTACCGCTTGAGCCACATCCCCAGCCCCAGAATGGAAGACTTAATGTTAAGATGTTAATACTATCCAAAGTGATTTACAGATTCAATGCAATCCCTATCAAAATCCCAATGATTAAGAAGGCTGAGGCAGGAGAATTGCAAGTTCAAAGCCTGGACAAAATAAAAAGGGCTGGGCAATTAAAGGACATATGAACTGAACAGACACTTCTCAAAAAAGAAATACAAATGGCCAATAAATACATGAAAGTACAAATACACAAAAAATGTTCAATATCATTAGCAATTAGAGAAATGCAATCAAAAATACATTGAGATTTCATCTCACGCCTGTCAGAATGGTAGTCTCAAGAATACAAATGATACTAGTTGCTAGAGAGGATGTGGACAAAAAGGAATACTTTTGCACTGTTGGTGGAACTGTAAATTAGTACAACTACTATGGTAATCAGTATAGAGGCTCTTCAAAAGACTAGGCATGGAACCACCATATGATCCAACTATACCACTTCTCAGTATTTACCCTGAAGAATTAAAGTCATCTTACTATAGTGATACATGCACATTTGTGTTTATAAGAGCACAATTCACAATAATCAAACTATGGAACCAGCCTAGGTGTCCATCAGTGAAGAATGGATAAAGAAAAGGTGGGTACATACACACCATGGAGTTTTATTCAGCCATAAAGAAGAATGAAATTATGGCCTTTGCAGAAAAATGGATGGAATTAGAATCCACCATGATAAGTGAAATAAGTCAAACTCAGAAGGTCAAAGGTCCTATGATGTTTTCTCTCATATGTGGAACCTAGAGAGAAAAAAGGAAAACAAAAGTGGGGGTGGATCTATCAGTAGAGGAAAGGGACTAACGAGTGGGAGGTAGGAAGGAAGGGGAAAAACCTGAAGAGTGATATTGGCCAAATTATGTTATTATATTGTGTGCGTATATAAATATGTGAAATATGAATATGTACAACTATAATGCACCAATAATAAATAAATAAATAATCACAGCAAAATAAAAAGGGCTAGGGGTGTAGCTCAGTGGTAGAGAACCCCTGGTTTCAATCCCCAGTGCACCCTTCACCCCAACAAAATCACAATGACGACTTTTTCAATAATAGAAAAAAATCCATCTTACAATTCATAGAGAATCTTAAAATTTTCCAAATAATTAAAAGAAGCTTGAAAAAGAATAAAACTAGGGAATTTAACTTTCCTGATTTTAAGTCTTAATACAAAGTTACAGTAATCAAAATGTGTGGTACAAACATCAAGGCAGACATGTATACCAATGGAATAGAGAATCCATGAAAAAATCCTTGCATACATGGTCCAATAATTTTTTAGAAGGGCACCAAGCCCTTTTAATGGGGAAAGGGCAGCCTTTTAAATAATCAGCATGAAGAAAACTGGGTAACCACATGCAAAAAAAAAAAAAAAGTTGTGCCTTTTCCAAACACCATATGTAAAAATTAGTTCAAAATGTTTCAAAGACCTAAATGTAAGACCTAAAAGTATAAAACTTTCAGAGTAAAATCTAGGACAAAGCTTGACAATATTGTACTGGGCAATGCTTTCTTGGGTATGATACCAAAATACAGGCAATAAAGGAAAAAAAAAACAGTCAAATTGGACTTCACAAAGATTTTGAAAACTTGTTCATTAAAAGATAAAGTCAACAGAATAAAAGGCAATCCACAGAATGGAAGAAAATATTTGCAAGTCATATATGTGATAAGCAACCAATATACAGACTATATAGTGAACTTCCAAATTCAGCAACAAAACAACCCATTTCAAAAACAGGCAAAAGAGGGCTGGGGTTGTGGCTCAGTGGTAGAGCACCTGCCTTGCATGCGCATGGCCCTGGGTTCAATTCTCAGCACCACATAAAAATAAAATAAAGGCATTGTGTCCATCTACAACTAAAGAGAGAGAGAGAGAGAGAGAGAGAGAGGCCTTAAGGAGGTGTTTTTATATCCGTGTTCACAGCAGCATTTTGCATAGCAGCTAGAACATGAAGGCAACACAAGGGTCCATGGATGGATGGACTAAAAAAAAAAGTGTATATATACATTATAATGGAATATGCAGCCTTAAAACAGAAGGAAATTCAGACATGCTACAACATGAATGAAACTTGAGAATATTGTGTTAAGTAAAATAATATAGTCATAAAAAGACAAATACTACATATTTCTATATATTTGAGGTATTTAGAGTAATCAAAATTAGAAGCAGAAAGTAGAATGGTGGTCATCAAGGGCTGGTGTGAAACACTAATGAGGAGTTATTTTTATTCATTTATTTATTTTTTATGTGGGATTGAACCCAGGGTCTCACACATGCTAGGCAAATGCTTTACCGCTGAGCTATAGCCCCACTGACCTATATACTTAAAAATGATTAAAGTGGGGTCTGGGGCTCTAGCTCAGTGATAGCACTCTCCTAGTATGTGTGAGGTCCTGAGTTCAATTCCCGGTCTCTCTCTCTCTCTCTCTCTCTCTCTCTCTCTCTCTCTCTCTCTCTCACACACACACACACATTTTTAAAGACAGTAAATTTTATGTGTATCCTACTATAATAAAATTTAGGTCAAAAGAACATAATTAGCCCAGTGGCTTGGGAGGCTGAGGTAGGAGGATTGTAAATTCAAAGCCAGCCTCAGTGAGACCTTGTCTCTAAATAAAATACAAAATAGGGCTGGGGATGTGGCTCAGTGTTTGAGTGTCCCTGAGTTCAATCCCTGGTACCCCCCTGAAAGGACATGATTAGGTCTGAAATTACTAATAGTTAGTCATATCATATATACAGTAAAATTGACTATAAATATTAAAAAGAAGGTTGATTAATCATATCACAGTTCTTACTAAGTTAAAATCTTACATTGATGCCCTGTGGGCCAGTTATCCTTCCTGTGTTTCATACATAAATTTTTTAAAAGTAATTAATTAATTGGTTTTTTTTTAGTTATACATGACAGTAGCATGTATTTTGACATATTATACATATATGGAGTATAACTTCCCATTCTTGTGGTTGTACATTATGTGGAGTTATACTGATTGTGTCTTCATATATGAATATAGGAAACCTATGTCTGATTCATTCTACTGTCTTTCCCATTCCCATCTCCAACCCTCCCCCCCTTCATACTTGTCCCCACAATCCAGTGAACCTCCACTCCTCCCCATTCCCTATTTATTGTGAGTCAGCATCCCAAAATCACAGAGAATATTTATTTGGTCTTTGGTTTTTTTTTGGGATCAGGTTATTTCACTTAGCATGATAGTCTCCTGTCCTACCCATTTACCATTTACCAGCAAATGCCACAATTTCATTTTTCATTATGGCCGAGTAATTCCATTATGTATATGTATCACATTTTCTGTATGCATTCATCTGTTGAAGGGCACCTAGGTCCGTAGCTTAGCTATTGTGAATTGAGCTGCTATAAACATTGATGTGGCCGCATCATTACAGTATGTTGATTTTAAGTCCTTTGGGTATATGCCAAGGGGTGGGATAACAGGTCAAATGGTGGTTTCATTCCAAGTTTTCTGAAGAATCCCCATACTGCTTTTCAGAGTGGTTGCACCAATTTGCAGTCCCACCAGCAATGTATGAGTGGACCTTTTCATCCACATCCTCACTAACATTTATTGTTACTTGTATTCTTGATAATTGCCATTCTGACTGGAATGGGATGAAATCTGTGTAGTTTTAATTTGCATTTCTCTAATTACTAGAGATGTTGAACATTTTTTCATATATTTGATGACCATTCATATTTATTCTTCTGTAAAGTATCTGTTCAGTTCCTTTGTCCATTATTGATTGGATTATTTATTTTGGGGTTTTTTTTTTTTTTTTGGTGTTAAGTTTTTAAAATTCTTTATCTTGGAGATTAACGCTAGAACAGGTGGCAAAGATTATCCCCCATTCTGTATGCTCTCTCTTCACATGCTTTTTTTTTAAATTTCTTTTTTAGTTGTAGATGAACACAATACCTTTATTTTATTCATTTTTTATGTGGTGCTGAGGATCAAAACCAGTGCCTCACACATGCTAGGTGACTGTTCTACCACTGAGTTACTACCCCAGCCCTTCTCTTCACACTCTTGGTTGTTTTCTTTACTATGAAGAAGGCTTTTAGCTTGATACCATTCCATTTATTGATTCTTTTTTTTTGGGGGGGGGGTACTGGGGATTGAACTCAGGGGCACTCAACCACTCAGCCATATCCTCAGACCTATTTTGTATTTTATTTAGAGATAGGGTCTCATGATTCTCCTGCCTCAGGCTTCCAAACCCCTGGAATCACAGGCATGCGCCACTGTGCCCAGCCCATTTATTGATTCTTTTTTTAAAGTTCAATCAAAGATTTCCTTTAGTCTTTTTTTTCCACTTATTGATTCTTTTTTTAATATTTATTTTTTAGGTGTAGATGGACACAACACAATGCCTTTATTTTTTTTTTTATGTGGTGCTGAGGGGTGCTGAGGATCGAACCCGTGTCCGGCCTGTGCTGGGCGAGCGCTCTACAGCTGAGACACAATCCCAGCCCCCATTTATTGATTCTTGATTTTACTTCTTGTGCTTTAGGAGTACTGTCAAGAAATTCAGTTCCTAAGCCAAACGATGGAGATTTGGGCTTACTTTTTCTCCTCTTAGGCACAGGATTCTCAGGTCTAATGCCTGGGTCCTTGATCCACTTTGAGTTTTGTGCAGGGTGAAAGATAGGGGTTTTGGGCTGGGGATGTGGCTCAAGCTGTAGCGCACTCACCTGGAATGCGTGCAGCCCAGGTTCAATCCTCAGCACCACATACAAACAAACGATGTGTCCGCCGAAAACTAAAAAATAAATATTAAAAATTCTCTCTCTCTCTTTGAAAAAAAAAAAAGAAAGATAGGGGTTTAATTTCTTTCTAGTACATATGGATTTCCAGTTTTCCTCACACCATTTGTTGAAGAGGCTATCTTCAATGTATGTTTATGGTGCCTTTGTCTAGTATGAGATAACTATATTTAAGTAGGTTTGTCTCTGTGTTCTCCATCTTGTACCATTGGTCTTCATGTCTGTTTGGGTGCCTATACCATGCCGTTTTTGTCACTATAGCTCTGTAGTATAATTTAAGGTCTGATATGGTGATGCCTCCTGCTTCATTTTTCTCACTAAAGAGCCTCTTATATTTCCAAATGAATTTCATGACTGCTTTTTCTATTTTTATGAAGAATGTCATTGAACTTTTCATAGGAATTGTATTAAACCTGTGTAACACTTTTGGTAGAATGGGCATTTTGACAATATTAATTCTGCCTATCCAAAAACATAGGAGATCTTTCCATTTTCTAAAGTCTTCTTCAATTTCTTTCTTCAGTGTTTTGTAGTTCTCATTGTAGAAGTCTTTCACCTATATTATTAGATCAATTCCCAAGTATTTTATTTTATTTGTTTTGGTGCTGGGGATGAAATCCAGGCCTTGTACATGCAAGGCAACAATCTACCAACTGAACTATATCCCCAGCCCTATTTTATTTATTTTTTGAGGCTATTGTGAATGAAATAGTTTTCCTAATTTCTCTTTTAGTTGATTCATCACTGATGAATAGGAATGCAATTGATTTATGAGTGTTAATTTTATATCCTGCTAATTTGCTGAATTTATGAGTTCTAAAAGTTTTCTGGGTCTTCTAAGTATAGAATCATGTTTTCAGAAAATAGGGATAGTTTTGAGTTCATCTTTTCCTAATTGTATCCCTTTAATTTCTTTCTTCTGCCTAATTGCTCTGGCTAGAGTGTCAAGGACTATGTTGAATAGAAGTGGCGAAAGAGGGCATCCTTGTCTTCTCCCAGTTTTTAGAGGGAATGCTCTCAATTTTTCTCCATTTAGAATGATATTGGCCTTAGGTTTAACATATGTAGCTTTTACTATGTTGAGGTATGTTCCTACTATCCCTAGTTTTTCTAGTGTTTTGAACATGAATGTATTCTGTATTTTGTCAAATGCTTTTTCTGCATCTATTGAGATAATCATGTGATTCTTGTTTTTAAGTCTATTGATGTGATGTATTATGTTCATTGATTTCCATATGTTGAACCAAGCTTGCAACCCTAGGATGAACCCCACTTGATCATGGTGCACTATCTTTTTAATATGTTCTTGTATGCAATTTGCCAGCATTTTATTAAGAATTTTTGCATCTATGTTCATCAGGAATTTTGGTCTGAAGTTTTCTTTCCTTGATGTGTCTTTGTCAGGTTTTGGTGTCAGGGAGATACTAGAATAAGTTTGGAAGGGTTCCCTCCTTTTATATTTCACAGAATAATTTGAGAAGGATTTGTGTTAGTTCTTCTTTGAAGATCTGACAGAACTCAGTTGAGACTCTATCTGGTTCTGGACTTTTCTTGTTTGGTAAACTTTTGATGGCATCTTCAATTTCACTGCTTGTAATTTTGATCTGTTTAAATTTTCTGTGCCTTCCTGGTTCAATCTGGGTAGGTCATATGGCTCTAGAATTTGTTGATGTCTTCAATATTTTCTATTTTATTATAGTATAATTTTTAAAAATAGGTTCTGATTATCATCTGTATTTCAGTATTGTCTGTTGTGGTATTTCCTTTTTTCATTATGAATTTTAGAAATTTGAATTTTCTCTCTCTTTTTCTTTGTTAGTTTGGCTAAGAGTTTATGGATTTTATTTTTTAAAGAAACATTTTTTTTCTTTTTTTGATTTAAAATTTTTTTGCTTTTAGTTTCATTGATTTCAGCTCTGATTTTAATTATTTCCAGTCACAAACTGCTTTTGGTGTTGATTTGTTCTTTTTAAAAAAAAATATTTATTTTTTAGTCGTAGTTGTACAGAATTGACCTTTGTTATTTATTTATTTATTTATATGTGGTGCTGAGGATTGAACCCACAGCCTCATATGTGCAAGGTGAGAGCTCTCCCACTGAGCCTCAGCCCCAGCCCTGTTCTTCTTTTTCTAGGGCTTTGAGATATAATGTTAGGTTATTTATTTAGTGACTTTCTATTCTTTTAATGAATGAGCTCTATCATTCATTAATTCTTAACCATAATCAAACTGCAAAACTTTGTTACTATTTTTTTGTTTGTTTTTGATTTTTGCAGTACTGGGGATTAAACCCAGGACCTCACACATGCCAGGCAAACACCCTTGGGCATGCTGGGCAAACACCCTACCACTTAAGTACATTGCTAGCCCATTTTATTATTTATTTATTTATTATTAGTTTTGTACCAAGGATTGAACCCAGGGGTGCTTAACCACTGAGTCATATCTTCAGCCCTTTTTATATTTTATTTAGAGACAGGGTCTCCCTGAGTTGCTTAGGACCTAACTAAATTGCTAAAGCTGGCTTTGAACTCAAGAGCCTCCTGCCTCAGCCTCACAAGTTGCTGGGATTACAGGCATGCACTGCTGGCCTTCATATATATATGTTGTAGTTGGACACAATACCTATATTTTATTTATTTATTTTTATGTAGTGCTGAGGATTGAACCTAGGGCCTTGAATGTGCTAGGTGAGTGTTCTACTGCTGAACCACAACACCAGCATCAGCTGGCCTTATTTTTATTTTGAGACAGGGTCTCACTAAGTTGCTGAGGCCGGCCTTGAACTTGGGATCCTCCTGCCTCAAGCTCCTGAGTAGCTGTTACTAGTTGTTTTATTTTTTTTCTTTTCTCCTTCCTCCCTCCCTCCCTCCGCCCCCCCCCTTTCTCTCTTTCTTTCTTTCCTTTTTTTCGTACCAGGGATTGAACTCAGGGCACTTAACCACTCAGCCATATCCCCAGCCCTATTTTGTATGTTATTTAGAGACAAAGTCTCACTGAGTGCTTAGCACCTCATGTTTGCTGAGGCTGGCTTTGAACTCACAATCCTGCCTCAGCTTCCTAAGCTGCTGGAATTGCAGGCGTGTGCCGGCTTGTTACTAGTTTTGATAGAGGCAGGGTAGAGCTATGAACAATACCTATGCAACACACATTGTTGCCTCTAAAAACAGTAAAAGATTATTCTCCAATTTTTGTGGCACATACTTGTATTCTCAGAAACTTGGGACACTGAGGCAAAAGAATCACAAGTTTGGCCAGCCTGAGCAATATAGCAAGGGCTTAAGCAACTTAGCAAGACCTTACTCAAAATAATTTTTTTTAAAGGGCTGGGAATATAGTTCAGTGGTACAGTGCCCCTGGGTTCAATCCCCAGTAACCAGTCCCCACATCCCCCCAAAAAAACTAATTCAATTGAGAGAGGGTAAAATACTCTTTATCAGTATAGATTATTTCCTCAAAATTACTAAAGACAGTTGACCCTTTAAAGTCTCTTCCTTAATCAGTATACAGGTTTCTCAAAAGACTAGGAATAGAATCACTAATGACCACTACTTGGTATTTATCCTAAAGTATTAAAGTCAGTATACTAGAGTGATATATGCATACACATGCTTATAGCAGCACAATTCACAATAGCCAAACTATGAAACCACCCTAGATGTCCATCAACAAATGAATGGATCAAGAAAATGTGGTATATATACACAAGGAGTTTTATTCAGCCATAAAGAAGAATAAAGTTATGTCATTTGCAGAAAGTAGATGAAACTTGAGAACATTATATTACGTAAATAAACCAAACTCAGAAAGTCAAGAGTTGTTTATTTTCTCTTATATGTGGAAGCTAGAGAGGAAAAAGAAGCTGGGGGCAGAGGGTGTCTCACAAAAAATTAAAGGGAGACCAGTACAGTAGAGGAAAGGGACAAGGTGGGGGAGAGGGAAAGGTGAAATACTGGGGAAGGATACTGACCAAATTATATTGTTATATTATGTACATGTATATGTAATAATAAATCTCACTATTCTAATGTATGATAATAGTGCACCAATAAAAAAATGGGGAAAAAGTTTTTCTTCTTTTAATTCTTTGAAGGTAAGGAATAAAATGTCCTCTAGTCTTGATAATAGGGCCATTAATTAAAGTGATAAAATTAAAATAATTTAAAATAATTCATAACAAAAAAATCTTGATTGTTAATGAGTGTTAGAATTCTCAGATAAGCAAACTGAAACCACTGATTACATATAAAGGATAATCAAAAATTAGAATTTAATCAATAATTAGAATTTTCCTATCTAGTTCATAAACTAAATTAATTAGAATCTGAAAAGGAATGGCTGGTAGTACAAAGGAATTGAAGTATTATATGAAAAGAAATATTAGCTGGAAAAAAGACTATAAAGATTATTTTCATACTTGCTCCCCTAAATCCAGGCACAGGATCTGGTATATGTACTGGTTCTGCTTTCTCTTGGCTGGCAGTCGGACTTCTGTCACTTTGATCTTCTCTGTCCTCTCCATGCTCAGCTCCAAAAAAAAACGGGAGGGTTCCAGGATCCACGGACGAGGGCCCCCTTCAAACACTACTTCCTTCACAGACTGCCATGTCACCAATGCCACTTCCACAGGGTTTAGGGCCTGATGACATTTAAAGAAATTGATCTCAGGTTGGTTAGGAAATTCAACATTTAATTTTTTTCTAATCTTCTTTCTTTCTTTCTCTATCTATCTATCTATCTATCTATCTATCTATCTATCTATCGATCAATCGAGTCAGAGTCTAAGTTTCCCAAGCTGGTCTTAAACTTCTGGGCCTGATATCCTCCTACTTCAGCTTTCTGAGTAGCTGGAATTACAGGTATGCCGGTCATGCCTCTTTAGACAGTTTTTTAAAGTGAAATACAATTTATCTGAATATATACATCTCCAACCCTTTTTTGTTTTATTTTGAGACAGAGTCTTGCTCAGAACCTGCGTGAGCCCCTGGGATTACAAGTGCGTACCACCATGCCTGGTAAGTGCAGGTTATTCTTGTATGGTGCACAAGTGTCTACAACACTGACCAAATCATAAAATGAAGTAGAGTGTTGATACAATTTTCTAAAAGTGTAATCAAACCACATTTTATTATTTCATTTCAGAACTAGTCAATCATATTTATTATTGAATATCATTAGAATTAAATATTTCTGCCAAGCACAGTGAAGCATGCCTGTAATCCCAGCAACTCTGGAGGCTGAGGCAGGAGGATCACAAGTTCAAGGCCAGCCTCAACAATTTAGTGAGGTCCTAAGCAACTTAGTGAGACCCTGTCTCAAAGTAAAAACTAAAATAAAGACTGGAGATGGGGGCTGGGGATGTGGCTCAAGCGGTAGCGCGCTCGCCTGGCATGCGTGCGGCCCGGGTTCGATCCTCAGCACCACATACAAACAAAAGATGTTGTGTCCGCCGAGAACTAAAAAAAAAAAAAATAATAAATATTAAAAAATTCTCTCTCTCTCTCTCTCTCTCTCTCTCTCTCTCTCCTCTTTCACTCTCTCTTTAAAAAAAAAAAAAAAAAAAAAAAAAAAAAAAAAAAAAGACTGGAGATGTAGCCAAGTGGTAAAGGTTTTAATTCCCAATAACAACAATAAATAAATAGAAGTTTTTAAAACATTATTTCTATCTCTAATGGCAGCATTTTCTTAAATAAGGTATATACAATTTAACAAGTATCCACTGATGGCCTACTGGGAACACAATAATAGAAATCCAAACTGCTTCACAGTTTGGGAAAACAGCTTCACAGTTTGGGAAAACAGCTTTGGAGTAGGTTATGAGTATTACAAAAAGTTACAACACAGGGTAGGAATGTACCTCTGTCCTAGAGTGCTGACCTAGCATGCATGAGGCCCTGAATTTAATTCCCAGTACATACAAAACAAAAAAAAACCCCTACACTGCAGAGTGTTATATAAACTTTTTATAGAGGAAATTAATGAAAGCATGAACTTAGAGGCTTCATGGAAAGTTTCTCTAAGAAAGAAAAGTAGAGATGATTTCTTTTTCTTAGATGCATAGTCCAAAATTAATCAGACCAACTGAACTGAGCTGGAAGTAAAAGAACAATTGAAAACGATACCATGTTCTGAAACAAAGATAGAATGCAGACATAGACACATATATATTTTTTCAGTGCTAGAGACTGAGCTCAGAGCCTTACACATGCTAGATAAATGCTTTACCTCCTAAGTTAAATTCCCAGCTCCAAGATACATATGTTTTTATATTCTCTCTTTTGGCAGGTAAAGGGAAAGAAGCACAAGTAAAGCATTTGGTAGAAAAAGAAAATCATCATCTTCCTTTCCTTTAAGGATGGTTTATATTCAGAGATCATTTATAGACAATAAATATGAAAAAAGTCTAACGAGAAAAGTAAGGAAATTATAATAAGCCACAGCTAGGCACTTCCACTGAATTTGGCAAGTAAGATGATTCTTCTGCTAGGGAACCAATGAAATGTACTCAAATCCTCAATGTACTCAGATGTTTAATACATATATTGCACAATGCGCAAAGAGGCCAACTTTGAACAAACAAGTTATCTTTCTTTTTGTCTTTTTATTTTCTTTTCTCTCTCTCTTTTTTTTAATCCTTTTTCTTTATTTGTTACTGGGGGTTGAACTCAGGGCCACTCTACCACTGAACTACATTCATCCTAGCCTTTTTTATGTTTTATTTTGAAACAGGGTGTCAACTTAAAAATGTTCCTGAATATTTTAATTCAGGAAGCATAAGGTAGAAGCATGAGGGAGTAAATTACCCAAAATTCAGGTTTGATGAGAGAATTTACATATAAAAACAAAATAGTAGGGCTGTAATTCAGTGGTAAAGCACTTGCCTAGCATGTGCCAGGCCCTGGGTTTGATCCTTAACATTACACACACACACACACACAGTGGTAAATAAAAGAATACAGATATCACCACTGATCCTTAGTGAATACAGATGACTAGGTAGTCCCTAAGTATAGAGTTGGGTCCATGGAAAGAAATGGAATGACAGTGCCTTACTATGAAATATCTTACCTTTAAGGGCTCATAAGCAGCAAATGTGGCACTGCTCTCCAAATACTCTTCATATTCAGTCACACTCACTATTACCAGAGTATGGCCTAAAGATTTGGCTGCTATATGTGTACTAGAACAATGCATTGGTCCAGGTCTTTGAATACCTTTGAATCAAAAAATAATTATTTCAGTAGGGTAATAATTAATCTGTTCTCCAGAATATTAAGCTACAGAAATATAAGAATTCTAACACATTAAAAATACCAGGCTGGGGGGTACTGGGGTTGTGGCTCAGTGGTAGAGCACTCGCCTAGCACGTGTGAGGCCCTGGGTTCGATCCTCAGCACCACATAAAAATAAATAAACAAAATAAAGGTATTGTGTCCAACTACAACTAAAAAATAATTTTTTTTAAAAAAAAAAAGGGCTGGGGTTGTGGCTCAGTGGTAGAACACTCGCCTTGCATCTCTTATCCTATTTAAGAGATAATTCATTATCTGAAGGTGAGAGGAAGCACTGCGAACAGAGGAGAAAGATGTGATTGGTACTACATACCAATAAGGAAAAAAGAAGTCTAAGCTGATGCCACTCTTACAGACGTACTGTGAGAATTAAATACATGACTTAATACATCGAATCCCTGGGCTCAATCCTCAGCACCACATAAAAATAAATAAGTGAAATAAGGGTATTGTGTCAACTACAACTAAAATACAAATATTAAAAAAAATACTGGGCTGGGGCTGGGACTCAGTGGGGCTGGGGTTGTGACTCAGTGGTAGAGCACTTGCCTAGCATGTGTGAGGAACTGGGTTCGATTCTCAGCACCATGTATAAATAAATGAACAAAATAAAGATCCATAAAAAACTAAAAAAAATTTTTAAAAAACCCACCATCTTGGGCTAGGGTGTAGCTCAATGGTACTGTGCTTGCCTCACATGCACAAGGCCCTGAGTTCAATCTCCAGCACCACACACACACACACACACACAACAAACAGGTGCAATGACATACACTTGTAATTTCAGCTAACTGGGGAGGCTGAGGTGAAAGGATCACTTGCATCCAGTTCAAGTTCAGCTTAAGCAATATAGCAAGACTCTGTCTCAAAAAAAAAAATTTACCTTTTTTTCTTTCTTTTTTGGGACTGGGGATTAAAACCAGGACCCCTGCACTTGTTATACAAGCACTCTACCACTTAGCAACATTGCCAGCCAAATAATCAAGTTGATATAAAAATCTATTTCTTTAGCAACATTGCCAGCCAAATAATCAAGTTGATATAAAAATCTATTTCTTCTATTAACAGACATATATTACGTAAGACAAAATTCAATCTACAGTAAGGATACACAAGTGAGCAAAGATCCTTACCTCCTGACCTTAAGTATTACCAGAAAGTGTTAAATATGATAGAGATTTAGAAGCCAGGAAGGTGGTAAAAAAATTTATTCATTTATTTTTATTTATTTATTTATTTTTTAATATTTATTTTTTAGTTTTCGGTGGACACAACATCTTTGTTTGTATGTGGTGCTGAGGATCGAACCTGGGCCGCACGCATGCGAAGCGAGTGCGCTACCGCTTGAGCCACATTCCCAGCCCCTTCATTTATTTTTAAATATTTATTTTTTAGTCAGGGGTGGACCCAATATCTTTATTTTATTTTTATGTGGTGCTGAGGATCTAACCCAGTTCCTCACACATGCTAGGTGAGTGGACTACCTCTGATGCACAACCCCAGCCCTAAAAAAAAGATTTAAATAAAGTATTTCAAGTTGAGAAATAGCTTGAACAAAGATGAGACATGAATGAGTATGAGGGAGATATAAGAGAAAATTTAACCAAAGTAGTTGATTTAGCTAGAACCATTTGTACTGTCATGAAAAGGCAGATTTAGCTACACCATTTGTACTGTCATGTTATACTGTAGAGGGCTATGAAGACTAAACTAAAAGAATTTCTGCTCTATTCTATTGGCAAAGAAAATCCTCTAAAATTTTTTGAACAGAAAAAGTAATATTGAAGTTGAGCTGCACAAAGATTGATCTGGTAGCCATGATTACCCGTTGAAGGATATTGGTGTATCCTACATAAGAGATAACTCATTATCTGAAAGTTAGAGGAGGCACTGCAAACAGAGGAGAGAAATACCATATAAGGAATACATACCAATAAGGAAAAAAAAGTCCAAGCTGATGCCACTCTTATAGATGTACTGTGAGAATTAAATGAGTTAATACATGAAAGTATTCAGAACAGAGCCTGGTAAATAGTAGATGCTAAGAAATGTTAGATGTTACTGCTATCATATTGATTAATGAAACAATGGGGATGAGGATCAACTATGATGCTCAATAGCAAGAAAGAATACTGACCTTTATGAATAGATTGTTCTTATTTTCCTTTTTATTACAAAGATTTTTTTCCTTTTTTGAATAAACTTAAAAAAATATAGACATTAAATGGCACTATACTTCTCTTAGAAATAAACATGGTATATATATTAAAGAAATAAGAAAAGAGCTTGACACTAGATAGAGAATACCTTATTAGAAGCTGAAAACTGATATTGTCCAGCCACTATGTTATTAAATTTCTGTATCCTTGTTTCTACATCTATATGTAGATCAATACCTACTTCAAGGCAATTGATAAAACAATTAAAAATATTATAAGAAAGGAATTATAAACTGGGTGCGGTAGTGCACACCTGTAATCCCAGCAGCTCAGAAGGCTGGGGCAGGAGGATCTGAGTTTAAAGCCAGCCTCATCAATTTAGTGAGGCCCTAAGCAACTTAGAGAGATCCTGTCTCTAATTAAATAAAATATAAAAAGGACTGGGGATGTGGCTCACTGGTTAAGCACTCTGGAATAAAAAAAATGGAATTGTATGAATTTAGACTCTAGTAATTTCTAAATTGATGCCTGCTACCCTCAATTCTAGGATATAGGAAGGAGAAATTTAAAAGGACTACTCTTACCTTCTTTGAGAAGAGTGAAGACTCCTTGCTTATCCATGTTTAAATCCAAGGATAAATGAGAGCAATCTGTGAATGCCACTATCTCTTTGGTCTCCTTATTTACATGATACATTGCAATGGGGATTTCTATAATTTGGCCAATCTCCACATCTGCATGAAATGGTAACAGTTCCATTTTGTTCAGTTTTAGGACATATATCTGAAGGAAAAACAATTTACATTTTAGGAAATTCTTAGAAAAAAGGGAATCATTCCTTAAATATTTAAATATACACACAAACTAGGAGTGACGGAGCATACAACTGTAACCCAGCAACTTAGGAAGCTGAGACAGGAGGATCACAAGTTTGAGATCAGCCTCAGCAACTTACCAAGACCCTAAGCAACTTAGTAAGAACCTATTTCAAATTAAAAAAAATTAAAAGGTCTGGGGATATTGCTCAATGGTTATGTATTTCCAGGCACCAAAAATTTAAAAATAAAATAAATGCACACACATATGAACATGTGGTGTGTGTATGTATATATGTGTGTATATATATATATATGTATATGCATATGTACGTATATATACATATATATCACAACAACTCTCTCTCTTTTTTTTTTCTTTTGATGCTGGGGATTGAACCCAGGGCCTTGTGCATGCCTGGCAAACCCTCTACCACTAAGCCACATCCCCAGTCCCCAGCATAATAACTTACTATATAGCACTGACATTTTATTATGTATAAGTAATCTAGAGATGATTTAAAAAACACAAGAGGATGTGCATATATATGCATATTATATGCAAATACAATGTCATTTTATACAAAAGACTTGAGCATCCTCAGATTATGGAGTCTGAGGGGTCCAAGAACCAATCCCCTGTAGACACTGAGGAATGACTGCATACTATTTTACATACACACATAAATACACACACTAGGTGCTAAACATCTCTCTCTTCATCCCTCAATCAATGAATGTCTTCAAAACATTTAACACTATACAGCAGGGTCCTGGCAAATTTGGCCAGAACACAACCTGCTTTTGTACACAACCTGATTTTGTATAGTAAGCTAAAAAATAGTTTTAAAGATTTGTAAACAAAAACAACAAAGCCAAGCTCAGTGGCATGTGCCTGTAATCCCACCAGTTTGGGAGGCTGAGACAGGAGAATCACAAGTTCAAAGCTAGCCCTAAGCAATTTAGAGAAGTGCTTTCTCTAAATAAAATATAAAAAAGGGCTGGGGATGTGGCTCAGTAGTTAAATGCCCCTAGGTTCAATCCCGGGTACCACCACCACCACCAACAACAACAACGAAGAATATGAGACAGAGAGTGTATGTAGGCTTCAAAGACTAATGCATCTAGTGCTTTTACAGAAAAAGATTGCTAACTTCTGACTTAAAGCATAGCCTCTTCCTTTCTTTTCTGAGGGGGTGGTGGTACTGGAGATGAACCCAGGGCCTTGCCTATCCCAAGTCTGCCACTGAGCTCTACCCCAGCTTCATCCTCTTTCTTGATATTATTATTTATTGGTACCAGGGATTGAATCCAGGTGCTCTTTATCACTGAGCCACATCCCCAACCCTTTTTATATTTTGAGACAGAGTCTTACTAAATTGCTTAGGGCCTTGCTAATTGCTAAAGCTGATTTTGAACTTGAGATTTTTCTGCCTCAGACTCCTAAACCACTGGGATTACAGGTATACGCCACCACCTGCCTGGTTTATTGTTTATTTTGAGACAGGATCTTGGTAAATTGCTTAGGAGTTTGCTAAATTGTTGAGGCTGGTTTTAAACCTGCGACCCTTCCGCCTCAGCATCCATAGCCGCTGGGATTATAGGCGTGTACCACCATGCTCTGCTCTTGCTATCTTTTGTATTTGGTCGCGGGGATTGAACTCGGGGGTACCACATCCTCAACCCTATTTTGTACTTTATTTAGAGACAGGGTCTCACTGAGTTACTTAGTGCCTTGAAGTTGCTGATGCTGGCTTTGAACTTGAGATCCTTCTGTCTCAGCCTCCCAAACTGCTGGGATTACAGGCGTGTGCCACCACACCTGGCTCTTGCTATCTTTTTAAAACAATATATTTTATTTTGTCATTTTTGTTGCTTTCTATGTTCCTTCTGCTAGTTCCTCTTCTTCTATGTTCCTTGAAGTGACTCTTATATTACACAGAATCCCAAAGCTTCAATGACTAATCGTATGCTGATAACTCTCCAGCCTTAAACTGTCAGTTGAATTTCAGATTCCTATTTCCAATTATAAACATCTATCTGGATGCTCCACAGGTGAGTTAAATTTATCCACAACTACCCATAGCCTTCTTCTTTTCTTGTACAAGAAAAGAACAGTACTGTTTAAATGAGAATGTTTACCTCAGTGCTTGGCATATATTCAGTGCTTAATGTTAGCTATTTTTGTTATAATTACCATAAATATGATCATTAACTGGCCTTCATAAAGTAGCTTTATTTCTCTTTTTTCTAAAGATTTTTTAAAATATTTCTTTTTAGTTGTAGATGGACACAATACCTTTTTGTGGTGCTGGCTATTGTACCTAGGGCCTCGTGCATACTAGGCAAGGGCTCAACCATGAGCTACATCTCCAGCTCTTAGATGTTAGCTTCTCTAAGATAGGGATGATATGCTATGTATTTTTGAATGTTCTATGATACCTAGTACGGTGTCATGTACCTAAAGATACTCAATAAATAATTACCAAGTAATGGCAAAATGCTAGGTCCTGCTGGGGAAAGCAGCATACATTTAAAGTAGGAGAAAATAGAAAAATGGTAACAATAAATAGTAAATGATATGGGGGTTAGGGATGTAGTTCAATGGTAGAGTGCTTGCCTAGCACATGTGAGGCACTGGGTTCAATCCTCAGCAATGCATAAAAATAAGTAAATAAAACAAAGGTATTGTATCCGTCTACAACTAATAAATTTTTTTTTTAAGTTTTCAGTCTTTTAGAAACAGATTAACAAACCAAAATATGAGTTTAGAAATAAAGCTACTTGTGGCTGGGGTTAAAGGTCAGTGGCAGAGTGCTTGCCTCGAACATGTGAGGCACGGGGTTCAATCTTCAGCACCACATAAAAAATAAATTAATTAAATAAATAAAGATATTGTGTCTATCTTTTTTTTAATATTTATTTTTTAGTTGGACACAATATCATCTTTATTTTACTTATTTATTTTTATGTGGTGCTGAGGATTGAACCCAGGGCCTCTCGAGTGCTAGGTAAGCACTCAACCACTGAGCCATAACCCCAGCCCTATTGTGTCTATCTTAAAAAAATCTTTAAGGGCTGGGGTTGTAGCTCGGTGGTAGAATGCTCGCCTTGAATGCAAACCTCGAAGGCACCAGCTTTGATCCTCAGCACCACATAAAAATTAAAAAAATAAAGGTATTGTGTCCATCTACAACTTAAAAAAATTTTTAAAAATCTTTTAAAAAAGAGAGAAATAGGGCTGGGGATGTGGCTCAAGCGGTAGCGCGCTCGCCTGGCGTGCGTGTGGCCCGGGTTCGATCCTCAGCACCACATACAAACAACGATGTTGTGTCCACCGAGAACTAAGAAAAAATAAATAAATATTAAAATTCTCTCTCTCTCTCTCTTTCTCTCTCTCTCTCTGTCCCCCTCTCTCTCACTCTCTCTCTAAAAAAAAAAAGAGAGAGAGAGAAATAAAGCTACTTTATGAAGGCCAGTTAATGATTATAATTTATGGTAATTGTAACAAAAATAGCTAACATTAAGCACTGAATATATGCCAAGTACTTAGGTAAACATTCTCATTTAATTCTCACATGTATTGTTCAATTATTGAACTATTTACGTTATCTCCATGAGAAAGCAAGCACATGTGTTAAATAAGTGGCTACTAAGACATGCAAAATTCAACCCAGATTCAGAAATATTTAAGGAATATGTTCTTGTAGACTGAATTTGAACAATAGTTTTAAATAGCAAAGTTGAATTAGAAATATTTTCAAACATGTTACTGTACTTAAATTTAGACAAAGTGTCTCAGAAGTGACCAGAAGGTTTCTTTGTAAAGTCATTACCTTAATTTCCCCATACCGAAAGGGATTTTGTACATCTCGGGCCAAAACAGTACTGTTCCCTCTGACCTGACCTGCAGTCACCACCCCTTTGGTGGTTACCATGGCCACTGTTTCATTAGAAGAGGTCCAGGTGAAGTTGCCACTACCACCCTCTACCTGTGAAAAAGCACAACCTTACATTTAATTGTTGTAGGAGTAAAAATAGAATTTAAGAGAAAAATGTAAAATTCGATTGATGGAATAAAGTTTAGGAAATAATAAAACTAATAACTATCTCTGAACACATTAAGAAACTGTCCTGCTACATAATAAAGTAGCTAAATGGGCAAGAATAACACTAAAGGGAGGCTCAGGGATGGTAGTGTCATGAAACATTAAAAAAGGACACACAAGGGGAGCTGGGGCTGGGGCTCAGTGGTACAGTGCTTACCTAGCACGTGTGAGGCACTGGGTTAGATTCTCAGCACCACATATAAATAAAATAAATGTCCACTGACAACTAAAAATTATAAATTAAAAAACAAAATGACACAAGGGCCCATCAAAAGATGAATGAACAAAGACAATGTGGTATATATACTCAATGGAGTTTTACTCAGCCATAAAGAAGAATGAAATTATGGCATTTTTTGGTAAATGGATGGAAATGAAGACCATCATGATAAGTGAAACAAAATCAACGGTCAAATGTTTTTTCTTAAATGTAAAGTTAGATCAAAATAAAGGAAAAAGAAAAACAGGTAGGGAAGAGTCCCATGAAAATAGAAGAGCAACCAGTATATCAGAGGAAGGGGACTAAAGGAGTCAGAGGAGGGACAGGAAGAAGGAAGAACAGTGAAATGAATCTAATCAAACTTTCCTGTGTACAGATACACCACAGTGAATTTCACCTTTATGTATATCTACAATGCACTATTTTTCAAAAAGCTATAAATAAGAAAATAAGTAGGATAAAGGAATGACAGCTCGGAATACTTGCACACTTCTGTAATCCCAGCGGCTCAGGAGGCTGAGGCAGGAACATTGCAAATCCAAAGCTAGCCTCAGCAATTTGGCAAGGCCCTTAGCAACTTCTGAGACTGTGTTTCAAAATAATAAGTAAACAAGGGCTGTAGATGTAGCTTAGTAGTTAAGCATTCCTGAGTTCAATCCCTGGTACCATAAAATAAAAAGAATTTAAAAAGGAGCTAGGCGTGGTGGCACACACCTGTAATCCCAGCTATTTGGGAGGCTGAGGCAGGAGGATTGCAAGTTTGAGGCCAACCTCAGAAATGTAAAGATGCCCTAACCAACTTAGTGAGACTCTGCCTTAAAATAAATAAAATAAAAAAAGGATTGGGGATGTATCTCTGTGGTAAAATACTTCTGGGTTCAATCTTAGTACCAAAAAAAAAAAAAAAAAAAAAAGGAAAGAGAATGGGGGAGGGACAAGAGGAGGGAAACAGGAAGTTCTGAGGAGGCTTAGTGGGAGACTGCTTGCCCAGCATGTGTGAGGCACTTGGGTTCGATCCTTAGTATCACATAAAAATAAAATAAAGGTATTATGTCCATCTACTATTTTATATATATATTTTATATATATTTATATATTTTTATATTTTATATATATTTATATATTATATATATATATATATATATAAAGTTATAAAGTTTTGTCAACTTCCCTTGTGTTCTTCTTTAAATTTATTTTTATTAGTTCATTATAGATATATGTGATATTGGGGTTCATTTTGACATAATTATGAAAGCATGTAATTTAATTGCTCCAATTCAGTCTTCAGTACTTCCTCCTTTTATATATATAAAAGAAGAACACAAGGGAAGTTGACAAAACTTTATAAAACTTGCAAAGAAAGGATATATGGATGAGAGTCAAAAAGCATATCAAGTCTTATTATAGATGATGATATCCAAGAGCATGATTTGGTGGTTGGTGGTCATCAAAGACTAAATTATAGTATTAAGATTGTGGGGGCTGGGGATGTGGCTCAAGCGGTAGCGCGCTCGCCTGGCATGCGTTCGACCCGGGTTCGATCCTCAGCACCACATAACAACAAAGATGTTGTGTCCGCCGAGAACTAAACAATAAATATTAAAAAAAAAAAAAAAAAAAAAAGATTGTGGGGCCGGGTACAGTGGCACACACCTATAATCCCAGCATCTCAGGAGGCAGAGGCAGGAGGATCGTGAGTTCAAAGCCATCCTCAGAACGTTAGTGAGGCACTTAGCAACTCAGCAAGACTCTGGCTCTAATAAAATATAAAAAAGTGCTGGGTGGGCTGGGTGCATGCTAATTGAACCCAGTGCCTCATGCATTCTAAGCGCGCTTGCCTAGCATGCATGAGGCATTGGGTTCGATTCTCAGCACCACATAAAGATATTGTGTCCACCTAAAACTAAAAAATAAATATTAAAAAAAAAAGTGCTGGGGATGTGGCTCAGTGGTTGAGTGCCCCTGGGTTCAACTGAAAGAAAGAAAGAAAAGAAAAAAGAAAAGAAAAGAAAAGAAAAGAAAAGAAAAGAAGGAAGAAAGAAAGAAAGAATGATTGTTAGGGGAAATGAAATATAACATTAACCAAATTTCAATAAGTTAATCTATCAGAGAAGCTGACTTATCTCTTTCTGATTTCTTATGTTATAATATACGATACCTGTACTTTATAACGATACAACATGCCCAGAGGATGATGAGGAAATGCCAGAAAGTTAGGTGTAAGCTTGATGGGAAAATAAATCTTCACTTCTTGCTGGTGTTTTATTATACATTTTACAGGATGAATATTGTTATTCTATAGCAACAAAAAAGGGAAGCAAAATACATTTTATAAAAATTGTTCTCATGATACATTCATATATACTGAAAACATCAGCAAAATGCTGTGATAATGAAGTATTCAACAATTTTCTACCTTTAAAAGAAACAAATATTCATTAATGAAGCACAGCTACTATAGCTCACTTATAATGGGCGGGATCTTACTGGACCTAAAGTAAATACTGTAATTAGAAAACATAGTTTAAAATTTTCTAAAATAAAAAGATTAACAAACATAGAAAGATCCTTGGACATCCATCAATTAATTTCATAAGCTGCAAAGGCAAAAGAACTTTACAAACTACTCAGAAGAAAAGAGAACATTTAAAAGTGCTGGGATGACTCTGTACAGCCAGAAGTTGTATTCTGTTTGTGTACAATGTGTCAAAATGCATTTTGCTGTCATGTATAACTAATTAGAACAAATTTTTAAAAGTGCTGGGGTATGGCATTCTCTTTATATTTAAAAGCAAGCACAGGAGACTGTGGCTGTAGCTCATCGGTAGAGTGAGCATGTGTAAGGCCCTGGGTTTGATCCTCAGCACCACATAAAAATAAAATAAAGGTATTTTGCCTACCTACAACTAAAATACACACACACAAGCATAGGGTTTTGGGGAAATCTATACAGGTAAAATGTAGTCCTCACACAATTACAATGACATTTTCTCTATGAAGGCAAAACTAGTCAATCAATTTATATACCTATCAATCAACTTTTTACCAAACTTTTGAGAAGCCCTAAAATATTTTATCAACAGTTTCATATCTGTAATGATGGCCCTGATATTGTCTACATTCTCACAAGGTAGCTGAATCATAAACTGAAATAAGTCTTTCAGTTGATAATCACAAGTTCAAAGGCAGCCTTACCAACTTCGCGAGGCCTTAAGCAATTTAGACCCTGTCTCTAAATAAAAATTTTAAAAAATAATAAAAAGGGCTGGGATATGGCTCAATAGTTAAGCATCCTTGGGTTCAACCCCCAGTATAAAATAGAAAGAAAGAAAAAAAATTACTGCAGGATATAGGTATAAATCTTCAATTGTATCTGTCTTGGCACACAGTAAAATGTAGACATGAATAAGAGATAAAAGTAGAGGTAAGACTATAAACCAGGATAAAGAGGATGTGGCTAGAACAGGATGAAACTTAAAGTGAACTAGATGAAATAAGGAAAAATGTTAAAAGAATTTAAAGTTTTAAAATGCAATAAAGGGGTCTGGGTTTGTGGCTCAGTGGTAGAGCGCTTGTCTAGCATATGGGAGGCACTGGATTCAATTTTTAGCACCACATATAAATAAGTAAATAAAATAAAGGTCCATGAACAACTAATAAAGATATATATTTTTAAATGCAATAAAGGGCTGGGAGTACAGCTCAATGGCAGAACAAGCCCCATGCAAGGCCCCGAGTTCAATCCCTAGCACCAAACAAAACCCAAAAAACAAACCAAACAAAACCCCTAAAATGCAATAAAACAGTGAAGAATAGAATTATGTGGAAAGCTGCTGAATGCTTAATGTGGAAGAAAATTTAGAAAACTCTTTCGGAATGTTTGGAAAAGCATACAGGTTAAAATAGACAACAGAGGGGCTGGGGTTGTGGCTCAGTGGCAGAGCGCTTGCCTGGCATGTGTGAGGCGCTGGGTTTGATTCTCAGCACCATGTATCAATAAATAAAATAAAGGGCTGGGGAGGTGGCTCAAGCGGTAGCGCGCTCTCCTGGCATGCGTGCGGCCCGATTCGATCCTCAGCACCACATACAAACAAGGATGTTGTGTCCGCCGAAAACTAAAAAATAAATATTAAAAAATTCTCTCTCTCTCTCTCTCTCTCTCTAAATAAAAAATAAATAAATAAAATAAAGGTCCATTGACAACTAAAAAAAATACTTTAAAAAAATAGACAACAGAGAACCAAAGATTCAAAATCTAGATAACTGGTTGTCCTTTTTTTCTTTTTTTTTTGTAGTTATAGATGGACAGAATACCTTTACTTTATTTTTATGCGGTGCTAAGAATGGAACCCAGTGCCTCACAGGTGCTAGGCAAACACTCTATCACTGATCTACAGCCCCAGCCCTCGGTTGTTCTTAATAGATGTGCTTCCGTATCACTTTTTTTGTGCGCTTATGGGAATGCATGTGTTTTATTGGGGATTGAACCCAGGGGTGCTTTACCACTAAGCTACATCACTAGCCCTTTTGTTTTTATTTTGAGACAGGAGCTTGCTAAATTGTTGAGGCTGGCCTCAAACTTGTGACCTTCTTGATTCAGCCTTCCAAGTTTCTGGGATTACAGGCTTGTGCCATCATGCCCACCTAGGTATCACTAACTTCTAAGTCACTTTCCACAATTTATTTTTCAGTGTTGGGACCTGAACCAGGGCCTTGCACGCACAAAGCAGCTCTACCACTGAGCTATATCCCTAGCCATAAGTTTTGATATGTGATAATTTTCAATGGTGCTTCATTATGATTTACTCTTTAACATATGTATTATCTAGGTATACATACTTTGTAATTACGTATTCGGGGCATGGTGGCATGCACCTGTAATCCCAGATACTTGGGAGGTAAAGGCAGGAAGATCTCAAGTTTGAGGCCAGCCTCAGCAACTTAGTGAATCCCTAAACAACTTAGTGAAACCCTATCTCAAAATAAAAACTAAAAAGGGCTGGGGATGTGGCTCAGTGGTTAAGCTACCCTGGATTCAATCCCTGGTACCAAAAATAAGTAAATGGAAACTAAACTTGTGGTTACTAAATGATCCAACAATTTCACTCTGGGGCATTTATTCCAGAGAAATGAAAACTTGCATTCACACTGAAATATGTATAAGAATATTCCCACATAGTATCTATTATTAAAACATGAAATAATAATACATGCAACAATTTGCATGGATTTAAGTGCATTATACTTAGTTAAAAAAAAAAAGCCAGTCTGGGCTGGGATTATAGCTCAGTGGTAGAGCACTTGCCTGGCATGTGTGAGGCATGCATTTGATCCTCAGCACCACCTAAAAATAAATAAATAACAAATAAAGGTATTATGTTCATCTACAACTAAAAAATACAAAAAAAGAAAAAAACAAATCTTAGTAGCTCAGGGGTAGGGTGCTTGTATAGTTAGTATGTGCAAGGTCCTGGGTTCAATCCTCAGGAAAAAAAAAATCTGAATTTCAAAATTTAACAGGTGGTAAACCTTTAGTTATATGCCATCCTCAAGACAACAAAACTATAAACTACATATTCTAGGGGATGGGGAAAAGGCTGGATTAGGTGTGGCTGTCAGAGGATAAGGGATTTCCTCTATAACAAGGGAACAGTTCTATATCATGATGATAGGAGCAGGTATATGAATCTGGAGCGAAATTATATAAAACCACACATACACCACAAAAATGAGTGTATGTAAGAACTAACATCTCAAATCTAACTAACAATATTGTACCAATGTTAATTTTCTGGATTTCACTTTGTACTAAGGTTATTTTAGATGTCATTGGGAGAACTAAGTAGAGTTCAAGGGACACTCTAGACTATATAAATATATATTTTAAACAGTTTTATTGACATATAATTCACATGCCAATACAATTCACCCATTTAAAGGGTATTATTTAGAGGCTTTAGAATATTCAGTTTTGCATCATCACAATCAATTTTAGAATATTTTCATTACCTCAAAAAGAAATTCCATACCTCTTAGCTATCACCCGCCAAGCTCTCCATTCCTTCTAGCTCTGCTAACAACCATTAATCTACCTTGTCTCCAGAGATTTGCCCATTCAATCTTTCATACAAATGAACTCACACAACACATGATCTTTTGTAAGTGACTTTTTTCGCCTGGAATAATGTTTTTAAGAATTATCTGGGTTGTACCATGTATCAGTACTTTGTTACTTTTTATTTCTGAATAATATTCCATTGAATTGACAGATCATGTTTATTTATCCATTCATTCAGTCAGTGGTTTCTGCTTTCTGATTATTATGAATGCTGTTGCTATGAATACTCATGTACCAGTTTTAGGGTAAACATATGTCTCTTGTATATATACATAGGAATAGAATTGCTGGATGACATTGAAACTCTATGTTCAGACTTCTAATGAATTGCTATGTGTTTTCCAAAGTGGTTCCACTATTTTACATTTCTTTCAACATTGAATAGGGTTCTAATTTCTTTACATGTTCACCAACACTTATTATCATCTTTTTTATCTATCTTTTTTATTTTAGCCATTCTAGTGGGTGTGAAGTGGTATATCATGGTGGCTCTTGATTTGCATTTTTAATTACTAATGTGCTAGCTTTTTTGTTGCTGTCAAAATACCTGAGAAAAACAAAGGAGAAAGGATTTATTTTGACTCATGGTTTTAGAGGCCCCATGGTTATGAACTTGTGGTAAGGCAGAATATCATGCATGGCATGGAGCACATAGTAGAGCAGATCGGCTTATCTCATGGCAGTCAGGAAGTAGAGAGAGTTGGAGGAAAGGGCCAGGGACAAAATATACCCATTAAGAACACCCTCCCAGTGACCTACCTCCTCCAATGAGGCTCCACCTCCTAATATTGTCACAGACTGGTGATCAATCCTTTTGCACATGGCATTTAGGGGAAATTTTAGATCCAACTATACGAACTAATCATCTTTAACATCTTTTCATGAGCTTATGGGATATTTGTACATCATCTTATCCCAAGTGCTATTTTTGTAACTTCAGAATAAAAATAATAACTTCAAAATAAAAAGTTTTAAAAAGTTATTAATGATAACTATATTTCTAAATGGTTAAGTGCTCCAATATATTCAATAAAAACTTCAGGGCTAAGAATGTATCTCAGTGGTAAAGCACTTACTTTGCATGTGTAGGGCCCTAGCATCACCATGAAAGAAAAAAAAAAAACTCTTTCAAATTTTCAGATAAATTCATAATACACAAACACAGAAAAAGAGTTAATTATTAAAGGGAAAAAAAGAGTTAATTATTCTCCAATTCTCTTAACTAGGTACAAGGAAACTCAAGACCTTTTTAAGAATATATTCTAGTTAAGAATATAGTGACAGGACCTGGGTAATAGCTCAGTGGTGGAGTACTTGCCTAGCACGTGTAAGGCACTGGATTTGATCCTCAGCACCACACATAAAAAAAATGAAGGTATTGTGTCCACATTAAAAAAAAAAAAGAAGAAGAATATAGTGACTATCTGGGTATGATGGTATGTGCCTATAATCCCAACTACACTGGAGGATGAAATGGGAGCATGACTTGAGCTCATGAATTCAAGACCAGCTTGGGCACCCCAGTGAGACAACATTTAAAACAAAAACAAACAAACAAATAAAACCATAAGAGTGTAATAAATGCCAATTAAAATCTTTAGGCCAAGTTTGAATTGATGAACAATAGGGCAAAGACAAAAATATCAAAACAAAATATATTTTTAGAAAAAAGTGAGCTCAGATTTGGTTTCAGATCTCTCAGTTTAATTTTGATTTTCTGTAAAAAAAATTTTTTAAGTATTTATTTATTTTTTTTTAGTTTTAGTTGGACACAATACCCCTATTTCGTTTGTTTTTATGTGGTGCTGAGGATCGAACCCAGTGCCTCACACGTGCAAGGCAGGTGCTCTACCACTGAGCTCCAGCCCCAGCCCCTAAGAAATTTTTAAACCAACTGACATGCAAAAACATTAAAAGTGTACAAATTAATGTGTATCTTATACATTTTGTTTTCTTATTTATTTATTTATTTATTTTAACTAAGGTTTGAATCCAGGAATACTCTGTCACTGAGCTATATCTCCAGATCGTTTCATTTTTTATTTTGAGACAGGATTCACTAAGTTGCTGAAGCTGGCCTCCAACTTGCAATCCTTTTGCCTCAGCCTCTTAAGTCGATGGAATTATAGATGTGTGCTACTGTGCCTAGCCCATGTAATGTTTTTGTAGCTTTTTTTTTTTTTGGTACCAGGGATTGAACCAAGGGATGCTCAACCACTGAGCCACAAACCCAGCCCTTTTTTAGTTTTTCTTTTTTTAAATTTATTTTTTAGCTGTAGTTGGGCACAATACCCTTATTTTATTCATTTATTTTTATGTGGTGCTGAGAATCGAACCCAGGGTCCCCACATGCAAGGCGAGCACTCTACCGCTGAGCCCCAGCCCCAGCCCCAGCCCCCTTTTTAGTTTTTGAGATAAATAAAAAGTTGGGATTACAGGTGTGCACCACCATGCCCAGCCCACATAATGTTTTGATACATGTATATACTGCATAATGTTTAAATCAGGTTAAACACATTCATCTCCTCAAATACTTATCATTTCTTTATGATTAAAACTCTCAAAATCCTTTCTTCTAGTTTTTTAAAATATATGCTACATCATTATCTATAGTAACCGTCACCCTACAATGGAACAGCACTTCTTGCTCCTAACTATAGCTTAATACCTATCAATCAACTCTTCCCCAGCCGCTGGTAACTGCCATTCCAATCTCAGAGTGAGCTCAGATTTTAAAACAGAACACTATTTTATGGATGGGGAGAGTGGCTCAGTGGTAGAGCAAGTGCCTAGCTAGCATAAGACCTGGATTTGATATCCAGCACAGCAAATTATCATCATCCATTTCAAAAAGTAGGACTTGTAGGATTTAAAAACAATTCTAGAAATTGGTTACAATTCTAGAAATAGGTTCTCCTGCCAGAAATACCATAACTAACTAGGCATGGTGGTGCAACCCTATAATCCCAGCAATTTGGGAAGCTAAAACAGGGGGATTGCAAATTCTAAGCAATTTAGCAAGAACCTGTCTCAAAATAAAAAATAAAAAGGTCTGGAAGGGCTGGGGATGTGGCTAAGTGGTTAAATCCCCTCTGGGTTCAATTCCAGATACCAACAAAACAAAACAAAATTTAAAAAATAATAATATTATATTTTAAAAATCTCAGTGAGTTATCCAGGTGCTATGGTGCATGCCTATAATCTCAGCAACTTGGGAAGCTGAGGCAGGAGGAGTGCAAATTCAAAGACAGCCTCAGCAGCTTAGAGAGGCCCCGAGCAATTTAGGAGAGCTGTCTTAAAATAAAAAAAGAATTGTGGCAGATTGAAAAGAGTCTAAATGGTGCAATTACTTTTTAGTTATTCCAGGTGATTATTGTCTTACCTTCATATTTTTTTAGAGGATCAGAAATCTTGGGTTTTATTTGAAATTTCCCAATTAAGAAGAAAGTTACAATCCCCAGCACACACACACACAGACACACACACAGAGAGAAAGAAACATACACAGGGGCTGCGATTGTGGCTCAGTAGTAGAGTGCTCCTCAGCACATTCGAGGCCCTGGGTTCGATCCTCAGCACCACATATAAATAAATAAATAAAATAAAGGTATTGTGTCAACTACAATTAAAAAATATTTTTAAAAAAGAAACATACACAGATATACACACAAATTAAAGAAAGAAGCTTAACATGCCAAAACAAAAAGTCTACAAACCAAGAGAGTCTGCAGGCCACCAGTTTGTAATCTCTATATAGAGTCCTATAAAACCATATTGAGAAGTTTAAACTTCATCTTGAAATCAAAAGGAAGCTGGGAACAGTGGTGCACAACTATAATCCCAGTGACTTGGGAGGTTGAGGCTGGAGGATCACAAGTTTGAGGTTAGCCCTCAACAATTTAGCAAGGCTAAACTTAGCAAGACTCTGTCTCAGAATAAAATAATAAAAAGGGTTGGGGATGTGGCTCAGTAGTAAAGTGCCCCTTGGTTCAGTTCCTGGTTACAAAAAAAAAAAAAAAAAAAAAAAAAAAAAGCATCAAAAAGAAGCTATCAAACATATCTAAACAGGTAAATACATAAATAATTTTTGTAGTTTTTAAACTATCATTCAATTAGGGGCAAGACTGAAGATAGGAATATCAGGAAGCTAGGTTAAAGATAGCAGTAGGGACAGTAAAAAATGAATATGAGAGACAATTAATTAGAAGAATTAATATGACAATAATGTATTGAATGAAGGTAAAGGGTAACTTGGGATTTTATATGGAAAAATTGAATGAAGGGAGCATTAGAACAACATAATTTGGGGAAGGGAAGAATGCTGGCAGGCTATTAAAAATCAGGACACTTTAGGGGCTGTGGCTGTGGCTCAGCGGCAAAAAGCTCGCCTAGCACGTGCGAGGCAATGGGTTCTATCCTCAGCACCACATAAAAATAAGTAAACAGAATAAAGGTATTGTGTCCAACTATAACTAAACAATAAATATTAACAAATAAATAAAGGTATTGTGTCCAACTATAACTAAACAATAAATATAAATAAATAAATAAATAAAGGTATTGTGTCCAACTATAACTAAAAAAAAGTATTAAAGAAAATCAGGATACTTTAAATTGTGCACTGTGGCACACGCCTGTAATCCCAGTAACTCAGGAAGCTGAGGCAGGAGAGTGACAAGTTTGAGGCCAGGTCTGGAGACCCTCACCCCAAAATAAAAAGGGCTGGTAATATAGCTCAGTGGTAGAGCGCCCTGGGTTCAATCCCCAGTACTCACCCCCCAAATCAGGGAACTTCTATAATTTAAAGGCATTAAAATGGATTAATTTCTCATATATTTATCCAGTAATGCCTCCATTCCTGGTATTATGCCATATGGAAATTAAGCAAAATGAGAAAAAAATGTACAAAAATATTTAGGTATGCCATTTACAATAGTAAAATATAGGAAATAAAATAAAAGCTCAATGTTGGGGACGGAGCTAAATAAAATGGCACATTGACCATTTGTATTTTTAGAATAAAGTACTCCATATAGTACTTGATGACATAGAGAAATACACATATGAAATAATTTTTAAAGTAACCCTAAATGATATATACACAATGAAGACAAACACACATTATGGACGACAACAACAAAGATTTGAACAGGAAATTGTACAAATGTACACTGTTAAGTGTACTATTTAGGAAAATTTTTTTATTTTTTTAAATCTAAAAAAATGGTATGTCTTGTATCTGCTTGTAAATCAAGTCAACTAACCCTCTTCAACATTTTTAGGATACAAAGAACATCCTTTTACTTCCTACCTGATGAACGATGGAAGTCAGGGATGCATTTATCACCACCACACCATCCTTCAAGGCTTTTACTACATGGTAAGATCCATTCACAGTGGTTAGTTGTTCTTTAAAGTACTCCTCTAGAAAACCATATGTAATCCTGAGATTCTGAAATCAGCACAACAGCAACACAAACCTGAAGATATGTTCTTTCCCCAAAGCCATTTTAATTCCAAAATATATACAAAACTGTTGCTATGCATTCAAGGGATAAAAAGAAGAAGAACAAAACCTTTGCTTTCCCCATGGAAATTCTAAGTTGGGAAGATGTAATTTTAAAATGGTATTAGTTTTTGAAGTATTTCATTAGTAGCAAGTATCATGAACAGGAGGAATCAAAACTATGTAAATTTTACCACTAGTTGGTAGTTCTCAGGGGAGGAAAATAAAGACCCTGGAGCTTAATTACAACACCTGATGCCTCTCACTACTACAAAACTGAGGTAACCATCTCTAAAGGGAGAAATAGAGCAAGGATCTCCACCAGAGTGCTCCCGCTGGTGCTCTCTTCAACTCTTTCCCATGATTCTGACTGAATTATATTTTTTACTTCTGATTTAGCATTCCTCAAGGACAGCACTAGTTGGTTCTTATGTTATTATGATATTATCATGTTATTCTAATAATAACAACAACCTAGTAACTTGCATTCCCAAAGGTAAAGTCTGGAAACAAAGGAAAAAAGAGGAACTTCTAATCACAAAGATGGCCCCTTCAAAGAATTATCCACAAAAGGAGCTAGAAAGATCTAAAAGAAACTCACATCTGAAATATAGACCTTTGTGCTGCTTCTATCAAACACTTCTATTGTAATAACATACACCTGTCCCACCTCTAGACTCCATCGGTCTCCAGGGTAGACGGTGAATCCTATATAAAAATCAAGAAACAAAAGTATTAGAAGAAGCCAACATGTTTCTAAAATGAAATAACAAACAAATTTTAAAAGAGAAAAACTTGCTAATAGAGAGGTTTCCAAAGCAAATCTTTCAGTTTCTTCTCTCAAACTTTATAACAACATAAGGTTCCAAGGGCTGAGGTTTGGCTCAAAGATAGAGCACTGGGTTCCATCCCCAGCAGCACATAAAAAAAGAAAATAGGGTTCCAACAATCATGGTTTAACTTAGCTTATATCAAGTATAAAGAAGCACTGTCACTTATATATGTAGACAGCTCAAACCACAATGAAGGCTCATTCAAAATGTGCCAGACAGTTCTAGCTTCTTTCAGTCAGACTCTGTTTCAAGAGCCCAAGGACATTAAGATTTATTCCCTCCCTTCCTTCCTTCCTTCCTTCCTTCCTTCCTTCCTTCCTTCCTTCCTTCCTTCCTTCCTTCCTCCCTCCCTCCCTCCCTTCCTCCCTTTCCTTTTCCTTCCTTTCTTTCTTTTCTCTCCGTCTCTCTCTTTCTTTCTGCCCCCACCCTGTCTGTTTCTTTCTTTCTTTCTTTTTGGTACCATGGATTGAACCCAAGGGCACTCAACTACTGAGCCCCAGCCCCAGCCCTTTTAATTTTTTGAGACAGGGTTTCACTAGGTTGCTTAGAGTCTTGCCAAATTGCTGAGGCTAGCTTCAAATATGCAATCCTCCTGCCTCAGCCTCCCAAACTGCTGGGATTACAGGCATGTGCCACCATGCCCGGCCTTTTCCCTTGCATAAGTCTCTTTTCCTAACCCAAAGATTGTATTATGAAGATTTCAGATCGTTTCTGTTTCAAGATGTTTCCCTCTTGCAGATAGAATTTAACCAGAACAATTAATCAAAACATGTCCAAGTAAAGTTGAATTTGAAGTTAGTTAGGTCCCAAAACAAAGACTGAGACCTCTAAGGTCTCTAATTTTTAATGCACTCATTTTAGTAAAATCATTTAAATTATTAAACTTTCTGAAAATCATTATCTAAAAATACCTAAAAATCCAGGCTCTACAACATATATAGTGCAATTTGGGAGTCCAGACACAGATCGCATATGGACATCTTAATTTTTGCTTAAGGAAATCATGTGGACCAGAGTTGGATAAAAATAAAAAGGTAAGCTACCAAAGCAAAGAATAATAAACACACAACAAAAATTTTGTCTTCTATTTCCTTCAGAAATCCAAAATTTAAATGTGTACACTTCTGAGAAAAATCTGTGGGATACTTAGTCATCGCAGGAGTTAGGTATTCTTGATCTTCAACCTTGAGATGGGTGGAATTGGAGAAAGATTATGCTCTGTGTTTTTTAAAATTCATTTAGCTGAAGAACTCTTTCTCCAAATAAATTCTTACATAGGAGTCCAATATGAAATTCAAGACAGGTGGCACCATACGAGAGGAAGAGACCTTTTGGCTCAAGAGAAAAACAGCGGTGATATAGGTGGGGAGAGATACACAACTTGCTACCCAGCAACATGCATAGAGCTCTGCAGGTAGTTTCAAAATCATTGGCTGCAAATCTTTTAAAAAGATAAATATTTTAAAAAAATAAATGTTTAAAAAAAACACATTACATCTAAAAGCTAATAAGAAATTATTCTGCTCTAAGAAATAGGTACCTAAGATGACTAAACACTCGCTAATTCAAAGTACACTAATTTAGAAGTTGTATTAATTCAGTCATGGACTAGGTTACAATTTATTTCTATATTTTACAGAGATAATGAAAGTAAAATAATATTTAGTATGAGATCAAATTTTTACACCTGCTTCATATGAGCTATGAAGACTATCTAACCTATACATGGATAAACAGATAAAATTAACATGTTAAAGAATATTTTAAGCTATTAATTAAAGCAACTTTTCTAAAGATCGTATAGGCACCAGGCAAGGTGGCATGCCTTTCATCCCAGAATCTTGGGAGGCTACAGTAGGAGGATCGTGAATTCATAGCCAGCTTTAGCAACTTAGTAAGGCTCTAAACAAGACTCTGCCTCAAAATAAAAACTAAAATTAAAAATTAAAAAGGGCTGGAATGTGGCTCAGTGGTTGAGTGTCTCTGGGCTCAATCTCTGGTATCAAAAAATAATAATAAGAAGAAGAAGAATTAAAAAAAATAAAGACTGGGGCTGGGGCTCAGTGGTAAGGCGCTTGCCTAGCACATGTGAAACACTGGGTTCGATCCTCAGCACCATGTTAAAAAAAGTAAATAAAGGTATTGCGTCCATCCACTATATATATATATATATATATATATATATATATATATATATATATATATATATATATATTTACTTATTTTACATATATATGCAAAAAAACCTGTACACTCAGAAAAATGAGAAATTATACCCCATCTGATTCAAATGTATAATATGTCAAGATCATTGAACTATCATGTGTAATTAATTAAAACAAATAAAAAAAAGAAAAATTAAATAAAGAAAGAAAGAAAATAAAGATTGGATAGGTAACTAGGTGCCAAACTAGACTTGGTTCTGATATGTGAATACAATGCTTGTAAAATAAGGAAATTCAGAAATACAATATTCCCTTCATTTTGCATGAAACATCTCCACAATTCTCTAAACCAATTTATTCCTCCATCAAATAAAATATTCTACCTTCAAGTTAATCCTACCTGTGTTCTAAATTTAATTTTCTCTTGCCTGTCAGAAAACTTGCTCCATCAACTGGCTCTCATTTCTCAATATCTTTGCCATGGTCAAATTTTTCCTATTTTAAAAAAGGGTCTTTTCCAATCTTCTACCTCATTTTTCTTTTTGTTTTCAATGCCATTGTGTTTTAATTGACAACTTGCCCCAGGACCTTGTACTTAATATAACCTTACTCAATATCTCCATCGGATTTCACACAGTCTCCTCTTTTTAAGGTCTTCACTTGGTGAAACTCCTCTCTCCTGGTTTTCCTACATTTTATTTTATTGATTAATTGCAGTACTGAGTGCTTTAACCTAGAAGTGCTTTATACCTGAGCCACATCTCCAGCCTTTTTTATTTTTTGATTTTGAGACAGGGTCTTGCCAAGTTGCTTAGGGCTCCACTAAGTTGCCGAGACTGGCCTCGAATTTGTGATCATCCTACCTCAGTCTCCCATCCTGTCACATGCCTGTGATGTGACACGCCAGGCGTGTGACACTGCACCCTGCTCTTTCTTCTTTCCTTTTCTTTCTTTCTTTCTCTCTCTCTTTTTTAACAGGTGCTAGGCAAATTATGAATAGTCACCATCCATGTGCTCAAGAAAGACATAAATAGTCAAGTATAATGTATTTTAATATTTGCTACTTTGTAATAAGTAACTATGCAGACTAGAATATGGAAAAAAATTAGGTTTGCCTAGGGATTTTCATGGATGTGCCTGACACATAGGTAGGGCTCAACATATACTGAATGACTTAGTTTATTTTGTGTTTGTTGACAAATATCCTAGGCACCTTAAAAAACACTAAAGAACAAACAATTTTGGGTCAATAACTCTCTTCAATATGGATCAGACAAATAATAAAAACATCTAGCACATTCTACAAGTGCTGTATCTGTCCAGTTTGGTAGACTCTTACTGAGAGTAAGTCTACTCGGCCCTACATAATCTATCCCTCCCCTACTCTATCACCTCTTCTGCTACTTCCCCCTGATTCACTTCAGTGTAGCCTTATTTTATTCCTCATGTTTCTGTAAGCATACCAAACATGGTTCTGCTTCAGAACCTTTGCAACTGCTATTTCCCCTTCCTGGAGATCTTTCACCCAGATATCTGCAAGGCTTATTACTCCAATGTCACCTTATCAGAGAGGACTTCCCTAACTATCCTGGGTAAAATAGCAGTCTGTATCCTCAGTGTTTTGAACATTGTTGAGCATACAGTAGAAATATAACTGATATTTACTGTAAGAAGTAATTCTTTTTAGATTGAAATATTTAAAAATAGGAAATACTTCCAAATTAAACACTGAAAAAAATGAAGTCCAAATCATATTTATGTATTTTTTTAATTTAAATCTTCATTCTGTTTTGTTTTCCTTAACTATATTAGAGCTCCTTGCCTCTCTCTTTGTTCAATCCTTACAGAGTAGTTTTAGTGAATTTTAAAATTACTCTCAACTCAAATTGTTTAAAAACTTAATTAAATATCTTCTATGGACAATACCATCTTTTCACAATTATCATGTGAAAATAGGAAAGGAAAAATTAAACAAAACTCATGTATGTTCCTCCAAACTCCATTATCCCCAGTCTCCCAATTTTAATTGATGGAGGATACAAATAAGCATTGAAGTCAACAGATCCCAAGTTCCAACTACTCTCCTTTTCTTATCTCTCATTTGTTAGAAATTAAGACAAAAACAGTTCTTTGTTAAAAAAATAATTGAAACACATAGAAAAACAGTGAGTTTGCTTAGTATGCACAAAACCCTCAGTTCAATCCCTAGTACCACAAAAGAAAGACAAAAAGAAAGAAAGATAAGCAGTATATTATAATCAATCTTAATAAACTCTTTACCAAGGAACATGTCTAGTATGCTCAGGAAAGTGTAGATTGGCAGATAAACTTGAACAAAAGAAAAGGATACTTTTGTGAACAAAGACAAGATTAGTTTGGCCTAGTCGGAGGGCAGTCACCGTGGCTGTTCTCTCATCCAGTAAAGCCACTTTCCCAGAAAGAGACCCATTATGTGTAAATCTATGGTCTTGCAATTCCAGTATATAATGTTCCAGGGGAAATTTCACCTCTGTAAGACAAAAAAGACATATAAATGTAATGACAGAGCTACTGTAGAGAATAATGGTGTACCACTGGGTTGTAAGAGGAGAATCAGGAAACAGGCCTTTTTTTAAAATATTTTTTTAGTTGTTGATGAACCTTTATTTTATTCATTTACTTATATGTTGTGCTGAGAATCAAACCCAGTGCCTTACATGTGTGAGGCCAGTGCTCTACCACTGAGCCACAACTCCAGCCCAGAAAACAGGACTTTTTAAGGGTGTTCTTCTGATTTTTCCCCACAATGATGAATTTCTACAGGTAGCCATTTGATTGGGAGTACTACCAATTCCAATTGATTATTGGTATTGTTTGTATTCTTCTTTTTTTTTTGGTACTGGGGATTAAGCCCAGGGACACTCCACCACTGAGCTGTATACCCAGCCCTTTATATTTTGAGGATCTCACCAAGTTGCCTAGGCTGCCCTCAAACTTTTGATCCTCCAGCCCAGGCAACTTAGTGCCACCTCACCCAAGGGTATTGTTTGTATTCTTAAAAACTAATGAACTAGGGGCTGGGGTTGTAGCTCTGCAGTAGTGCACTTGCCTGGCATGTGTGAGGCACTGAGTTTGATTCTCAGCATCACATATAAGTAATAAAATAAAGGTCTATCAATAACTAAAAAAATGTTTTTAAAACTGGGCTGGGGTTGTGGCTCATTGGTAGAGCACTTGCATGCATGAGGCACTGGGTTCAATACCCAGCACCACATTAAAAAAAAAAAAAAAAAAAAAAAAAACTAAACAAAATAAAGATATTGTATCCATCTACAACTAAAATTATTTTTAAAAAACTAATGAACTGCCAGGAATAGCCTGGCATGTACCTATTCAAGATATGGGGCCGGGGCTGGGGATGTGGCTCAAGCGGTAGCGCGCTCGCCTGGCATGCGTGCGACCTGGGTTCGATCCTCAGCACCACATACCAACAAAGATGTTGTGTCCGCCGAGAACTAAAAAATAAATATTAAAAATTCTCTCTCTCTCTCTCTCTCCACTCTCTCACTCTCTCTTAAAAAAAAAAAGATATGGGGCCTATCTCTATTCAGTAGTAGTTCAAGTACAGCAATTACAAAGTACTTTATCACACAATCTAAGAAATACAAGGAAATATTTTTCATATATAATGTGGGGTAGTTGTTTTGTCATCTGCAGAAAGGATCTGAGAAATGTGAGTCACAGGAAAAGATAAATAAACTTACCTGTCGTTCTTCCCTGAACCATTTTTGCAACTTGGTATTTAATATATGCTCCTACTAAGAGATAAATATCATGGGATGGTATAAGAAATATATTTTCCAAAACAAGCAGACGTATCAGTGCTGCTGCCACTTTCTAAAAGAGGAAGGAAAAGAACAGTTTCCATAGGTAAAATCCTCAAGGCCATCTTCCTTGTTAAAAGCTCACTTCCTGGGGCTGGGGTTGTGACTCAGTGGTAGAGCACTTGCCTGGCACGTGGGAGGCACTGGGTTCGATCCTTAGCACCATATAAAAATAAATAAGATGAAGGTATTGTGTCCATCTACAACCCCCCAAATTTTTTTTTAAAAGTTCACTTCTTATATGTTTCTTTAAAGTTTTTAAATAAATATTTTTAAATGCTTTCAAAATCACAAGTATAATTTCATTAGCCTGAAAAGTGACCATGAATCTTACTATTGTAATGATGTTTTAAGTCACTCAGACTATTAAAAAATGAAAACACTTCTAAAAAAGAAATAGGCAAATAGGCAAGTTATGCCAAAGTAAAGAAAGGTAACACCTGTTGATATGCCGCAGAAGTTCTTATAGCCAACCTCCAGTTGACTGACATGCACATCACATCACTTTCTACTCCCTGTTGATCGACTGATTCTTGGGAAGACTTAACCCAACACCAGGTGGTTGGGCTGCTCTCTAGGATCTCTACCACTTGTATTTCTGCCTTATGAAATAAATGCTTACCAAAAGGCATTTGTTTTTCTCAAACTTATTTCTGCAGATATAACTGTAAATTTATATACATTAAAATAAAAAGTGTGGATGTGAAAAGAGAGCTGTTGTTTTTACAAAAAAAAATGAAATGTTTTGAAAAGAAGTTAAAGGCAAGCGGCTAATAAGTGCTATCAAATTAGATGTGGGTTAGAAAAGTGAAGAATTGGGGCAGAAATCCTTGAAAGTTATAGAAGTCTACACTCTGAGTGCATCACATGTCTAAATTTTCACTTGATCATAGAAGAAAATGAAACTAGAAACTGAGGTTTATGTAAGAAAAAGTATGTAGGTTTCTAAACAGTGAATTTATGGCTGAAGAAAGGCTTTGGACCTATATCAAAGGATTGGTAAATAAAATGCTATCATATTTATAATTATAAATAGCTAATATATATTATTCAGAATGTTTTAAGAGAAAATGCCAGGCATATTTGAAATTATAATTGTAATACTCTAAAATGTTTGAGGAACACAAATTTTTTTTTAAGTTTATTCTCTTCAAATGACTTTTCCAATTAAATGATAAACTACTGGCCCAAATCATACTCAGGTTACGTTTCTTATCAGGTTATCATAGATAAGCATAAGCAACTATATCTCCATAGGCAAGATTATCAGAAAAAAGTATATGGCACAAACTTTTTACCTTATAGAATTGTTCATAAATTCTAACTTTTACTATAGCAGCACCAGTCCTAATTCCAGACACCAAAATCACATCTCCTTGTTTCTCTTCATTTTCCATCTCAGCTATATAGTGTGGAGGAGAATATTCTGCTTCAGAGAATTTCAGAATCCTAAAGACATAACATAAAGTTTGCTTTCAGCAGAATCAAACAATACCGTCTTCCAAAAGTCTTAAGAGATTTTAAACACAGTCTCTTTAATGTCTATACAGTATAGAAAGTTTTAAAATTTCTGACTATAAAAAATATTTGTGACTATGGCTAAAATTGTTGTATAACTAAAATTTGGGTTGTCAGGGATCTATTCTTTGGTACTGAATATAAAATTTCATACCATTATCTTACTCTATTTCAGCACATGAAGATAGCTTGAACAACAAAACTGCCAGGAGATACACCTGACTCAAATCATTATATAGTCCTGAGCTCACAGAGGGAATCCTCTACAGTGGCTCAAATTAAGCCATAATAAAGGTACCTACGTATACTATACATCCTTTTGTCAAAGACATTTTCCCTAGTCAATTTATTTGTTTCAAAAAAAAGTCCAGACAGTGGATTATCAAGATTCACACAAATAGTTACTGTTCAGTGTGCCACCCAATGGCAGATGTCTCCTTCAAAGTGAGATGATTTATGTTGGTTTCAAGTTTACCTAATTTTGCTAGACCGTTCCTCTCTTGCTGGGTCGTTATCCTGGGCAATGCTCCACTCAAACATCATCCCTGCCAAACTACTAAAAGTATTTCCTGTAGAGCAAGCCAAATGCAGACAAGATAGAATCACATATTCAAAAATGTTCAGGCATCTTGAACAAGAAAAGAAAACCTAACTAAAATGCTATTTTTATGCCTTCTAAATAACAAATAAAAGGATTAATGAATTGAAACACACATATCTGAGGAAGATTCCTACACAAACAATGTAAGTGCTACTACTGTACAAGCTTTCTTATACAGCAAGAAAATAAACAGGACTCAGTTGATTAAGTTCCAGTTGACATTATGCTGCATTCTTCTTACAGAAAGGTTACCCTATATTTACCTACCTGATGGTTTACCAGCATCCTTAATTCTGATTTCAAATTTTTATAAGAACTAGGTTGCAGAATATTTCATTTTTCAGATTTAAAAAAAAAAAAATTACTCTTGCCAAGTGCAGTGGTGTACATCTGTAATCCCAGAGGCTGGGAGGCTGAGGCAGGAGGATTGCAAGTTCAAAGCCTGCTTCAGCAATTTAGCAAGACCCTAAGCAACTCAGCGAGATCCTGTCTCAAAATTTATAAAAGTAAAAGAGGGCTGGAGATGTATCTCAGTGGTTAAGTGCCCCTGAGTTCAATTCTTGGTAATAAATAAAAATAAATAAATAAAAAATTTAAAATACTCTTTACTAAATAGTTTAAAAAGAAAGTGGTAATAAAATTAGTTTTTTTTTCAATGCTGGGGAGGAAACCCAGAGACTCATGCATAATAAGCAGACCTTGGGCTAAGCAAGCACTCTATCACTGAACTATATTTTTAGCCCTAAATGTTTTTAATACCATATTACAGTATTAGTATAGTATATCTAAAGCAATATAAAATCAGTTTCAAGAAAGACTAACTTAAATATCAAACTTTTTCACAAATTTACATTTAATCCTCCTGGCCTATAAGAAGTAGACTGATCAAAAAGTAGAGCTAACAGTGCTGGGGATGTTGTTCAGTGGTAGAGCTGGTGTGAAGGTCCTGGTTTATGATCCCTAGCATTAAAAGATAAAAGAAAACACAATAGAAAAATTCAAAGTGTTCTTTTTTGGTACTGGGTATTGAACCCAGGGGCATTCAACCACTGAGTAACATCCCCAGTCTATTTTATTTTTTTAAGACCGTGTCTCATTAAGTAGCCCAGGCTGGCCTTGAACTTGCAATCCTCCTGCCTCAGCTCCCAGTCACTAGGATTATAGGCATGTGCTACCACACCCACATCTATAGAGACCATCAACAGAAGCTCAGCAGCAGAATTTAGATATTTAAGAAAAGTTCAGAGATAATTAATAGGATGGTTTATGTGAGAATGTAGCTAATACATGAACATACTCAGAATCATTAATTCCTTATCTACATGAGCTCCAAATGGGAAAATAAGTCTTATTTCCAATCTACTTTTATCACTCAAGCTCCTGTCTCCATGAGCTAAACTTAAAATAATATTACTTTATTTTAGGTAATTTGGTTGAATCCTCTGAAGTTCTTTACCTTCAGCATCCAATGCCCTCACCATCAGTTCCAGAGGTGAATCATCTACATAGAGTTCCCGGGTCCGAGATATAATTTCAATGCTGTCTATCACATCAACCTTAACATCACAGCGTAGTTCATGATCAGTCACTTCAATGTATCAAAAGAAATGAGTATTTAATTCAGTAATTCATTAATGTTTTAAATGTTTCCAATACTCAAAGCATATTCTAACGTTTATAAGAAAAGAAGACTGTGATGGACACTTTTACACACAGAAGAAAATGGCATAATGACAGGATCTAAGAATTTCTGTTGATAATTAAAGACATAAACCACTGATTTATAATGATGTTTTCATTCATGAAAAAATTAGAAAAATAGAGTTTTAAAATAGCGAGTAATAGCAGGGAGTGGTGGCACATGCCTGTAATCCCAGCTACTTGGGAGACTGAGATAGGAGGATCGCAAATTCAAAGCCAGCCTCAGCAATTTAGTGAGGCCCTAAGCAACTTAGCAAGACCCTGCCTCTAAATAAAATATAAAGAAGGGCTTGGGGGCTGGGGATGTGGCTCAAGTGGTAGCGTGCTCGCCTGGCATGTATTTGAGAATTATCATGGTTGCCTCATTCTGCTGTTTTAACTATACATTTTTAGTTTCAGCCTCATTCACAAGAAACAAAAAACAAGATAACTATCACTAGACTATCCACAATTACTAATACATATCAGGGGCAAACTCTGTCCCTAGCATATGCCTGCTTTTTGAATTTTAAAATCAAAGGAAGGGCTGGGGTTGTGGTTCAGAGGTAGAGTGCTCACCTAGCATGTGTGAGGCACTGGGTTCGATCCTCAGCACCACATACAAATAAAATAAAGATATTGTGTCCACCTATAACAAAAAATAAATATTAAAAAAAATCAAAGGAAAATGTTAATCAGATAACATAGGCAAATGCCCCTCAAGAAAGGCTAAGGTTTATCAAAATAGGCTTATTTCAGGAAATGGTATAGTTCTTTCACAAGCAACATTAAAAACTGGATTAATCATCCTGAAATTACTTTTCTATATACCCTATAGCTGAACAAATAAGTAAATATGCTGTAGGTAAGGAAGGTGAGGTTTCTCCCTTTCTCCCTGAGAAAGAAGTTGCAAATAAGCAAGAGGGGAAGGCTAGAATGAATTCTGTGGTACAGGATGTGATATGCAGATAGATAGGGAAATAAATGTAGATATGTGTGTATATAGAGGTTAGTACACATACATATATTTCCTAGTTCTGTCTGCTCAGAGGACCTAGGAGTGACATTTCAGTAGCAACAGGCACACTTATGTCCAGATCTTGGTTTCTAAATATAATTCTTTAACAAAACGAACCATAACTCTCTGAGGAAATGGTTACTCATGGAAAATAGAAGATGAATCTAATTCATCTTGTAGAATTAAAAAGGAAATATTTAAAAATAAATAACAAAATAAAAGATAGGGGCAAGTTCAAAGGACACAGGAGCTAAGCTGAAAGAGCTCTCAGTTGGAAAAAATAGAGTAACAAAATAACTTATGAAGCATTGCATGATAACCCCCCAAATAAAATAAATATCCATGAATCATACTGATGTAAATAATAAATAAAGGAATAACAGAAATTATTCATGAGATGTAAGACATCTTTCTTTCAGAAAAACACTAGTTAAGAGCTGGGGCATATGCCTGTAATCCCAGCTACTCATGAAGTGGAGGCAAGAGGATAGCAAGTTCCAAGCCAGACTCAGCAATTTAGATCCTATCTCAAAAATGAAATAAAATAAAAAGGGCTGGGGATGTAGCTCAGTAGTAAAGTGCTATTGGATTCAATCCTCATTACCCCCACCCCCAACAAAACAACAACAACAAAACAACCAGAAGAATACCAGTTAATAAATACAGAAAGAATAAGGGGAATAGAAAATTCCATCGAACACACAATAATAAAATTCATGGATAAATGCTAAAAATGAGAATGTAAAACCCTAAGGAGAAATAAAATATATCTAAGTATCTTCCCTAAAACTGTGGTAGTGAATATATGAAGGTGAAGCTTAGTTCTCCCTTCTTTTATTGTGGTGAGATATGGTCTCACTAAGTTACCCATGCTGATCTGGACATTGTGGGCTCAAGAGATCCTCCTGCTCATCTCTCAAGGAGTAGGCACTACAGGCATGTGCCAGTATTCCCAGCTTAGTGATTATTTTTAATTAATAGAGTATGGGAAGGGGAAAATGGAAACTTTATAGTGGGGAAACCTAAGAGACACCACCTTAACTAGGAGATCAAAGTTCAGATCACCAGTGGTAATTCATGTTGATATCATATACTCCTTAATATAATGAAGCAAGAAGGGCTCTTCATGTTGTGAACAACCAATAAAAAAAATAAAATTAAAAATTAAAAAATTAAAAAAAAGAAGGGCTCTTCACATCTGGATATTTTCCCCCAAAAAAATCCATAACCTAGACAAAACATCAGACAAACTAAAATGGAGAGATATTATATAAAACACCTGACCAACAGACCTTAAAGTGTCAAAAGTGACCAAGAAATTGTTACAGATCAGAGGAGATTGAGGAAACACGACAAGTTACCTGAGTAATGTAGTATCTTACATGGACTCCTAGAGTAAAAAGAGGTCACTAATGGAACATTAGTAAAAACTGGGTTAAGGTATATGAAAACTCTGTGTACTTTCTTTTCATCTTTTCTCTAACTCTAAAATTATTTTAAAATAAAAATAATCGGGCTGGGGATGTGGCTCAAGCGGTAGCACACTCGCCTGGCATGCGTGTGGCCCGGGTTCGATCCTCAGCACCACATACAAAGATGTTGTGTCCGCCGAGAACTAAAAAATAAAGATTAAAAAAAAAATTCTCTCTCTCTCTCTCTCTCTCCCTCTCTCTCTTTAAAAAAAATAAAAATAAAAAAATAAAATAAAAATAATCTTCTACTTGATTAATGTTTAAATGAAAAACAAAACCTGAAATAAAAGAATTAAAAACCAAAACATGGAATCAATGGACAAGAGCCAAGAGAAGTTGAAATCTCACAGGGTCTGCTGGTAGATGCCATTAAGGAAGTGTACCAGGTATGGCAAAGGAAGGAAGGAAGGGCGGGAGGGAGGAAGGGCGAGCTTAGATAATACCTACACTAGATAATTAGGCACTAGATAATCTAGCAATAAATGGGAAATTAAATCCCTTTCTTCAGTGGAGAAATGTACATGGCAATGAGAGAACAAAAGCTGCCATGACCTTACATAAAAATATGAAAAGCCTTGTGCACATAATGCCTACTCATCTGACTATTTCAATTGCAGGAAGCTTTTTAATACAAGGCCATGGATCCTAAAGAAAAAAACAATTACTTTGGATGACTTACAAGTAAATTTTGAGTGATTAGGAAAATTTTCATTTAACTTACTTGCTTTTAAAGTGAAAAGTAAACAAATAACTTTATTAAATAATATAACAAACATTTTACAGGTCCTGAAGTATACTTCAGGTCCATACTGGAGTTGGGTAATAAGAAAGAAAAACAATTGGGCTGGGGTTGTGGCTCAGTGGTAGAGTGCTTGCCTCACATGTATGAGGCACTGGGATGGATCCTCAGCGTCATACAAAAATAAATAAATAAAGGTACTGTGTGAAAAAGAAAGAAAGAAAAATGCCATAGAAAAAAGGAGAACTGATCTAGGGAGATGAAAAAAGAAGACCACAAAAAAACAAGAGAATGAAACCAGAATTGAGAGAACCAAAGGAACACAGAACCATAAACAAAAAGAGGGAGCAGAAACTATAAACTTCTGTCTTTCCTAACCTCCATACTTACTCCAGCTTCCAAATCAACTCCTTTTTTTGTTTGTTTGTTTGGTTGGTTGTTTTGGGTTTTGGTTTTATACTGAGGATTTAATTCAGGACACTTTACCACTGAGCCACATTCCTAGCCCTTTTTAATTAATTAATTAATTTTTTAGTTTTCGTTGGACACAACATTTTTATTTTAATTTTATGTTGCCGAGGATTGAACCCAGCGCCCTGCGCATGCCAGGCCACTTGAGCCACATCCCCAGCCCTCCTAGCCCTTTTTATTTTTTATTTTGAGACAAGTTCTCAATAAGTTGCTGAGGGTCTTACTAAATTGTTGAGGTTGGCTTCAAATTTGCAATCCTCCTGTCTCCAGGATTCCTGTCTCCCGCATTCCAGGATTACCACCAGCATGTGTCACCATGCCTAGGCCAACTCCTTGATTATACTCCACTGCTGCAACTAGTCAATCGGTAAATACTTACTGAACACTTACCAAGTGCTATGCACAATGCAAAAAGTACTGATAATCCCATTCTGTTTTCCTATCCAAACTGATCAGTTGTCCAAATATTTTCATCCTCTATGTGAACTTTTTCACCTAAATTATGCCATCATCTCCAAACTCCTCTAGGTGCTCTGTACTCAAAGGCTAGATTTCCCACTATAAAAATGCATATTCAGCCAGTCAAAATAGTCTTTATTTTTTGTGTCTGTGTGAAAACCAAGATCTCTCCCTCACATTTGCAGATCCACAACCCTTTTTATAAGCCATGTGTGTTCTCTGTATTATTATTAACTATTTTTTAGCATTTGCCTATAAGTTATTAAAGATTGATGCCTCTAGTTCTTAAAAAAATGCATATTCATATATTCATGAAATACTACTGGTAAGATACAGAAAAGTTGCCTCTAAGAAAACAAGGATTGAAGAGATATTTACATTTCACCCTTTAATCTTTTGTATTTTTTTCTTTTTAGTTGTAGGTGGACACAATACCTTTATTTTGTTTAGTTTTATGTGGTGTTGGGGATTGAACCCAGGGCCTCACACATGCTAGGCAAGTGTTCTATCACTGAGCCACAACCCCAGCCCTAATCTTCTATATATTTTGAATGTTCAAATCTAGGTAATACTTAGTCATAAAGAAAAAAAAAATCAAAAGAAATCTAGAAATCTAGCATTCTTACAACATGGAACATGCCCAACTCAGGTCTCTTACCTTTAATCATCATCTGTCATAGCCACTTGATTTCATTACCAAACATTATCAAAAATCATCTCGAACAAAATTCTTTTATTTATTTATTTATTTATTTATTTGATATTGGGGATTTAACCCAGAGGCACTTTATCACTGAGCTATATTCCCAGCCCTTTTTGTTTTTTATCTTGAGACAGGGCCTTGCTAAATTGCTGAGGTGGGCCTCAAATTAGCAATTCTCCTGCCTCAGCCTCCTGAGTCACTGGTATTACAAGCCTGGCTCATGAATAAGATTTGAGGTGCCTAAACACCAATGGGATGCTCAATGTTTTTCCCTCATAGGTACCTTATAAAGAGCAGGTAACTCAATGAATATTTGTCAAAAGAATGAACAATTTTTCTTGGGCATGTTCTTCCCTTTGAAAATGAAGTCTTTCACCCCTTTCAGACTGCCCATTTCCCTTCAGATAGGAATGTCCCTGGTAGGTCATTGATACCGGCATTTATCATTATAAGCCTGTGTCATCTATATGAACAATTATATTAGTAGTACAATTAGGGAAGATGATTGTTGTTTGGTATGGGGAGTGAACCCAGGGGTGCTCTACCACTAAGCTACATCCCCAGACCTTTTTATTATTTGTATTTTCAGAAAGGCTCTTGATAAATTGGTCAGACTGGCCTCGTTTGCAATCCTCCTGCCTTAGCCTTCAGAGCTGCTGGGATTACAGGTATGCACCAGGGAAAGGTTACTGAAATGTACTTAGTTTTGGAATATTTTCTATAAGTCAAATAAATTAAAATTGAAGCCATATTTGACATTTTTCCTAGTCTTGTGTGAATGAATCTTTTGTGTATGTGTGTGGTGCTAGGGATCCAACCCAGGGCTGCTCTACCACATATCCAGTCTGAATCTTTTGATATCAGCATGAATTAATGTAGTTTAAAAATAGCTACATGGGGCTGGGGATGTGGCTCAAGTGGTTAGGTGCTCGCCTGGCATGCAGGGGGCACTGGGTTCGATCTTCAGCAGCACATAAAAATAAAGATGTTGTGTCCACCGAAAACTAAAAAAAATATATTAAAAAAAACATAGCTAAGTGACCATTCAATGCTGCTGCTTCTGATCACTATATCCTCCTCTATCCCTCTATCCTTTGTAGCTAGTTCATATAACATGGTCACAAAGACTCATCTTTGAGAATTTTCTTCATATTTTGTGGATTCTTAGGTACCTTTTTCGTTTTTTTAAACATATATTTATTTTTTTGTTTTAGGTGAACATACAATATCTATATCTCATTTTTACACAGTGCTGAGGATCAAACCCAGTGCTCACACATGCTAGGCGAGCACTCTACAACTGAGCCACAACCCCAGCCCAGTACTTTTATTTTTCTTTTGCCATACTAAAGATTGAACTTGGGGAAACTCTGCCACTGAGTGATATTCCCAGCCAATTTTATTTATTAATTTTGAAAAGGGTCTCCCTAAATTGCCCAGGCTGACCTTGAACTTGTAATTCTTTTGGCTCAACCTCCTGAGTCACTGAAAATACAGGCATGTGCTACCATGTCCAGTTTAGACACTCTTTTTTTTTATATATATTTTAACATCTATGAAGTTGAGATTTTGTTTTATTTCTGTTTTTTGTTTGTTTGTTTTGTTTTTTTGTGGTGCTGGGGATCAAAGCTAGGGCTTTGCACAGAATAGGCAGGCACTCTACTCTTGAGCCACTCTTTTGGTTAAGATTCATCTTATAATTGATGTCATCTTACAATTTCTATCAGTCAGGCAGTAGTCATGACTTAATTATCATTGACAGCACATATGAGAATGTTAAAAGGACCAGCATCAATATTTGTAGAATTAGTATTGGTATTTAGAAGAAAATCTGGTGGACAGTAGCAGAGGACTCTTGCCTCTTAGATACCAAAAAGTTAAGAGGAGGGATGGAAAGGTGGTGCTAGCAATCTGGAAACAAAAAGAGATTAGTATTATCTAACTGCAAAGTGAATTTAAGAGTAGCTTTGAGGCTCGGTTGGGTGGTACAGGCCTGTAATCTCAGTAACTAGGAGGCTGAGGCAGGAGGATCACAAGTGAGGCCAGCCTGGGCAACACTGAGACCCTGTTCCAAAAAAAAAAAAAAAAAAAAAAAAACGGAGCTGGGGGTGTTACCCAGTGGTAAATAAAACACTCCTGAGTTCAATCCCCAGTACTTGAAAGAAAAAGAAAAAGAGGCATTTTTGTTTTTGTTTTAAAATTGATTCTTTTAAGAAATGCTGCATTATAGCCAGGGACAGTGGCCATACCTGTGACCCCTGCTACTTGGGAGGAGGAAGCAGGAGGTGCACAAGTGAGGCCAAACTGGCAATTTAAAGAGAACGTATCTTGGGCTGGGGCTGGGGCTCAGTGGTAAAGCGCTTGCCCAGCACATGTGAGGCCCTGATTCAATCCTCATCACCTCATAAAGATAAATAAATAAAGAGACCATATCTCAAAATAAAAGAAAAGGGCTGGGGTATAGCTCAGTGATGAAATGCTTGTCTAGCATTGTATGTATGCCCTGAGTTCAATCCCTATTACTGCAAAAAATACATATAAATAAATGAATTTTAAAAGCTGTAGAGATATTTCCAGCCTATCAAGATGGAAATGAGGGCTGGGAATATGGCTTAAGCGGTAGCGCGCTTGCCTGGCATGCGTGAGGCCCGGGTTCGATCCTCAGCACCACATACAAACAAAGATGTTATGTTCGCCGAGAACTAAAAAATAAATATTAAAAATAAATTCTCTCTCTCTCCCCCCCTCCGTCTTAAAAAAAAAAAAAAAAAAAAAAAAAGATGGACATGAAGTGCTAGAAATGCAGGGATACCAAGACTCCTGTCCTGATTTGAAAAAAAATAGCATTTCTTGAGAGCTCTAGCCTAAAATAGAATACAGTAGGGCTTCTCAAACTTTATTATGTATAAAAATGACCTGGGGCAGGGGTAGTAAGAGTAATCAGTGGTAGCATATGCTCATGAGGTCCTGTATAAATAAATACAATTTAAAAAATAGAAAAGAAAAGTCAGACAGTGGTTAAGCACCCCTGAGTTCAATACCCAAATAGGAGCCAGGTGTGTGCTTTGTAGTCACTGTGACTACAAATATATAATCCCAGTGACTACACACAATCCCATGGACTACAAAATATATAAATAATTTAAAAATAAATTTTTAGATAAACAAATGAATAATAAAAATAAAGAGAGGCTGCACGTGGTTCTCAGTGGTACAGTGCTTGCCTAACATGTGCAAGGCCCTGGGTTTGATTCCCATTACTGAAAAAACAAACAAATAAATAATAAATAAAAAGAAAAAAAGAATTATCTGGGGAAAGAAAGGAAAAATAAAAACAACCACCGAGAAAGCTTATTAAAACACAGGCCTGTAGGCCTACCCCAGAGCTCCTGATGTAGATGACTGGAGACAGAGCCTGAGAATTCATGTTTCTAATAAGTTCTCATGTGATTCTGGTGATGCCAATGATTCATGTTGATAACCCCCACTTTTGATTTAGTTTTTGTTGGGGACTAAACCTAGAGGGGCTCTACCACTGAGCTACACCCCAGCCCTTTTTATTTTTTATTCTGAGACAGGATCCAAGTTCACCATGCTGGCCTCCAATTTGTGATCCTTGTGGCTCAGCTTTCCAAGTAACTGGCGTTTTAGGAATGCACTACCACACATGATCTTTGTATTGCCTTATCCCTTATTCTAGACTAGCTTCGGACCTACCACCTAAATTGGTTCTAGATGATGATTACTTCCTCCTCCCTATATTGATTCAAACAATTAACATTTCCATGGTATAAGACACCATGAAAGACGCTGTATATACCAAAATGGAAAAAAAAAAAAGTCAGATATGATGCCACAATCAGGGATTATACTGCAGGCATTCCTTTTTCCACCTCTTATTATCCGAAGCTAATACCATTTGCATTACTCATCTATACAAGATATCAGACCATTCATTCTATCCCAAAGTGTTACAGTTTTTGCTCTCAACATACCTATTTCTCGAGCAAGAATAATACTGCTGAGGCGTATGGGTTGGGTAGATTCAGCAATAAGTACAGCTCTTTGGGAACATAAGGTGCCATTTTCATATAAAGGCTCAACAGTTACTGCGTCATGATGGGTGGAATGCCTGCCAGAACAAAATACTTCAGAGTGTAAGATACATGGGTCAAAGCTAATTTTTTTGAAGAGATTTCTATATGTCTTCCATTTTACATACTACTGGGCAAACTAAAATGACACTCTTTAAAGTAGGAACATTTGCTGGGCACAATGGCACCAGCCTATAATCCCAGGAATCAGGAAACTGAGGCAGGAGGATGGCAAGTTTGAGGCCAGCCTCAGCAACTTAGCAAAACCCTATCTCAAAATAAAAAATAAAATAAAAAGGACTGGGAATGTAGTTCAGCAGCAAAGCACCTTTGGGTTCAATCCCCAGTATCAAAAAATAAATAAATAAAGTAGGAACATTGATTAGGGACACAGGATCAAAATGGGAGAGATGATCAGAACTTTTTCCCAGTGATCTTTTGTGCAATGTTCCCTAAATTATATTCTTCCCTCAAAATTTAAAATAAGATCAATGTTAAAATAAGATTAATTCATGGATGGAGTTAGAGAAGATAATGCTAAGTAAAGTTAGCCAATCCCAAATAACCAAATGATGAATGTTTTCTCTGATATAAGGAAGCTGATTTATAGTGGGATAGGGCGAGGGAGCATGGGAAGAACTCTAGATAGGGCATAGGGGTTGGAGGGGAAAGGAAGGGCATGGGGTTATAAATGTGGAATGTGAGGATCATTATTATCCTAAGTACATGTATGAAGACACGAATTGGTGTGAATATACTTTGTACACAGAGATATGAAAAATTATGTTCTATATGTGTAATAAGAATTGTAATGCATTCCATTTTCATATATAAATTTTTTAAAAATTAATTCTTCCCTCCATCTGTAAAAATAGCACTGATGTTATATTTCCAGGACTGATTATATTTCTGAGAGACAGGACTTTCCCATACTTTAAGAAATGATTTTTTCTAATCCTAGAAACTGGGCTGCTATCTTAGATGGAAAAGTTGGCTAAATAATGAGGTGTGAATCCAACACAAAATGCGAAAAAAATTAATATTTCTGGATGGACGGAAGAAATAGTTTTCAATTCTGGGAAGATTCCTTGCATCATCCTCTAAGTCAGGAAATACATCACACTGGGTCACTTTATAAGCCTAATTCCCCTACTTCCTCATAAAATGAAAGGTGAATTCTTGGAAAACACCCCATTGCTTCTTTTAAGAAACAGTAAAGGGAAATCTGCTCCATTTAGGATGAATGCTCTGGTGTCTCAGAGCTCACTTTGGTTGGGTTCCCTCGCTGCTTGGATAACCACAGAACTTAATAGGTTCTTCTCCCACACCACAAAATCACGTCTTTCCATCTTTAGTCAAGGTCACTCAATATTCCAGAGTTGAGAACCCCTTGTCCTCAAATTTCCGGCGAGCGAGGCTCCTTGAATAAGGGCGAACAACATAAAAGTTGTCCCGGGCAGCTCTCCCCTCCACACCAGATGGTCTTCCAGGAAGCTTTACCCTCTGTGGCCTCGAGCTCCGGATTCCTCATAAACTGGGGACCAACAGTACTGCTCCAGACTGAACAAAGTCGGTCGGTTAACCCAGGAAAAGCGCTTGGTTCCGCGGGGTTCCAGACCCTCTGTGGGGAGCAGCCGCAGGGGACCTTCCCTCCCGGAACCAGCCCGTTTCCTGACCCAACAGCTCTCGCGCGGGTAGGGCACACCCCACGCAGAAGGTGGGCCTGTCACGCCCGGCGACCGCGCAGCCCTCCTGTGGGATCTCCCGGAGCCGCGCTCCGTCCTCGCTAGGAGGGACCGGGTGCGTGAGGACAGACCCCACCATCCCTCACCAGACGTAGCAGCCCCGCTGTGCCTCCAGCAGGAAAGGCACCCGGCCTGGCTCCCGGCCAAAGGGCAGCAACACCTGCGGCACGTTAAGTTTGTTGGCGAGGGTCCCAAACAAGGCCAGTGACAGGCACAGGAGGCGACCGAGAGGCACGCAGCAAAGGAGCACCGTGGCTCCGAGGTTTATCATGGCGACCGCCAGACCTCAGGTTCCCGCGCCGTCAGAGCGGCGCGTCCGCAGCCACAGCAGCCAATCGGAAGGCTCTACGTTAGCAGGAGGCGGGATATCTGGCCGACTGGGAATTGTGGGAATTCAACACTTAGACCTTCCCCAACTTTTGCTGAAGTTTTAGGAACTTAAAGGGCTACCTTCCTAGATTTGCACTTCGCAGTGTTGGGAGTGTAGCTCAGAGTGCTGGCCTCGCGTGCTTACCTGCTTAAGGCCGGGGTGGGGGGTGTTGATACCCAGAAAACCACCCCGCCCCCTGCCAAAAAAAAAAAAAAAAAAAGTATGGCAGGTTTTTTCAATAGTAAGGAACAAGCAGAAATGTATAACAAACATTTCTCCAAGCTTAACTTCTCATTCCGCTGTCCATTGTTTGGCTCCTAGATTGAAAAAAAAAATTTTTTTTTTTTTTGCAATAATTTCCAGTCAGTACTGTTCTATGCCTGTAAACGGAAAAATTTCCAGTCTATAAACAGCTGGACTTTGTCAAGGGAGCTCTGTAATTTTAACTAGGAAGTCAGATACACATCACACTTCAAGGCCAGAGTGCAGGAAATGCCAGTCTCAAAGGCAGCTTTGAAAGCCATCCACTCATACAGCCTGTCTCTAAGCAAATACTTTGGGAGCACTTGTTAAATTAATGTGTTTTCTCCAAATATCCAGTAAGGTATTAACTGAAAGACTCACCTAGGAACAGTCTACTAAAACCACACACTTTACTTCCAATCTTCACTTTGCCCTGACAATACATGTTATCCCCATTTTACAAGACAACCCTAAATGATTTACATCAGGAAATACAATTAGGAATTTTGAGAGCTATGTTTGAAGCCAGTCTTTGTCTATGTTAAATCCTGTTGCTACCACGCAATGAGATCTGATTTTTAGCTCAAACCTCACAACTCCTATGGAAAAAAGCACATTTGGTTTAATAAATAAAACTCAAGTAGATCTGAAGTTTGGAGGGACTGGTTCTTTATTTCAAAAAGACACTTGTCAATATTCAGTATCAAAACAGTTGCACTATTGTTTGTCTTTCTCCCAACTGGCCCCAAAGAGACCACAACAAAGGAGAATACATTTTAAGCCAATAAGCTGCAGGATGTACACCTAACAGACCTCACGAAACCTCACCTAAAAAAGTGGGGATTGGGCTGGGAAAGAAACTTTGAAAGATCAGCACACTGCCAGCCCAGACTGCAGGACTCTCACAGCCAAACGAGGTGGCCAGGTACCCCACCCCAAAGATGCAGTTTCAAAATAATATAAAATTTAAAAAGTTGTGTACATAAGCTATTCAAGATTCTCCAGCACTGACTGATACAAAGCACAATGAGATGGCACTTTTAGATACAGCAGCTTCAGACCCAGAAAAGGGTGATGAGATGAGTTCATATGGCTAAATCAGTGGCCAAAACATAATTTTCTTTCTTTCTTTTTTTTTTCAAGCAAGCAGGAGAGCAATTAAGTGGTCACGAAAGATTAAGGGGCCCATGATCCATTCTGTGAACACTTGGGAAGTGGGTAGAGATGGGAGAAAAATTTGGTCTCAAGGCTAAGAATATGGCTCAGTGGTAGAGCATTTGCCGAACAAGCACTAGGCCCTGGGTTCAATCCCCAGCACCAGAAAAACAAAAAGTCTCAGAGGTCTCACCATGTTAATTTGGTCATTTCTGATGAAAAAAAGTAAAAAATAAGAATACAGTTGTCTAAAGATACCTTAAAGCTAAAAATAAAACAAAACCTGAATAGCAAGGTTTTTGTTTTTTTTTTGGCTAACTCCTCTTGGAATCACCTTTCTGGTTTGGCTAGTACTTTGCACAGAGCAATGAGGTTTGCCATAGTAGAGTCTTTCCCTGGGCTCTGTTTGGCTCTCAGTAAGGCAGGCCCATTCCTCTTTTCCTCCTCTAAGGAGAGGGCAATAGGGATTAGGCTGGAAAGTTACCTTCCAAAAGTGAGAAGGGAATTAGATTGCTGCTTCAGAGCTATGAAATTATTTGGAATGTTTTACAAATGGTTACTGTAACAACAAAAAAAGTAATTACAAAATGTGTACATCACAACATGCTTTTAAAGACACTTTGCGTTGTGCTCACATTCCCTTAAATGCTGTTCCCAAAGGTGCTCAGCCTCTAGCCCAGCTGGAATCTCTGGGAAGAAGCAGAGACAGTTTGGTGAAAAAGACAAGGGGGTAGGGGGTTGGGGGGGTGTTGAAAGGAGAAAGCAGCCTTCCAGTTAAAGATCAGCCCTCAGTTTCAAGGTCAGCTTCGGGCTGGCTGGCCTCAGGCGGAGTCAGGGTCAGAGGGAGGAGCAGCAGCAGGGCGGGACTGGGGAGCTCTACATCTCATTCAGGTCAAGCAGAGTCTGGTCCAGCATCCTTTGTGTACAGAGGTGCTCCTCTTTGGTGCATTTCAGCTTATCTAATGGGGATAAAGGAGAGAAGTTATCAAAAGTAAATTTCCGGGTCTGTTCACTCTCTGGACTTGGTCCTGCTTCAGGGAAGCTGCAGACTAAGAAAGCAGCTGCCTTCTCAACCACAACAGTGAGCTATTGCCTCACTGGGTTTGTGCAGGGCCCCTGGCTTGCCTACTGAAGTTGCAAAGTTGCTAAGTAGCTGTACTTCCTGGGGGAGGGAGTGGAGGACCTTATCAGCCATTTCCTCTCCCTCCCACACCCAACCAAGGCTTTCAATTTCAGTCACTGAAGGAGCAGGCCTGAAGCTTCAGCCATCCACTCTTCCAGGTTTTGTGCAGGGAACAAATATCTTCTTGAAAAGGTTCACTGCAGTCTAACCGTTGCAAACAAGGATGGACATATTTCTACCAGTGAAACACCAGAATCTCAACTTGAAAAGAGCATAGGAAATCCTCATGTACTACATGTTTTCTCTAAAAAGTAAAGGGGAAAGAAATAGTTGGTGGGATAAATAAACAAGCCCTCATGGCTAAGCCAAAGAAAACAAAGCCAAGAATACTTTCTAGACATATACTTAGTTGTTGCCGAGCCATTAGCCAGAACTAGCCTGTGACAAGTTACTTGCAATTAAACATAAAACCAGGAAAAGGAAGCAAGAGGGGAAATATTAGGAAGAAAACTGGTGGCTAACCATCAAGGAGCACCTCATCTATTAAGCAAGCAAACCTGAGTGCTCTAAGGAGGGGAGGAAAATATTCAAACCTTCACTCAGAGAAGGTGATGGCAACAAAGATCCATATTCATATCCCACACCCTTCTTTCCCTTCCCTTTTTTCCACCCAGTCGGAAGGGCCCATCCTTGAGCCTGCAGATGAAGCAGTTACAACATCTCGTAAAGTCAGTCTCTTTATTGTTAGAAAACATCCATGCAAAAGAACATATCCTATAGTCAGTGCACACATGAAAGAGCAGCAGTGAAACGGGAGAAAAGTTTTCACTATAATCTCGGGCCCTTTCCTTCATAACTCATCATCTCTTTTATTTTTTTTTAATTTTTAATATTTATTTTTTAGTTCTCGGCGGACACAACATCTTTGTTGGTATGTGGTGCTGAGGATCGAACCTGGGCTGCACGCACGCCAGGCGAGCGCGCTACCGCCTGAGCCACATCCCCAGCCCTCATCATCTCTTTTAAAGGGATAAAAATGCAGTATCCAACTGTTCTAACTTAACAATGCGGTTAGGAAATCAACAGTGTTCTAACTGCCCCAATTAAAAAGCAACTTGCTTAGGGCAAAATAATAACTTTTTAAAAGACAATCAGCTTTTTTTGCTGGGGTCCAGGTCAGTGGTTTACTGGGCATCTGTGAGCCCTGCCCATCAGTCACACAGATCATGCAGCGTTAGCTTCAGCTCATTAGAAAGCAGGCGGTTTCGCTCAAGTTGGCTGTAGAGACGCTCTGCAGCAGCAACGGAGGAGAGGAGGGAAAACAAGAGAAGGAGAGGAGAAAGAGGAGGAGAAAGAGAAAAAGGGAAGGTTAGTAAAGTACCAGAAGTAAATCTGAGTCTTTCAACTAGCTGGTTGGTATATGTAACATGCATCTGTAAGGTAGGATGGATGCAAGGAGGACTCAGACAGAGGGCAGCAAGAGTCAGTCAGTTGGTGGAAAGACCAACAGAGAAATCAGAAATTTGGACTGACAAGTTGGTTGGACAACATTTTGAGGGAGAAAAAAATTACCTCCTTCACTGTATTTATTCCCTGGGTTGAGAAACTGAGACAAGTGAAAACAGGGCAAAGAGGGAAGATGCGCTGGCTTAGAAGAAATGCATTAATAACCAGGGTTTGAAGGGAACGGGACAGTTGAACATTTTGCTGTAAAAGCATTCAACACAACATTACACATAGCAGATTGGGATAAATATTCCCACCCACTCAAGTCTACATTTTTTTTTTTGGGGGGGGGGGTTTGCTGGAGATTAAACCCAAGGGTGTTTTACCACTGAGTCACATCCCCAGCCCCCCACCTTTTCTTGAAGTGCTGGGGATTGAACCCAGGGCCTTGTGTATACAAGACAAGCACTCTACCAACTGAGCTATATCCCTAGCCCTTTTTTATTTTGAGAACAGGGTCTTACTAAGTTACTGAGCATCTCGCTATGTTCTGGCTACAAACTTAAGATCTTCTCACCTCAGCCTCCAAACTCTTTGGGATTACAGGTGTGTGCCACTGTACCCAGACAAATACTTTTTCTTGTGTGATAAACCCATAAGAGGCCTATCCAATCCATATCCAATTTTCCCTTATTTTCTAAATAAACAGTGTGCCTAGTCCATGCAAAGATCTACTACTACTCTGCTCCTTATTTTCATCCTCCTTTCCAGCTATAGGTGATCACAGGATCCAGTTCTGGCCAATGAGATATAGAGGAAGAATCTGCTGGGAACTTCTTAGAAAACTTCAGCTCTCCTTCTTGCCTTAAAAATGGGAGCTAATTATTTTAACCTTTAAGAGAATCAAAGAAACTCCAGCTATATCTTGACTATAGTCATTCATAGCTAGACCTATTAAGTGACAAAAATAAATCCCATACTTATTTATGCTACTATAATGCTTTTTCTTATAACTCAAATCATTCCTGATACAAAGAGTAAGGTGCTCAAGTCCACTGGCTTTTTCTGAGTCCACCTTATGGGGGAATTGAGTTATGGGGAATTCAGATACATCTTAAATCTAATACCAGCCTCTGAAGTTCATTAGTAAGTTTCTTCATGTTTTATAGCTTGTTTCAAATTGATCTCAGAACCTCAATATGGAAAAAAGAAAAAGGCAAAAAGATCAGGGTGGGGACCACCAGAACAGATATTTTAACCCCAGGGTAAATGATGTCACTGAGAGAGATCTGGTGGCAGCTGACAATGATGATGCCCTCAAGCTGAAAGTCTGATGAGGACCTGGGACTGACACCCCAACACTTTTCATCGTCTGCTGATCCTCTGTATTTTCCTCACAGCTCTCCAACTCTACAGCCACATCTTGACCCTGGTGAGAGCCACAAGTTCTCCCTATGACCTTCTCCTCAGCCAGCCGTCAGCTCCACCCCAGGAAGAGCTTGCCTTGGTTCCTGATCTGATCACCGTGGTCTGAGTGAGTGTGCATGCATCTGCTAGACTTAAAGCCTAAAGCTTGAGACTTTTGATCTGACACTTAGCATGCAGAAGAAATGTCTGTCATTAGCCTGTCATAACTGTGTTTGCAGTGCTTAGAATTAATCTAGAATTGTTTGTTGTGAAGTGATTATGTCTATTGCAGTGCCTAGCATTAAGGATTGACGTTTTCTTGAATAAGAATCTATAGAGTGAAACTGTATTGAATGATTTGAGTGAATAAAGCATTGACTAGGGCAGAAGCACATATGGACATTCTTTATTTCTCCCTCTGGACTGCATAAATTGTACCTTTTGCCCATCACAACAGCACACTATCAACACAGAAAGCATGCATATATATAAAAAGAGCCTGAGAAGGAATGACACTACATTTAAGAGCAAAATTAGGGCTGGGAACAGTGGCCCATGCTTATAATCTCAGTCTTAGGAGGCTGAGGCAGAGAGAGAGCAAGTTTAAGGCCAGCCTCATAACTTAGGGAGACTGTCTCAAAAAACAAAACCTCAATGGCAGAGCATTTGCCTATCAGGCGTAAGGACTGGGTAGAATCCCCAATAGGAAGAGTTGTGGGGAGGCAGAAAACAGGGTAGACTTCCTTTATTGTAATGCTGAGTACTGAACCAAGGGCCTCAAGCATGCTAGACAAGCATCCTGCTTCTGAGCTACACCTCCACTCCCTAGAGCTTTTTTATTTTTCACATTTTTGGTACCAGGGATTGAACCCAGGGGCACTTAACCACTGAGCCACATCCTCAGCTCTTTTTATTTTGAGACAGGGTCTCACTGAGCTTCTTAGGACCTTATTAAGTCACTGAGGCTGACCTCAAACTTGCAATCCTCCTGTCTCAGCCTCCCATCTCAGCTTCCTGAGTGACTGGGATTACAGGCATGTACCGTCACTCCTGGCCCCTAGGACTTTTAAAATTTCACCCATTAAACCAGTGTGGTTTTTTTTCTGTTTCTATTCTAACAGACAAGACAGAGTTTTGTTATGTTGCCCAGGTTAGCCTCAAACTACTGGATTCTAGTGATTCTCCTGTCTCACCTTCCTGAGTAGCTGGGGACTACAGATGACTGCCACCTGGCTAAGAACCAGTGGTTCTTATTGCCCCTCATCTCTCCCAGAGAATATGGAAATATATACTGATAGGTTTTTACTGTCTCAATGACCGGAAGGCTCTAAGGTAATTACTAGCCAGGGGACAGAAATATGCAGGGTCATTTTTATGTTCAAGAACTGTCCTATGGGGCTGGGGATGTGGCTCAAGCGGTAGTGCGCTCGCCTGGCATGCGTGCGGCCCGGATTCGATCCTCAGCACCACATACCAACAAAGATGTTGTGTCCGCCGAGAACTAAAAAATAAATATTAAAAAATTCTCTCTCTCCCTCCCTCTCTCACTCTCTCTTTAAAAAAAAAAGAAAAGAATTGTCCTACCCTAAATGACAAAGCTTACCATTGAGAAGCACAGTACTAGTCTATAAACTCTAAGACTCCTGGGGCTGCACTAGTCTAATTGCTATTGCATCCTTGATAAACCGACGTCATATTATACACAGATCTCATTTATGTCCACATTAGTTTGTGGGATTCCCACTCCTGTCTCAGGAAAGAAGGGTATTATTACGATCTTATCCCTCAAAACAGCTTGGTTAATGAGGGTTTTGTTCCATTTAGGGAAGAAATAAAGAGACACAGGGGTGGGGTGTGAGTATTTTATTGCTTTACTAAATAAATCCAGAATGCAGAGTTCCCTAAAAACTAAGGTCAGAAAGACAAATGTCAGTTGTCATCTCACCTTGAACTTAGCTTTGAACTCTGCTCTAATAACTGGAAATTCAGAATTGGATACTAGTTCATTAAGGTTCTTGGGTCCCAGGAAACAGTAAAGCAACACAAAACAAGGCAAAGCAGAGAACCCATTGGGTCTGGTAGTTTAGCAATGCCCTATTAGAGAATCATCCTCTGGAGCCAGGGAATATTTGAACAATATCCCATGAAAGGAGGAAACTGGTGTGGGCTAAGGTAAGCCTGCGGAACATAGCAGGTCAGTTCCTTCCCTTCAGATACCTGGGTTCAGCCACACTTTGTTCCTCATCAAAACTACAGGAATAGCCTGTGGTTCCTGGAGGGGAAGAAGTTAAGGGGCCAAGTGCTTTGGTTCGATGCTTAGCCTTAACCTCACAGCTAGTCCAGGCTCAAGTAATAAAAGATGGCTCCTTAAAGGATACAGAGCATTAAAAGAGGGATTTTCATTAACACTGGGCACTACATGGTATTTTGTGTTTTATTCCACTGCCCCAGCTTGTAGGGCTATCTTTGCTCACAATAGTCCTGCCAATGGGATAAAGTAGGAGCTACCAAGGTGAAATACCTCCCTTTTCTCTCAATCTCTATTCTCTTCTTTCCTTTCTAAGAAATATTTTTTCTGCACCAAAGCCAACTTCTGCTCAAAATACTAAATGTCTAGAACTGTACTGGTCCAATAGAGTAACCACTAGACACATGTGGCTAATTAAATTGAAATGAACTAAAAATAAATACAATGAGAATTTTAGCTCTCTCATATTCTAGCCTAGCCACATTTTGAGTGCTTATCAACCACATACGGCTACTGACTACCACTATACTAACCATCACTGCCAAACAGGCAATACTGCTATAAGCTATCCATACTGCCTATACACCTTCTTTCCATCAGTATTCTTCTGCCCCTTGAATATGGTTTCTCCCCCTGGGACCTAAATGCTCAAATGTACCCTTGAATTATTAGAGTATCAATGAATGACCTTTCTTCAATTACCTTTATTTCTCAACCTATCTGCTGACATTAAGAACCCCTTTTATTTTGAGAAAGGGTATTGCTAAGTTGAATCCCACGCTAAACTTCTTCAAGGACCAAAACTAAAACTAGTTCCATTTGGCATTCTCTTCAACACATGATTTTCCTCTTTAACTCTATTTATATTGCAATTGTCCTTTATGCTTGTAATGTGCTTCCATGCCCTAAACTATCTATGCCCTTTTGGATCCCCAAACCTCTCACATCAAGCTCTCCCCTTTGAGCTTCAACATCTTTTTACCTGGATACCTGCCAATGTTTTGATATATTCTTCTCTCCTTTTTCCCCTGGCTCCCCAAACCAGAATGGTGAGACCTCCTTACATCTCTAATATCACCATTTTCAAGTTTTAAAACCAGGCACCTAAGGCTGGGGATATGGCTCAGTTGGTAGAGTGCTTGCTTGCCTCACATGCACAAGGCCCTAAGTTCAATCCCCAGCAAACACACACACAAAAAAAAACAGGCACCTTGACTTTTCCTTCTCACGTTTAGGGGTCAGGCTCTTCCAAATACCCATCTTCAGTGCCATAACCCCATCGCCACTCTAGTTCAGACCCCGATTACTCTCCTGGTAAACCACAATAACTTAACCAATCAAATATTCACCTAAGTATGGGAAATTTATTGCTAGTACTGTGTATGTAATAGTATGTATTCAAACAGTATGTATCTATAAACTTATATATATTATTTACATATTCATTTATCCCCATCCCCACCCCGTGGTACTAGGGATTGAACCAGAGGTGTTCTACCACTGAGCTCTATCCTTAGACCTTTTTATTTTTTTAATTATTATTTTTTTGTGGTGCTGGGGATTGAACCCAGGGCCTTGTGCATGCAAGGCAAGCACTCTACCAACTGAGCTATATCTCCAGCTCTTAGCCTTTTTTATTTTGAGAAAGGGTATTGCTAAGTTGAAGTTGCCAAGGCTGGTCTCAAATTTGCAATCCTCCTGCCTCAGCCTCCCAAGTCTCTGGAGCTATGGGTTTTTTTTCCTTCCCTTTTTAATGTGCATTAGGAAAAGACATTAGCACATTAAACCTTTTAAGTTCAAAACAATTGTGTAGAGTAAGAATGCACCAAATTTAAAAACAAGAGTAGATTTGAATAATAAAGTAGGTAACATGCAAATATGGCAAACGTCATAAAAATGGTATGCAAATGACTGAGAATTGAAAGTCATCATTTTTATGCGGCACTTTTTTTGGGGGGGCGGGTATTAGGGATTGAACTCAGAGGCACTCAACCACTGAGCCACATCCCCAGTCCCATTCTATATTTTACTTAGAGACAAGGTCTCACTGAGGTGCTTAGAGCCTTGCTCTCTGCTTGAGGCAGGCTTTGAACTCATGATCCTCCTGTCTCAGCCTCCAGAGCTGCTGGGATTATAGGCATGTGCCACCTCACCCAACAAAAATCCAATCTTTTGGAACCCAGTGAAAATGAAGAGGCATTTTTTTTTTTTTTTAGTTGTCAGTGGATAGTGACCTATCTATCTATTTATATGAGGTGCTGAGAAGCAAACCCAGTGCTCAGGTAAGTTTGAACATGTTTATTCAGTATCAACTGTGTGCCTTCTTTCATGAGTCTTTACTAACCAAATCATCCCCACTGGAATCAATCTCTTCCCACCTCTGAACACCCGCAGACTTTATTATCTACGGCACTCATTACAAAGGAGCTCCATCTTTATGCGTGTTTTCTCGTTCTATTACTAGAGTTCAAACAACCTGAGACTGGGGATGGTGACTCCATCTTTGTGTCCTCACCCTAACCCTATATCTAGAAAATACCAATGTGTCTGCTGGATAAATCAATCTAGCGGCAGAAGAAATGGTATTGACAGAAAACTAAATTTGACATGAAACTTGAAGTTTTAAAACTAGAGAAAACTTTTCCACCTGGCCGTTATCTACTTAAAATAAAAACAAGTTTCAAATATCTATTCTGTTAAGAAACTTCAATATTACATGAACAATACTTAAATGCTTGATTAGTACAACTGGTAGCTACACTATTCAGACTGAATTATCTCTGCTGTGTAAATTGTTAACTGAAATGTTGATATTTAATTTCTATGATATGAACCAGGAACAATTTTGAGATTTATGTATATAATAAATCATTACCCTCACATGCACATTATTTGAAACATGAATAATTGTTTGTGTTAGTCTTTCCAATAATAATTTACCATTGTCTTATATCCCACTAGCACATGCTAGCAGGCCTCAAATATGTAAGAAAGGTTTAAAGAAAATGCAAAGCTGTTGAGAATTCAATCCATTGTGTGTTCTTCTGAGTAGGGATGATACAATTAGTCAATTTTAGTAGTAACGTACACAGGTCCACTGGGTGTCTGAGGATGCATTCTGAACCACTGAGAAAAGGATAAAGCATGTGTGATGGTCTTTCAACCTTACTGTGTCAAAGGAGGAGAACCTTAAGAGGGAATGGAAACAGTCTAAGCAGATGATTTAAGAGCTTGGAAGTGAAGGATTCAGATGGTCTCATTTAGCTCAAGAACACTAGAATTCCTAACCCAGGGAACCTCTATTAGCCTCCCACTCTGACAGACTCCAATCAGGCAGGCTTAAATGTCAGGAAAAAATAGATACAAAAGTGGCTTTGATTCTACTGAGTCAACGGAGGGGGAGCCTATGATAACTGTTCTCCACATCACACCCCCAACGTTTTGCAGCAGCTTTGTCAATGACACAAATGCAGGGTGGCATGAGGCTTTCAGCAGCTTAGCATTTTAATTTGGGGTGGGGGTAGAATAGAGTACATAAGTTGCTTTGTGTCCCCTGCACCCTGATGCCTTGGGGACCAGCGAGGCTGACCAATAGAATCCAGAGCGAGAGTGGGCGCTGGGTTCCCCAGGAAGGGGCAGATCCAGAACAGAGCAGAAACGATGGTAGTCATCTGTATAAAAAGTAAGGGTACTCTAGGTGAGAAGGACCGGCATCAATCTAGGTAACAATCTGGGAGAAAGGAAGAGGAAAAAAAGAGGCAGCAGCAGGAAATGATAAAACAGAGCCAGGCACTACAGCCTGTGAATGTGGCTTCTTTTCAGGGTTAATAGGAAGAAGAGGTAGATTAGCATCAAGGATCAGGGATCCACAGCAAACAGATGAAGTCCCCAACAACTCTTTTTGGTGCTGTTTACTGCTTGGCTTGCTTCTGGGACTCAGCTAGGTGAATGCTCTTTCTCATCTCAGATGTTTACCCTGAACTTTGGCATTAGGGCGCACATCAAGAGGCTTGCTCTCTAGGCCCTATTTCCTTAGTTGTACAGATTCTACCTTTAGTAGAACCCCTTCTGAGAGGACAACATTTGAAAAACAATTAAGAAAAATCACTATAAAATAGACTAAGAATAAAAAATATCAGGGTTTTACCACCGATCCAAGATTAAATGCCTCCCCAGCTTTTGCCAAACAAAGTAACCAGCACCAATGTTTCAAAAGTAAAAGTAGAGAGTCTAGTTTCCAAAGGACAAAACAAAAGCACGCTATGCAAAGCCTGTACCCCCACCCACCCATGAGCCAAGATCCCAGCCCCACTCTGCTTTCAGATAGTTACATAGAAGTCATGTCATTGAGGGCGTGGTCCAGCTCCTCGCTAATGGCCTTGTACTTCAGTTTCTGGGCATAGAGCTCATCTGGACAGGCACAGGAACCACAAGGAGGAATGAGGGGACAGAGTAAAAGATATCAGAAGCAGATGAAGAGAGGGAATCATTAGAAATTAGGAAAAGTGCGACCATGGGTCTAACACCAGAAAACGTCTATGCTGGCAGCCACGACTGGCTATTCTTAGATCCACTGTTTTCTAGGACCAAATGCACTTCTTGATGCCTCTGTTCAGTTGTAGCAAGAATTCAGAACCTGGGCATAGTCCTGTTACCAAAGGCACTCAAGAGGATACCACTCCCACCCACCAGCCCAATTCCTACCAGTGATAATATTGAATTCAATAAACAGAAAAGGGAGAATGCACACATCCACAGTAACATTTTTTTGCCTACCAGCTGTGAACACTATTCATGGCCCCCTTTGCTCTACAAGTTGCCTCTTCAAACTATTTTAAAGAACATCCTAGGACAAAGAGCATACCAAGGGAGCACATCTCAGAGTTCTCAAAGCAAAAGACATTTTCCATTGTCATGGTGGATGCAGTTATCAAATTGCAGGGACAGGAAGTATGTAGAAAGCCCCTGGTCAGTTCTGAGACAAGGTTATTTTACAGCTTCATCTCTTGGAGAGGTACCCTACAACTTGATTGGTGAATGGTACTGCTGAAAGTGGCCAGGGGGTGATATGCATCCTTGCTGCCTTTTGAAATCATGACTTCCATTTCAACTTGCCGACTAAGGATTTAGGATTACTCAATGAGAAGTAAATGCAGATATTACCAATCTCCTCAAAGGGAAGGAGGCAAAGTCCAAAATATTAGGCATTCTTGTTTCATTACTACAGACTGAACCCAGAGGTGCTCTACTGCCACTGAGCCACATCCCTGGCCCTTTCTTTTTATTTAATTTTGAGACAGAGTCTCACTTAGGTGCCCAGGCTGGCCTTGAACTTGCAATCCTCCTGCCTCAGCCTCCCAAATTGCTGGGATTATAGGTGTGTGCCACAGCACCTGGTTAGGTAGTCTTATTAAAGGGAAAGATTAAGTACAAAAATCCAATTCTAGGGTTTGATGCACTTCACTTGACTGTGGACAGGATGGGGCACATCATATGTGCCATGTCACTACCAATTCCCCTTGGTATACAAGAAAAAAGGTACATGGTCAATGGGCAAAATCCTCCTCTATATGTCTTTATTTTAATCCCTCCCCCAGGCTCCATACCTTCCAAATCATCAATTGTCTTTTCCAGTTTGGCTACCGATCTCTCGGCAAACTCAGCTCGGGTCTCTGCCTAGGGAAAACAAAAAACCAACCAGAATGTGAGATGACAAGTCAAAGAGAAGGATATCTATTTCTTCCATTTCCTACCTCCAGACTGGATTTGCAGAATCTAAACCAGCCAATCTAAGTCTACATTGATTTCTTATATAACTTATTATTTAGCATATATTATTATATAATTATTATATATTATATTATTATGTAATTTATTATACATTAATTTCTTATATATTTCATTAATCCCTCAACTCACCTCCTTGAGTTTATCAGTGAGAATCTTTATTTCTTCCTCATATTTGTCTTCTTTTTGAGAGTACTGTAAAGAAGTAGAATAAAAGTTTCAGAGTAGAAATTAGTCCTACAGACAATACCCGCCCCCATGACATTTACTCCTATTATATTCTTTCTCTCTCTTTTTTTTTTTTTTTGTTTTGTTTTTCTGCAGTGCTGGGGATTTAACACAGTGCCTTGTGCATGCCACGTAAGAACCCTACCACTGAGCCACATCCCCAGGCCCCTATATTTATTCTTATATTGAATATCCTCTTGTATTTAATATGCTGAATGACCTAAGAGTTAAGAGCAAGGCCCAATTTTAGACAACCAGTTCTTAAAGTCCATCTATTTCTTTATAGCCATGATACCCTGAGAGTAGACCAGGACCTTTATTTTTAAACCAGAGTTAAGCTTTGATCTTATTCATATCAATGCAAAGTTTTTCCTTCCTACTGATGAATGAGCAGGAATAAAGACACCCTAAGTCAACATGACTAAAATACTTCCCCTATGAAAATAAAGAGAAATCTGTCTTGATTGCTCATTAGTCTTAGAACTGATTCTGTTGCCCTATCTATTTACAAGAAAGTCTATTAGGGTCCCTGATCATGCCTTTCAGCAAAGCAGCACCAGCCTGAGAGCACAAGACTCTAGGTGCCCAAGACCATGACATTATTTTAACTAAAGCAATCAAAGTGCACAGGAGATTGCATTAAACCCAGGATCTGGATGGACATCATGGGGAGGAAGAGGACATCTGGATTATAAGAAATGGGTATCTCCAGTCTTTCATCAAGGGCAGGGCTGGGCCCAGGCCCCAAAGCCTGTCACCTTCACAAACCAGCCCCTACCTTCTCCGCCTGAGCCTCAAGAGACTTGAGGTTGTTGGTGACATTCTTCAGCTCCTCCTCCAGCTCAGAACACTTACTGTGAACATTTTAAATACCACAGGAGAGGAAAGGGGAAGAGGAAGAGAATAAAAAAAAAAAGGGAGAGAGACACACAGACGTGAATTGAACCTATCATGTAGAGAGTTGGAAGGCATACTGGGGAAAGAGAAGTTCCTTGGTAATCTGAGCAAGCATTAACCCTCCTCCCTCTACCATGGAACACATCAGGAGCAGCTGGACCCTCCTGCTCAGAATGTCTGTATACTAATAAAGAAAGAACACTTGATAGAAACCACTGTCAGGAACGAGTCACAACTACCTGGGGTAGAGGTGGGAATGGATGCCCAACCCCAACAGTCCCCCAAATCACCCGAAGGAAGGAGAGACCCTGTTGAGAGGCAGTGAAATAACTGGAAAAGAAAGGATGAAAGATGCCAAATAAGTGGAAAGTATGGAGCATTCCATGAAGAGATGAGAAAGCACTCAACAAGTCAACCGGTGGAGGGGAGGAAGCTGCAAAACAAAACAAAACAAAACAAAACCACACCATACAAGGAACCTCTCTGTGGGTTTAATGGTTAGTACCTTTTCTTCAGCAGCATTCAGACACTTCAGGTTCTGGTCCATCAGTCTGATCTGCTCATCCATCTCTCGGCAACGGCTGTTAGTGATAGTCACGGGGATGGCACAAGCCAGGTTGTGGGGAGGGAGAAAGGTGAAAAAGGAACACAGCAAAAAAACAAGCAGCAAAATGAAAAAAAAAAAATTCACAAAAACATGAAAAAACACCACCATGGTCATGATATGTCATGTCTGGGAGAAGGGAATGCAAGGGAAGCACAAATATATATGCATCAGCACTGACTTTGTTATACAAGGCCAGAAAGGTACTGATGGGGAGAAGGTAATATCTGCCTCTGCCCGAAAGTTGCCCAGCAGATTGGCAAAGTGGTCAAAACAGAGACCAGCTCTTAAGTCAGTATAGGCACTTCAACGCTTCAAGGAGAAAGACCTCCCAGGTGAAAGGACCCACAGTTATATAAAGGACCCACAGCGCCAGTTAACTGTTCACCATTATTAGTCTTTATATTCCCTCAATTTGTAAATCTTCCCAAGAAGAAATCAGCAAGCCTCATTTGTCACCTGGTAGGTGGTCAAGACAGTGAGGAAGCCCAAGAGTCTAAAAGCACTTATACAAGACTTCTACCCTGTAGGCCCTGTTTAACAAGGTTGAAAGAATGCTCGTTTATACGTATCAGTGTCCAAGCCAAAAGGGAAGGGATGGAACAGTACAACAAGATCTGGGGAGTGAGATACTCACGACTCTGCCAGCTCAGCTCGTTCCTCTGTGCGTTCCAAGTCTCCTTCAATAATCACTAACTTACGAGCCACCTATAAGAACAGATTCAGGTACTGCTCAAGAAAGCAAAGAAGGAACCAGTTCCCTCCTGATTCTTTGCAGAAGCCTGATGTCACTGAATCAAGGAGGACAGACCTACCTCTTCATACTTCCTATCTGCTTCTTCTGCAATGTGCTTAGCTTCTTTGAGTTGGATTTCCTGGAGTTCCATCTTTTCTTCATCTTTTAGGGCCCGGTTTTCAATAACCTTCATACCTCTGCCAGAAAAAGGATGAACGCAGCACTGATACTCCATCCCAAGGGACTCACAGAATGGACTCAAAATTGCACCTTTTAAATCGAATTTCTCTCAGTCATTCAAATAGAAATTCTGTAGCACTACTTGCACACCTGAATTTGCTTCCTTCTTTCATTCTTTCTTTCTCTCCTTTCCCATTTCTTATAAAAATAATAGACACTTGGTAAGAAATTAAATACTTAAGTGTATAGGCTAAGGGCATAAAGTCAAAACTGTCTCCCTTCTCATTTCTAGTCCTGCTCAGAGGTAAGCCCTTCCTCAATCCCTGTTTCACATAGATACATGCAAAAAACTCCACCCCAACTTCCCCAAAAGAATCACATACTACACTATCCTTTCCACCATATGGAAATGGTACCCACATAGCTTGTTCCTTTGCACAGCTACAGTGTTAATTTTCCTAAAAGGGCACTTTTAATTCTGAAAAGCCTTAGTTCAATACCATGCAAGTTGTTATGTGCCCCTCTTGACCTTAGTCACACATTAAAATTACTGAGGCATTTTTAAAACAGCAGTGCCTGGACCTCTCTCCCAATTAATACCAACTGAAACGAGGTGGGATCCAAGCATCCCCTTCTATGCACCCCCTCGATTCTAATAGTACATCCAGGATGAGAAGCTTTAGTGGATTACTAGGCTCTGCCTCTAGAGTTTTTCATTTAGTAACTCAGGGAGGAACTGAGAATTTTAATTTCTACCAAGTGCCTAGATGTTGTTCATGCTGATGGTTTGAGACTTGACTTTGAGAGCCTATATTAAAGGGGACTAATCTCACAAATGGAAGTGTATGATCCACAAAGTGGAAGCCACATGGTGACTCCCTTTTAAGGAGTGTTAGGTCAGTATATAGGGGGGAACATTACAAATGGGTCAGAAGTCTAGGTAACCCTTACTGTATAAAAAGAAAAAAATTCCCAAAAACATGAAAAAACACCACCATGGTCATGATATGTCATGTCTGGGAAAAGGGAATGCAAGGGAAGCACAAATATATATGCATCAGCACTGACTTATATGTGGAAATTTTTACACCAGTTCTGGTACAAAAAAACAGAAAGAATGTGCAAAACAGAAGGAAAGAAAATTATAATATAGGTTATCTTTTTTAATATTTATTTTTTAGTTGAAGTTGGACACAATATCTTTATTTTATTTATTTATTTTTATATGGTGCTGATGATCGAACCCAGGGCCTCGCACGTGCTAGGCAAGCGCTGTACCGCTGAGCCACAACCCCAGCCCTAGAGGTTAGCGTTTTATTTTTTTTTTTTAAGAGAGAGAATTTTAATATTTATTTTTTAGTTATCGGCCGACCCAACATCTTTGTTTGTATGTGGTGCTGAGAATCGAACCCGCGCCGCCCGCATGCCAGGCGAGCGCGCTACCGCTTGAGCCACATCCCCAGCCCCAAGGTTAGCGTTTTTAAAAAGAGGTCTGGCTTGGGGCTGGGGATGTGGCTCAAGCGGTAGCACGCTCGCCTGGCATGCGTGCGGCCCGGGTTCGATCCTCAGCACCACATACAAACAAAGATGTTGTGTCCGCCGAGAACTAAAAAATGAAGTGATACCACATACTTGCAATCCCAGCAACTCAGGGCTGAGGCAGGAGGATTGCAAGTTCGAGGCCATCCTCAGCAATTTAGCGAGGTCCTCAGCAATTTAGCAAGACCCCACCTCAAAATAAAAAGAACTAAACATGTGATTCAGTGATTAAGCACCCCTGCGCTAGATCCCTAATACAAAAAAAAAAAAAAAAAAAAAAAACAATGGTAGAGCCTGTGTGAGGCCCTGGGTTAAATCCTTAGCACCACAAAGAAACAAAACCAAAACACAAGTCTCTAGGGAAATTCTGTTCAGAGTCATTATGTACTTGTTTGTTTTTTGCTCTGTTTTTGTTTTTGTTTTGTCAAGGCCTTGTGCATGCAGGGCAAGTGCTCCGTCCCTGAGCTACATCACCAGCCTATGAAGTGCGCCTGAAATCCATATTCTCTCAGACTCCCTCACACACCTCTCACTCTCATCAGCAGCTTTTTCTGCTTCCTCCAGCTTTTGCAGGGCAGTAGCAAGGCGCTCCTGAGCACGGTCCAGCTCCTCTTCAACCAGTTGGATCCTTCGGTTCAAGGAGGCTACCTCAGCCTCAGCCTGCATTTGAATGAAAGAATGGAAAAGTTAAGCAATAAATTAATGGATGAAAAGAACTAACTAAGACAGTAAGATTGGGGCTGACTACCATGAAGAGGCAAGATTCTAGGGTAGAACCTGTCTTAGCTCAGATGCTAAAAGATCTAACAGACAGGAGGAAGATATATATATGTATCTTCCTCCCTTTCCCACCAACGAACTCCCATATGTTCCACAGGAGGAGTGTTTAAAAACCTCAGTTCCTTGCCAGGCATGGGGGTGCGTGCCTATAATCCCAGCAACTTGGGAGACTAATGCAGGAGTATCATAAGTTCAAGGCCCATATGGGTAATTTATTAAGACCTTCAGTAACTTAACAAGACCCTGTCTCAAAATAAAATTTAAAAAAACAAAAAAACCCTCAGTTCCTTGCCCAGATCAGTGACAGTACCCCATCTTCTCTTGGACTTAGTTCAAATTCCTAACACGTTGGGGTGAGAAAAGGTAGCCCGAAAAGGTTCTTTCTACCTGAATTCTGACTGGGAGGTACGTCTCACTCAGCAACTTTCTTGTAAATGTCTCATAAAACAGAAAATGAGCAAGGCTCTTAAAGAGAAAACCTTGGATTATCCATTAATTTATTGCTTAACTTGAGTTGTTAACCCTCTGATTTCCTTACCCTAAAATACCAGGAAGTAAACAAGCAAGAGAATGTTCACCAGACTAGCCTTCCAGTGGAAAGCAAAAGAATGGAACACTGGGATACCTTCCTCCATGCCTTCAATGTGCCTCCTCAACCCCTTGAGTTGCCTAGGAAGAGCTGTTTCTGGCTAAAAGTATCTGCTTTGGTGACAAAAACGAAACAATAACAACAAAAACCCACAAGTAAACATTCCACCACTCCTGCCTCCAAATTCCTGAATCCTTTCGATTTCTTTAGTCATCCCCTTACCTTCATTTTCCAATACAGTTTATATCAACCCTGTAACTGACTTCCAAGCTTGAGTGAGTAAATGTAAGGTCTGGCTATGGGGAGCTGGGGTTGTGGCTCAGTGATAGAGCACTCGCCTAGCATGTGCAAGGCCCTGGGGTTCGATCCTTAGCACCACATAAAAATAAAAATAAAATAAAGGTATTGTGTCCAACTACAACTAAAAAATAAATATTAAAAAAAAAAAAAAAAAAAAAAGGTCTGGCTATGGAATGAGAAACAAGGAAGGAGGGAGGCTGCCTGCACTGTGGACAGATTCTAAAGGTAGAAAAAGTCTCCTTCCTGTGATTGCTTTAAGTATGCAAGAATTTAATCTGCCCTGCAAACCACCCAGTTCAGATGCTTATCCAAGTGCCTGGTAAACATGATCTCTCCTCCACAGCTCAGACTGCCTGAATTCTATTACCCTGATTTCCTCCTAGTAGGCAGGGTGGCAGCAGCTTAGAAATCTGGGCCACCAGTCCTATGGGGAAGGATATAGCCCAAAAGACTCCTGGTAACAACCAGGACTGGTACGAAAATTTCCACATACAAACATAGGAGGTTCAAGGGCCAGAGAAGGGGGGCAGGGAGTTGGGGCAAAAATCTAACCACCAGACTACAGGGAAAAAAACTGACAAGTCTACATAAGCTGAAACTACTAAGAAACCATTTGTGTCTCTAACCATACTATTCAAGACACCACAAAGACAAGTATTCTCTGGTTCTGTCTCTTCCAGGAAAACATATGTCCCCTAGGACAATACAGATTTCTCTTCCCAGACCAACAAGGCCAATCAGTCAAGATACAGGCTATCAGGCAGGAACTGAAAGATACTGCAGTACAATACAATTATTTACCCCCTTTCAGACACCTAAAATGAAAACACAAAATATGGAACTAGACTTGGGAGGAAGCTCATAAAATGCAAGTCCCCACCAGATCAGTAGTTACCCAAATTGGAGTAGAAGATAACAAGCTATGGGGGCAGGGTTGTAGTTTCCATGACAACAAGCTGGCTCAGGCAGTTTCTCCCACAAATCAGCATTTACAATAGAATTCTTCATAAGGCTGAAAAGGGAGGAGAAAACGCCTCTTGGTTCCCTTACAAGAGCATGCGCACACAAGACTATCAAAAGCAGAATCCAAGATGGGAGTCCCTATGAAGTCTTCAGAGATCCCAAAGGTTGGGGCTCCAGGTCATCACTGTTTTTCCCCCTTCTCCCATAGAGAATCAGCAGAATTGAGATCTGATACTCTTTTTAAAGAAATAAGGAAGACAACCTGACTTTCTTTCCCTTCAAGCCAGAGCCTATGCACAAGGCCTCTCCCTTTCAGGTCAACAAAAAAGAAAGTACTACCTTTTGCAAACCACACTGGCCCTGGGAAACATTAAATTTTGTGTGTTTCTAGTAAGCCTAGGTTTTAGCATGCTCACCCAGATATGGTCTTGGCCTTTCAGTCTACCCCCCTCTGGCCCAGCTTGGAAGATATAGTCTGAGGTCCTTCCCTTCAAGTAATAAAAGGATGCTTCAGGGCCCAGGAGGCAAAGATCTCAGGGGTGGCGGTTGAAGTGGAAGCCAACAGGAATTTGGTCACATTAGAAGATGGCTGACAGCAGCTCCAGCTATGCCAAAAGTTTGGTTTAAATGCTACCATCCTCCACTCCAGAGAAAGTCCCAAAGTAAACCACACTCCCAAAGGCAAGAAACTGACAGCGCACTGGTTCTCAGAGGCAGAACAGGGCCAAGGACAGAAGGGGATTTGCCTAAATCTGGCACTCTGCCACACTGGAGTTTCTCAGATAAAAGCCACAGATGGAATTAAAAGGAAAAGAGAGTACTAGGAAAGTTAAGCTTGAGCCCTGTGCCTGTAAGGGACTGCTGGAACTCATTGTGTTCACAAAAAGATCTACCAGGGAGCTAGATATCATGTCCTTGGGGGAATTTAAATTTATCAAGCGGGAGGGAGGCATGTTGGGAGCAAGGGAATAGAACTGTTTGCTGGTCCCAAAGTAAACAAAGGTGGAGCCTAAATGGAGGCACTCAGAGCAAAGGGCTATTTGCTTCTCCCCTATGAGTGTGCTCTGGTATGGGGGCAGAGAATGGTAAGCAGCAGGAAAGCAAATCTAAACCAAAGGAAGGTGCTACCCACCAGACCCCACAAACGGAGAGAATCACCACACACAAACATTCTAACCCTCTCCAGAGACTAGCAATTGGGGATTAAAGCCAGAATCAAAACAGCTGTTCAAAGGCTCGCTCACTCCCCTCAACAAAATTCCTGAAATTTCAGGCCAGGACAAAAAGGGGAGGGGGGCTATTTTAAAAAGATAAGGTGAGGGCTAGGACTGTAGCTCAGTGTAGAGTTCATTCTCCTAGCCCCAGCCATTTGGGAGGCTCAGGCAGGAAGATCACTTGAGCTGGGGCTGGGGATGTGGCTCAAGCGCTCAGCGCGCTCGCCTGGTATGCGTGCGACCCAGGTTCGATCCTCAGCACCACATACCAACAAAGATGTTGTGTCCGCCGAGAACTAAAAAATAAATATTGAAAATTCTCTCTCCTCTCTCACTCTCTCTTTAAAAAATAAAAATAAAATAAAATTGTTCACAAGCTTAAAACACTATTTCATCCCATTCTCCCTTTAAAAAAAAAAAAAAAAAGAGATCACTTGAGCTCATGAGTTCAGAGTTCAAGAAAAATCAAAAAGACCCCCTATGGAAAGGAGGAAAAGGTTACAATGTTACATATGTAACATTTTTACCACCACAAATCAGGTTAAGAAGACGACCTGCATTTAAATTTTATACTGCCAGAAATACAAAGGAAACTCAAAACTAAAAGTGGATTTGAGAAGGTGCTACGTTTAAAAAGGTCTGTCTCCAGTTTGAGACCAGAAAAGACACATCTTTTCAGAACAACTCCAGTGTCTCAGCTTTGATCTCATCCAGCTTCACAACATGGGCTGCTGGGTATTCATACAAAGTAACTAAAAAAAAATTGACAGTCCCACCAACAGCCTGAGATATCATCAGGGAGTGCTGAGCTTCCAGCTCTAGAGGGAGGAACCCGCAAAACCCACATTCCAGAATGCCCTTAAGAGAATAACAGGGCTGGGAATAAAGCTTAGTGGTAAAGAGCTTGCCTAGCACACAGGAGGCCTTGGATTCAATTCCCAGCATGGGATGAAAAAACAAGTAGAATAACAGGTGGTTCAGGCATCCCTTTCCCTTCCTACCATCATTTTACCTCAGGAGAGTTTAAAGTTCACTAGAGCAGAAAGCCAAAAGATTATGTTCCCTCAGGCTATGGAAGAGTAGATACTGGTTTCATCAATATTTAACTATCACCCTACTTCCCCACTTCCCCATTTTGAAAACTTCCTCACTAGACCTCAGCTCACTATGCAAATTTGGTAGGCTGAGTGAGGGAGGAAGCTACTTAAGAAACTGCTCACTCTGTTGCTTTTCACCCCAGAATCACCAAGGAAAGGGGGGAAAAAAAGCCAAATTTTCCTGCAAGGAAATTACCAAATCTTGGGACACACAACGTCATCTACCCAAAATTATTCTTAGAGTGCTCATATTTAAATGATGAGCCTAAGATGCTGCAGCTCAACATCCTCCATACTCTGTCTTCCCCTTTAAGGCTATCTGGTCTCCAGAGCAAAAGAGATGAGAAAGTGTCATTTGTTTGAGTCACTCAGCCAGTCCATCTCACTTGAATTGAAAATTAGAAGGTACCGGTATACTGAACAGAGGAAAAATACACCTAGAAAAAGGTAACTGAGGAAAACAAGCTGCAGCATCTCCATACTATTATAAAATACAAGTATCAACTTGGAGCACAGCTATAACTTCCCTTTCCCACCCCTGTCCAAATTTCACTTCTCCCCCCAAAAACAAATTCTCAGTCACTTCCACTGGGGCATGAAGAAAAAAAAAAAAAAAAAGAACCTATCAAGAGGAAGAACAAAAGAATATCAAGAAACCACAAGAGTTCTTTCATCAGGTCTTCACATTATTAGCAACAGTTACTTTAGGCTCATCCTCTGAAATCAAAGATTCAAGAGATCAGCTTCACCCACTAGACTGCACCCTAGATCTTGGAAAATATTATGGCTTACTAAAACTAGTCAACCACTTCTAAAAGGAAAACTCAAGAATCACCATTCATTCCACCAGCACTTTATGTTCTAACTTCCAGCTGAACAAATATTGAACTTTAAAAAAAAAAAAAAAAGACTGTATGGACAATTCGGAAAGTAGCAACTATTCTGTCTGCATCCACCACATCGCCCAGCTCAATCAGAACTACCTTGAGATTGGCACGGACCTCTGATTCGCTGCCATACACTCCCTTATCAGTTCTTCTTGGAAGAAATGTTCTTAACTAGTTCAGCCTGCACTGATCAAATTCAGCAGCGAAGGTCTCAATCTAGCAGACGTTCCTGCCTTTCAGGTCTTTATGGGTAGGGCCAGGGAAGTTGGCTGGACGCTACACTTGCACACTGATGTAGGGAGAGAAATACCATCATTTCCCTCCCGCTTCATGACAAATGTGTGTGGAGGTCCCGTTAAGAGGAAAGGGCCCTAGGCCACAGGATGGGAGGCGGTGCAGTGGCCTCAAGCTCCTCCAGCGAGGGAGGGCACTGCGCTTCCTCCGAGCCGACTGCTGCCTCATTTCCTGAGTAGGAGGGGGAGCGGAAAAGCAGCCAGCAGGCCGAGCAGAGGGCTTTCCGGCGGTTCCCACCCCCAGCCCGCACCCTTTCACGGGAGGTTAGGCCCAGCCCTCCCGGACCAGAGGAGCGCCCACTCCCTCTTACTCCTTGGGCCGGAAACCTCAAGAGAGACCAAAGTCCCCCCACCCTTCACGGGGAAGTGGGGGAGGGAGAGGCCGCTGAGCCCCTCCCCCGGCCGCGCCCGACGGCGAGGGACAGAATGAATGAGCTGCAAGGAGGAAAAACCACTCCCGGGGCCCCGCGAGGCTCGGTTCCTTCAAAGGTCAAGCCTGCGCGCCGGAGCGCTCCATTCCCCGCTGGCTCGCTGGCTGTCCCGTCGGAGCTGAGCTCCACCCATCCTCCGGGCTCAACTTCATTTCCGGGCCTCCTTGGCCCGCAAAGGACCGCGCATCACAGCCAAAGGCGCCCTATGCGGGGTCCCGGCTGCGCCGGTGCCTGGACCTCCCTCGTGCGCCTCGCTCTCGGTACCTGTTCCCGGGCCCGCCTTTCTCCCTCAACTTCCCGCTGGAGGCGCTCAGCCCTCTCCTCGGCATCATCCGCTTGCTGCTGCAGAACCTGGATCTTGCGCTTCACCGCCTCGACGGTGGTGATCCCGGCCATGGTGCCCACCCAGCGGCTTCTCGTTATCTGCCTTCTGCCTCCTCTCGGCGCTGCAGCCGCTTCTCACCCCTACTTCCGCCTGCTACGCCCTGAAATACCGGAACTCACCCACCCGCCCGGATGTGACGCCACCGCTGCGGCGCCCTCCCTCTGCCAGGCAGGCGGGAAGGCTGTCCACTGGAGGGAGCGCCGGACGGGGCGGGGGGCGGAGCCTCGCAGTCGCCCTGGGCGACCACTCCCCGCCGGCCTTCCCCTGGATTAGTAAAGAGGGGCGGGGTTGGGAAGAGAGAGAGAGAGAGAGAGAGAGAGAGAGAGAGGTTACCATGGTAACTGGGGGTCGCTGCGTGGTCTAGCCTTTCTGGCCAGGCAGGCTGCCCACAATGGTTGGCCCATTTACAAGTGTCGTGTTGCCCCTCCGCTCCCGAAGTTGACCTCGCAATGCCTGTTCGCCACCGCTTACCCATGAGGGCACCCTGTATCCTCTCCACAATAGAAACATCCTACAGTCTCTGCTTCTACCCATCCCAGGACAGGTTCTAAGAAAAGCCTAAAAGACTTTCTGGGTCTCATCTTTCAAAGAGTTTTCCACTACAGCTTCCTACCAAAATTTGCTCAGGTAGGTTCTCTCCATTTCCTGGAAATCAATGAAGGAAACTATTGGGGTGGAAGAGACAGACAAGTTGATCAAGTCCTCATTCTATTTAGCGTCGATTGTTAACTTAAATATTCTGTTTACAATACCAATGTTTCCCCTATTTGAGAGTCAGCGTGCACCATTAACCTGGGCGTGATGGCCCAGACCTGTAAAATCCCAGCAACGAGGCAGGAGGATCCCAAGTTTGAGGCCTGCCTGGGCAACCTAAAGAGACCCTGTCTTAAAATTTAAAAAATAACAATTGTAAAGCACCCCTGGGTTCAATCCCTAATATCCCCCTTTACCCCTACCTGGCAAAAAAAAAAAAAAAAAAAAAAAAAAAATATATATATATATATATATATATATATATATATATATATATACCATTAATTGACTTACCAGCCCCTTCAAGTTTTGGGATGACTCAGGACTTGGTAATTTAATGATCACTTACAGTCATATATATATATATATATATATATATATATATACACACCATTAATTGACTTACCAGCCCCTTCAAGTTTTGGGATGACTCAGGACTTGGTAATTTAATGATCACTTACAGTCCTTTCTGCAGATATGCCCCCATTCTATCAGGAAGGAATTCTTATTGCAGATTCCTGTCACTAGATCCTTTGTGCAACAGCAAGATAGAGGTGCCTGGAAAACTACTGTGGAATCGAACCTCCATTCTATTATGACTTTCACCAATTTCACTGCCTCTACTGCATGAGGTATCCCAAGGAACTAGATCCTGCTCCTACAGGCACTGCTATGCAGGATTTCTGGAAATACAATAATAAACTTGAGACAGACTCTATGGCAAACCATTGTAAACCCAGCAACGGGGAGGTTGAGGCAGGAGGATCACAAGTTTGAGGGCAGCCTGGGCAACTTAGAGAAACCAGTCTCAAAGAAGCTAAAAAGGGATGGGGAAACCAGGATTGGTGGCACATGCCTGAAATCCCAGCAGCTTAGGAGACCTAAAACAGGAGGATCGAGAGTTCAAAGCCAGCCTCAGCAACTTGGGGGGAACTAAGCAACCCAGTGACACCCTGTCTCTAAATAAAATACAAAATAGGGCTGGGGATGTGGTTCAGTGGTAAGTGCCCCTGGGTTTAACCTCCAATACCAAAAGAAAAAAGGTAGGAAAAAAAGAGAGAGACTTGAGGTATATTTTTCTTCCCTTGCTGGAACTGGGAATCAAAACCAGAGTCTTCACACACTAGACAAATGCTTTATCACTGAGTTATATCCCCAGCCCAGCCAGACTTGAAAATTTTATTTTCCCCTCTATTTCTTTGTATTCCTTCATTCTTCTCAGTAAGTAATAATGATAAATTTCTCCTCTGGTGCAGCTCTTTTCCCCTACAGAATTAGCATACAGAATAGGACTTAGAATCAAGAATCTTAACCCTTAAATTGGAAAGACAATTGTTGTGTAATATCTGGGTCTGATTCCAAGGATGCCCCCTCCAGAGAATCTGCCTTCCTCTCTCTTTTTGAAATACTAAATAATGACCTTATTCAGAAGAAAAAAACTTGGACCAACAATAAATTTTCTTGGTAGGGTACTTTGATTTCTCCCACAGTAACTGCAAAGGAAGAGCAGACACTTGATGGCCTAATTTTTCCAGCTGGCTTTAAAGAAATCTCATCCCAAGGTGGGTGGAAGTGAGATTTTCTTATCTGGACACTGATCAGCAGGGGGCACTATTGCACCTCTCTGGGCCCCAGTGAAGAAGCTGAAGCCCTTGTCCTAGACAACCCAAAGGGGTGTTGAGAGCGCCACTGCATTCCTGATGCTGGTGGACTTGAACAGATAATCTCCTCTTGATCCAGGGAAACAGATGGGCTGACTCCTGATAGCCTTTAGGAACATGATGGATAGGCAGCAAGGGGCCCAGTGCTATTGTTTTCCTGGTGACAAACAATATAACATATCAACAAGTTTATATGTCCAGTCTGTTCCTTCTTCCCCCATCTCTCCCAATGCCTAGTCCTAAAAAAGGATGTTATGACTCTGTCCTAACCATTGTACTCCTCTTACCCGTTTCTCCCTAAACATCTTCTGATTTCATCTCAGATGAAGAGGGCCTTAGGCATGGTTGCACAACAGTATAAATATATATGTAGTGTCGCTGTGTACTTAAAAGATGGTTAAAGTGGCAAATTTTATGTATTTATATTTTGCCACAATTTTTAAAACAATATTAGACAATCTTGGAGAAGTACAAAAAATAAAGTTTGGATTGACCTTTGCCACATCCTTGCCTTTCTTTGTTCAAGCAGTCCTAGCAAATCCTAGACTTTCACAAAGGCTTCTCAGATAACCAGTTCTGCCTGTGTAAACATGCAGCTAGCTATTCACTTCCTCATCCCTCTCCTCCCTGTCCACCTACAACAAGGTAATATGTCCTGTTTACTTATTTATTAATCAGAAGAACAGAGCTTCCTTTGTATTGGACAAAGCACCCTTCCCACGAAGATGTATATATATTATGCTGCAGATGATGCTGACCCTTGCGCGCGCGCTCTCTCTCTCTCTCTCTCTCTCTCTCTCTCTCTCTTTTTTTTTTTTTTTTTTTTTTTGGTACCAGGGATTGAACTCAGGGGCACTCAACCACTGAGTCACATCCCCAGTCCTAATTTTTTTTTTTTTTTTAATTTAGAGATAGGGTCTCACTGAATTGTGTAGCGCCTCAAAGTTGCTGAAGCTGGCTTTGAACTTGCATTCCTCCTGTCTCAGCCTCCTGAGTTGCTGAGATTACAGGCATGTGTCACCATGCCTGGCCCTTACTCTCTTTTTAAACCTTGCTACTCTTCCTTATTTGGTACTTTTCCAATTCCTATAAACAATAACTTGCTTTCCTTTTTTTGACTTTTTTTTTTTTTTTGGGTATCAGGAATTGAACCCGGGGTGCTCAATCACTGAGCCACATCCCTAGCTGTTATTATTTTTTATTTTGAGACACTAAATTGCTTAGAGCCTCCCTAAGTTGCTGAGACTAGTTTTGAACTTGTGATTCTCCTGCCTCAGCCTTCTGAGCTGCTGGGATTACAGGTGTACACCACCATGCCCGGTTGTATAAAACATTTTAAGACAAACTGGGTGTGCCAATGCACAACTGTAATCCCAGCTACTCTGGAGATTGAGGCAAGAGGATCTCAAGTTTGAGGCCAGCCTTGGCCACTTTGCAAGACACTATCTCAAAAAGAAAAAAAAAAGTTAAAGGATTGGGGATGTAGCTCAGTGGTAAAGCACCCCTGTGTTCAATCGCAAGTATCAAAATAAATAAATAAAATAAATAAACAATTCAACAGACAGAATTCAGCCCCAAGAAATTCCTTTATCTTCCCGGTGATAGATTTATTATCTATAGCCTCCATCACTTTCCCTCTTCCAAGATCTGATATTAGACTTCTTTTTCTTGCTTGTGGAACACACCTCCTCGAGCCTGCAAATATTTTAGCTTAAGGACCTCCCTGGGGAGTTGTTTTCTAGCATCTCACAAAACTATGCTAACCTGACATTGTGCTAGTTTGTGAAAACATCTATCCTCTTGTCCATATACTAGAACCAGAGAGATTCATCCATTCATACCTGGGACCTAAGCTTGGCAACTCCAACAAGCCGTCTATCACTCACCCTGGGGGTAACCTGTGGGGTTTTGTTTGCTTGCTTGTTTGTTTGCAGTATTCCAAGAAGAGAGAATTCTCTTTTACAAAGAGCTGGACATGGTGGCACACACCTATAATCCCAGCAACTTCAGAGACTGAGGCCAGGTATAGCAATTTAATGAGACCAAAATAAATAAAAGGGCTGGGAATGTAGCTCAGTGGTAGAATGCCCCTGTACCACTAGGTTCAATCCCCAGTACCACAGGTGGTAGGGAGATAATTCCTGTGGGCTGGGTTTATAGCCCAGGTGGAAGGTTTTGGGTTCAATCCCCAGTTCCCCAAAAAAATATTTCTATGGTAGTTTTCTTCCAAAAAAAATCCTATCTGGTCTATTATCTTTGCAGCAAACTTCAAAATTGAAGATGAAAGAAAATAGGTGGTTACAGGATAATATGAAGTGGTTAAAAAAAAAAGGTAATTTACTTCCTTTTCAAATGTGAACAATCAGCCCTACAGAAACAATAATTTAATCAAGAACAGAGTAAGGTCTGGTGGTGATAACTTTACCTCCTAACATTCCTTAGTTTCTATTAAAGTCCACTCTAGGGACCTCTGAATTGCCCTATGAGCAGTACTTCCTATGGTATCTGAGGCATAAGGGCAGGTGTCCACATTGGCCAAGATGAATAGACCCATATAGGGCCAGGGTCAATGTGACCTCCATTTCCCATTGTGAAATCCAAGCCGGCTTTGTTGGGCAGTTGAGATATGAGAGTTTCTCTATTAATACACATATCTACATGCCTAGCCTTGTACACAAAAGCTAAGAATGTGGCATGGGGTAGGAGGTAGGATACATGATAGCAGTCTGGACTGGGAGTCCAATCCCTTTGTCCAAGTCCTGGAAAAGATAATTAAATTCCCCAGCTGGGGGTAGGTAAAATAAAAATGAGACATCTACATGAATGTCTTTCTCTCTCTCTCTCTCTCTCTCTCTCTATCTATCTATCTATCTATCTCTATCTCTCTCTCTTTCTTTCCTTGGACAGGGGATTGAACCCAGGGTATTTAACCACTGAGCCACATCCTCAACCCTTTTTATATTTTATTGCAAGACAGGGTGTCTTGGTAAGTTGCCCAGACTGGCCTTGAACTTGCAATCCTCTTGCTTTAGCTTCCCAAGTTGCTGGGATTACAGGCATGCACCACTGCACTGGGCCTTTCTTTCTTTCTTTCTTTCTTTTTTTTTTTCTTTCAACCTATTTTCTCATGTGTGCTGGGCAAGTACTCTACCACTGAGCTACATCCCCAACCCCAACATGTCTTTGAGAAAGAAAATATATGCCATTATGAGGATTTACTGGCATGTGATTAAATGCAAAAATGTGTATAGGTATATATGTCTATGTTCCATGAGCCCACAAGTATGTATACATCAGAGTGTGTTGGAATATATTAATATGAAGATGTCTGTGTGTAGATGAAACACATCCTCCATCTCTCTCATACTCACATCAGCTGCTTTCTTCTCTGCTAGCTCCAGCTTCTCCTGGGCATCCTTTAAGGCTTCAGAATACTTGTCCAGCTCATCCTCTGTCCCTTTCAGCTTCTTCTGCATAGCTGCTAATTCATCCTCCAGCTACAGGAGTCCAGAGAGGCACACACAAAGAGGGTAGGATTGAGATCTGGATCATGCATGATCATGCAGACTCGGACTCTGATAGACCCTGAGTCCAGCCTCCGTGTTACCCTCCCCAAAGACAGACACATTTTCTCTCCAACCACTTTCATCCCACTGCTCCAGGAGTAATGTTGTGGCTTGATCTGGGACCCTAAAGTCTCTGATCCTAAGATCAACAAACCATCCTGGGTTTTCATCCAAGACCCTTAGATGGTAAATATCCAAGAGCATAGAAAGATACCTGTGACACTATTTAAGAGAAAAGAGGTGGTTCATGTTAAACTCTTACCTTTTCCTCTAGAAGTCAGAGGTTCTTCCAAAATGTGGTCCACTAATCCAGCAGTCACACTGTGGCACCAAAGAGGCCACTGACTTTGCCACAGTTACACAGGCATACGAGGACCCTAGATATCCTCTACTGTCCATTGAGGCTGGGGAGTCCCTCCCGCCAAAGAAGGAGCTGGCACCAGTGGTCACTGCCTTCCCCATGAAACCCCTTCCCTCTCCCCCTCCTTCCCTCTCCCCCTCCCTCCCTCTCTCCCTCCCTCCCTCTCTCCCTCCTTCCCTCTCTCCCTCCTTCCCTCTCTCCCTCCCTCCCTCTCTCCCTCCTTCCCTCTCTCCCTCCTTCCCTCTCTCCATCCCTCCCTCTCTCCCTCCTTCCCTCTCTCCCTCCTTCCCTCTCTCCCTCCTTCCCCAGCAGGTGAGGTGGCTCATTGGTCACTGCCTTTCCCATGAACCCCCTTCCCTCTCCCCCTCCGGTTCCCCGGTTCCCCGGCAGGTGAGATGGCCCAGTGCTGTGCCTACCTGCTTACTCCTTTCCTCGGCCTGCTTCTGCTCCGCTTCAGCCTGCTCTGCCCGGTCCAGAGCATTCTCCTTGTCCAACTTCAGCATCTGCATTTTTTTCTTGATGGCCTCCATCATGAGCAGTGGCTGTTAGTGGGATTACCTGTGAACAATGGAGAACTAGAGACTAGGACAAGAAAGGAGGAGCAACCAGGGGTCCCCAGACTTGAGCCTTTATCTCTGCTTAGGGCTCCACCTCTTATTCCCAATATGGTCTTTCCAACTCCCTCCACCCCCATCAGTATTCTCCGGGGGAACACAGGGTGAGACACTTTGATGGACTGACATCATCACCAACAACAACCACCAAAAAAAAAAAAAAAAAGCAAGGGGGAACAGCTGAGGCTGATTTTAGACAATGGAAAGTGGGGGAGGGGAAAGGCTCTCCCTGACCCTGAAACTTTCCACTCTTTCTGGGTGATTTAAAAATGCAGGGGGCTGGGGATGTGGCTCAAGCGGTAGCGCGCTCGCCTGGCATGCGTGCGCCCGGTTCGATCCTCAGCACCACATACCAACAAAGATGTTGTGTCCGCCGAGAACTGAAAAATATTAAAATTCCCTCTCTCTCTTAAAAAAAAAATAAATAAAATAAAATAAAATAAAAATGCAGGGACAGGGGCTGGAGATGTGGCTGGAGTTCTGCCGAGAACTGAAAAATAAACATAAAAAAAAAATGCAGGGACAGGGGAGGGGAGAACATAGAGAAGAACACTTTGGCAATTCTATAATGGCAGTATTCATCCTGAGGGGCCTAGTTACCCTTCAGTTCCCTCCATGCTCTCCCCTAGACTATGTTGGATACAGATCCAACTCTACTGGTTGAGTTTCATCTTTTGATTCCTGGTATTCAGGGAACTTGGACAACAGTGAAGAGGGGAGGTCACTCATGATCCTTGACAATTCCCCCAGATCTCCAGATCAAATTGCTGTGCTATTTTGGGAGTCTCTAATTGGCAGGGAGACATTGTTCCTCTCCCCTAGAGGCATAGGAATAGAGTAAGAGGGTAGGATTGAGATCTGGAAGGCCACCCCAGAGCTTTGAGTGAGGTGGGGAGAGAAATAGGGAGGGTCAGAGTAATCCAGACAAGATAATGCCAAGATAATGCATCTGTTTTTTTCCGAGGAAGTGACCTTTTTTGTTGTTGTAGTTGTACATTTATTTATTTATTTTTATGTGGTGCTGAGGATCGAACCCAGTGCCTCGCACGTGCTAGACAGGGCTTTACCGCTGAGCCATAACCCCAGCCCCCACCCCCAAGTGACCTTAACTAGAACTTTTGCATCCATACATACCAGGGTCTCTGTGGCTCTTTGCTCTTCACGTTGTCTCTTCAACACCCAACCCATTGCCCACCACACCTTTATAATCATCACCAACCCCCTGGTGGGTTTCCAAGTCATGTTCATTTTCCACTTGGAGCCTTGTTATTGGCAGGTGGCAATTGATCCCCATATACTGGCATCATACACCCAAGAATATGCCAGAGGAGAGGTGGGTACTGTTCAAGGTGACCAGAGAAGAATAAATGGCTTGAATTAGTCATAATGTCAAAGATAGTTAGTATTAATGCTAAGCCTCAGCCATGTGGGAACTGAAACACCAATCTGGACAGCGGGCAGAGCGGAGCTGGAGTTCACTCATGAAAGCTTCCAGGCACAGAATAGTATAGTAGACTACTACTGGTAGACCAGCAGCTAGACCATCAGCTGACCTGAAGGAAAGCAGAGAAACCAAAGACCCCTACTGTGGAGAGGAGCCAGGGAAAAGAATTAGGGAACCAGAGTCCCAGGGAGAGGAAGCAGAGGATGGCGGGGAGGGGGCAAAAGAAGAAAAATACAAGGACAAAAAAGAAAGATGATCCCTTCTAGTGAAAGGGGGCAAGATATAGAGAGATTAGATTCCCAGTTCCAGCTCTCTTCCTCTCCCACACCAGTCCTTCAGGTTAAGATTGAAATCCACCTGGGTTGCATCTACTGCTCTTTGGGGAGGGGGGTAGTCCTGAAGAGAAGAGGTTCAGTAAAAAAGAGGAGTCCCAGAGCCCTAGAGGTCGAGATAGAAGTGTGAGTGATGCTGAATTGCCTGCTGCTATAAGAATATGTTTGACATTTAGTTGGTTTCTAATTAAACAACCCAATATCAAACATATCACACAGAAGCAGGTAGGAAGGCATGGTGGTGCATGCCTTAAATCCCATCTACTTGGAGGGCTGAAGTAGGAGGATCACAAGTTCAAGGCCAACCTTAGCAACTTGGTGAGACTCTGTCTCAAAATAAAAATAAAAAGATGGCTGGGGATGTAACTCAGTGTGCACAAAGCCCCAGGTTCAATCCCCAGCACCACAAACAAACAAAAAAACAAAAATGATAAATAAATATAAAGGGCTGGGGATGTAGCTCAGTATTAAAGTGCCCCTGATTTCAATCCTTAGTACCAAAAAACAAGAAAACCCCTAAACAAACAAACAAACAAAAACAAAACCCAAAAACAAGCAGGAGAGCTTTGGTGATCACCAGCCTTTCTCCTCACTTCAAAGAAAGGTCAGGGCAGAGATAACTGGATCCAATCACATCTAGATGGCGAGCCATCTTCTGGAAGGGCACTGACCCCTGCTTTGCACCTCCCAGAACAGCCAGCCCTAGCTCATCTGCCCTCCGTGCCCTCCCGGCCACAGCCCGCTCCCACCGGTGCCTGGCCTTTTCTGGATCACGCTGTCCTAAAGCAGGAAGAATACCGGGCAGGACTCCACATCCGGGCACCTATCTCATTCCCTCAAGCTCCCACACGAAGCTTGTCTCCCCTCTATGTCACGGCCCCAGCCTAGAGGATCAGCAATGTCAGCAGCTTTGCCACCTGCTGTCTTGGATGCCATTCCAGCTGGCTGGAGGCTTTCTGGGGGTGGGGTGGGAGGGCTGGTATGTCCTGCTTTACCTTTTTCAACAGAACTCCTAACCTTTCCAGATCTCACCCGCAAAGGAAGTTGCCGAGGTCCTCTCAGTAGGCACCATCTTGGTACCTCCTGCTACAGATGAGAAAATATTATAGTCAGAAAACTCCAAAGTGCTGGGCTTCTTCTTTCCTCCATCTTGTCCCTTTCTCACCTTTCCCCCCATGACCTCCAGGCATACTCCTTAAAGTCACCCTTGGATGACCAGAACAGAAGAGTGAGCTGTCTCACCAGCGAGCTCCAGTGGGGATCCAGGAGGGAAGGCCCAGATCTCTCCTGCCGGGCAGAACTGAAAGGAAAGCTTTAACTCAGGATTGAGACAGGAAGCCCAGTGGCCTTCTCTTCTGGGGCTTTTTACCACAAGAACTCCTGAGCTGGCTTCTCCAGGGGTCTTCCCTCCAGGGTCCAGGCTTCTTCCCTTCTTTCTCTTTTGAAGAGAGTCAGATCTGTTGTATGTCAGGTGGTAAGCAGGCGCTCTCTCCACTGAGTTATAGCTACACTGCGGGGTGGGGAGGTTGGGTGGAAGTGGGGCGGGTGGGAGAAAGGCTCTCTGCTTTAGCCCCAGGCCTGTTCCATGTGTCCTTGTTCCCATTGCCTTTAGTCCCTACACTCCCCTGGCCACACACCAATTCCACCATGACCTTGATCTTGATCGATAGCTTGTCCCAAGCCCCAGTCAATTCCCGTTGTGCAGCTCTAGCCTTCCAGGGAGAGACTAACGATGAGCACACAGGCCCCAGTGGAGGCCCTGCTGGGTGGTCTTACATCTTTGTTCATTTGTGACTCCCAAAGTGTAAGTGTGATCTTCATTTTTCTTGCCCTTCCTCCTTACCCTTAACCCCCTAAGTTCTAGCCCCTTCTCTGAGGAACTTGTTCTCACTGGTAAACCAAAGGCTGGAGGGAGGGAGGCTGGGAAAGAAACTAGCAAGACTTGGAAGGACTTTGGTGTTTGGGGAACTGGGGGGACAGAAGCAGACTGGGAATATTGGCTCTCTTAGAAGGAGACTTTGGATGTCATAACTAGGCAAAAACGACACATGGCCTCTGATAAAATTCCTCTGGCTCTCCTGGAAGTGCTTCCTATGTGGTGACTTCAAACAGGACTGAGCCTTTCTGGGCCGCAGGATCTGGCCAAGGCATCAACTATAGCGGAAAGAGAGGCTGGATGGGTACCTCGTGTGATGTGATGAGAGCCGACAGGATAGGCTGAGAGGATCGGGGAAGACGGGCTCTGTGGGGGCCGATCTGCCAATACTGGAGCCAGCCTGGCACTGACAAGCCCTGCGGTAAGAGGCCAAGGTCAGGGATCATGTCAGAGGGGATGGGACATTCTGTGGGTCCAAACGAACAGAAAAAGAAGCACAGAAAAATAGAAGAGGTGGTGAGGAAGTTTCGTTGAGAGCAGAAGCAAGAAGGGGGATAGTCTCATTAGAGGCGGAAAACCTCAGGGTGGGTTACCATTTGTGGGACATGGTGTGTGAATCTCTGCCAAGTGCTTCATTTCATCCCCACAGCAACCCAATGAAGTAGACATTATCTCCATCTTACACATAAGGAACCGTAACCCAGAAAATCAAAGTGACTTGCATGAGGTCCCACAGCTGGTGACAGAACAAGGATTGGAACCCAGACCCATTCAGTATTACAGCCTGTTCTCTTCATTACAAGCCGCATAACTTGGTGAATAAGAAGCTAAAGGTGTCCTGGGAACTGGGCATGGTGGCACACGCCTATAATCCCAGCAACTCGAGAGGCTGAGGCAGGAGGATGGAGGCCAGCCTCAGAAACTTAACAAGGCATCAGGCAACTTAGCAAGACCCTGTCTTAAAATAAGAATAAACATAAAAAGGGATGGAGATGTGGCTCAGTGCTTAAGTGCCTGGTTCAATCCCCTGAACAAACAAACAACAAAAACAACAACAACACAAATGAACTGGGAGACAGATAAGAGGGAAGAGGGAAGATGAACCAAGTAATAAAGGCAAGACAGCAGACCTTTAGGCAAGACAGCAGACCTTTGGGAAATCGAGGGCAGGAAACAGGAGACAGCTTCAGGTTTGTGGTCAACTGCAGGTCCCATGTGCATGGTTTTGACTCCTATTAAATACACCTTGTATCTGTCATTACTGTTCATGACCCTCACCCCTCGGCACAGCCCGTGAGCTCCACATTTTGTTTGGCAGAAGGACACATGCATGAGTGGCTACCGACTAAAATGGAGGTTTAGGAAGCAGAGGTGATGGGGCTGGAGATGGAAGAATGAGGAGGGCAGAGAGAGAGGGATGAGCATGGGATGGAAAATGACTTGTGAACAGGGGGCTAGCCAGAGGCCCACAAACAGGGACCTAGGTAATGGAGAAATCTGAGGGAAAACACGAGGGTACCTACTGTGTGCCAAGCACTAGTGGGCTTGCTCTCACTATTTGATTGATCCTCAATGTGTGCTGAGTAGCTGGGTGCGGTGGCGCATGCCTGTAATCCCAGCAGGTAGGGAGGCTGAGACAGGAGGATAGCAAGTTTAAAGCTAGTCTCAGCAATTTAGTGAGGCCCTAAGCAACTCAGTGAGACCCTGACTCTAAGTAAAATACAAAATAGGGCTGAGGATGTGGCTCAGTGGTGGAGTGCCCCTGAGTTCAATCCCTGGTACCCCTTTCACCAAAAAAAGAAATTGTGATGAGTATTTTTGTCCTAATTTTCATGTGTGTGTGTGTGTGTGTGTGTGTGTGTGTGTGTGTTGCTCAGGGCCTCACACATGCTAAGCAAGTGTTCTACACTAAGCTACAACCCCAGCCTGTCCTATCCTCATTTTCAGAAGAGGAAATGAGACTCAGATAAGTAACTTACACATGATGATTCACAAATTAAAGAAGCAAAGCCAGAATATGGAAACCACACCTGCCTCCAAAACCTGTATTCTCTCTTTTTTCTTTTTTTTAGGGCAGCGGGATTGCACCCAGGGCACTGTACCACATCCCAGACCTTTTTTTCATTTTGAGACAGGTTCTCCTTATGTTGCCCAAATTTGGGTTTCTCCTACCTCTGCCTCCCAAGGCACTGGGATTCCAGGTGTGTGCCACTGTGCCTGTCTTGTGCTTTCCTCGTTATCCCTGTTACCTCTCAGCACTTATCAGGAATGTGAAGGGTCAGAAGGAAGAAGATCTAACATCTGGAAGATGAAAAATTGGGGATTCAGTAGGAGATTGAAGGACAGAGTCAGACTTGAGAGAAGAAATGAAGGTTGTGGGTTTTGTAGTGGAGACAGCCACATGGAGTTGAGGGGAGGAAAAGATCATGTGGCCAAGATGAGTGACCAGAGAGTTGCCACTGGCAAGGCAAGAGACTTGAGAAAAGTAATTTGAGTGACAGTTACATCAGGGAACAATAGTGTGTGTCTCTTTGGCTTTGGAAGTCATTTGAATAGAAAGTAGAGCCTTAATAATGTTCTCTGTGTCCTGTGGGTACATTCAGTACTTTTCAGTATTTAAAATGCCTTTAGGATGGACATACTCTTCCTGATCTCTTACAAATCTCCTTATCCTTTATTTTCTCACACCTTCTACATTATCTGCCTTTTACCTGGAGGCATTTGAGTCTGGAATCCTCTCATTCTTGTAGAGGTGGGTATTCAGGCTCAGAGGAAAGAGGCTTCTAAGATTTCACAATAAAGCCAGGCGCAGGGGCGCATGCCTGTAATCCCAGAAGTTTGGGAGGCTAAGGCAGGAGGATTGTGAGTTCAAAGCCAGCCTCAGCAACTCATTGAGGCCCTAAGCAACGCAACAAGACCTTGTGTCTAATAAAATATATAAAAGGGCTTGGGATGTGGCTTGGTGGTTAAGGGCCCTGGTTCAACCTCAAAGAAAAAAAAAAAAGGTTTCATAATAATTAAATGACATAAAACCTCGAATACTGTATCCTAACACTCAAGCACCATAGTGCCTATAGATTAATAGCCACATTCAAAGCTATTTGTCCCAGTATACAGAAAAGATCTGAGAGGAGGTGTGCAAAGTCCAGGAAATCAAAATTATGGTAGTTAAGAACAAATCAAAGCTGGGCAGAGCGGCATATACCCCAGCGATAATCCCAGCGATTTGGGAGGTTGAAGCAGGATAATTGCAAATTCGAGGCTAGCCTCAGCAATTTAGCAAGACCCTCAGCAACTTAGTGAGAACCTGCCTCAAAAGTTAAAAAAAAAAAAAAAAAAAAAGCTGGGTGCAGTGGCACACACCTGTAATCCCAGTGGCTCTGGAGGCTCAGTCAAGAGAATCACAAATTCAAAGCCACCCTCAGCAACTTAGTGGGGCCCTTTGAGACAGGGTCTCAAATAAAATAAAATAAGACAGGGTCTCAAATAAAAGAGGGCTGGGGATGTAGCTCAGTAGTAAAGTGCCCCTGGGTTCAATTTCCAGTACCAAAGAAATAGAAAAAAAATAATTTGAGGCTGAGAGAATGAGCTCTGTTCAAAAAAGTGTGAACCTTTAAGAGGTAGCTTTATTTGTTAAATCAAATCAGAATTTCAACTCCCATTATATACCCCCCACCACCTTACATCAACACTGCAGATCCCACTCCGACCACAAGGCGCCACTCGTTTTCACCATTTTTAAGAATTTTTTTAGTTGTAGATGGACACAACATCTTTATTTATTTATTGTTATGTGGTACTGAGGATGGAACCCAGGGCTTTGCATGCGCCAGGCGAGCACTCTGCCGCTGAGCCACAACCCCAGCCCCCTTCATCATTTTTTAAAAAATAGATTGTTTCCCAGTTGGAAGCAGGGGATTGACAGGGAAGGTGATGAAGATGGGGAAATTGTCCCAGGCTCAGTCTGTTTGGGGAAGGAAGTTCAAGGTAGTAGAGGCTCAAGAAGGCTACATTAGCAGATATGGCAAGAAGGGAAGAGCAGTGTTTCGGAGGCTGTCAGAGTCTCTCCACATAAAAAGCTTTGCCCATCTGATTTAGTTCTTGCTGGTACTGCTGATGCTCCTTTTCAAACAGCTGGTGCAGGGCAGCTTGACGGACCTGGCAGGGAGGGCAGAAGAGTGTGGTGTTGGCTCTCTGTTTACCAACCTTCCTCATTCTCTCTTCCTGGTTGTTTTCCCATAACTCCTTTTCTTTTGGGCCTGGACTTAGCTATAACTCAAAGCTAGACAGTGCTAGAGAGGCTGAACCAATTTTTTCTTCATGGGTGAAGCCCTATGTCCAGCAAATATTTGCTGAGAACATACCACAAATCAGGAATTCTGCTAGGCTCCCAGGATACAAAGATGGTGACATGACAGCTATTGGGACAAGAGGGAGAGAAAGATGTAACAAGAGTAGGTGCCGGGCATTAATGGAGGCAGTTTAGTGTCTCAGTAAGATGAGACAAACAAAGGCTATAATGCACTTTGGAAAAACATTTTTTTTTTCCAGTACAGAGGGTTGAAACATGGACCTCATATGTGCTAGGCAAGTGCTCTACCACTGAGTCACATCCTCAGCCCTTTTTATTTTTATTTCGAGACAGGGTCTCACTAAGTTGCCCAGGCTGACTTGAACTTGCAATCCTCCTGTCTCACTCTCAAGAATTGTTCTGATTACAGGTATGCAACACCACCCAGGTCACTCTGGGACTTTGAAATGTGTTACCTGCAAGCTGGATGCAAAGAATCACTTATTGAAAAAGAACTTTGGCACTTGGAGTTAAACAGTTGATGTTCTGGTGTAATGAGCTGGGTGAGTAATGACAGAGACTAATATTTTGAAATCCCAGCTGGAAAAGGCACAATTCTCCTAGAACTCACCATCAGTAGTTGTTTGTTGGCCAGTGCCAATTCCTTTACCATGGCATCCTGCATCCTTAGGATGGTGTATGGGTTTCTCCTCTGGCTCAATGTCATCTGCCATGCACAGTGAATATGTGAAGTTTGCCACCTGCCCAAGGTACAGAGGTGGTGGTTGAATGGGTTAAAATTAGGAAGGGAAGGGTTGGGGATGTAGCTCAGCTGGTAGAGTGCTTGCTTAGTATGCACAAGGCCCTGGGTTCAATACCCAGGACCACCACCACCACAAAAAAAAAAGGAGTGGAGATTAAAAATCCAATCAGTGAGGCTGCTTCATCACTTAGAACCCTTGTTCCATTGTCAAAAGATTGCATCTGGGCACAGTGGCGCACACCTGTAATCCCAGTGGCTCGGGAGGCTGAGGGAAGAGGACTGCAAGTTCAAAGCCAGCCTCAGCAAAAGTGAGGCACTAAGCAACTCAGTGAGATCCTGTCTGTAAAAAAAATAAATAAATAAAAATAGGGCTGGGATGTGGCTCAGTGGTCCTGTGCCCTGGTTTTAAACCCTGGTACCACCACCCCTCAACTAAAAAGATTGCAAAAATCCTTAAAATGATAACTACAATTGGTTTAGAACCTGGTACGTATTAAGTAATTATGTTATTTAATCATTACAATAACTTTGAGGCACAGGTATTAATTTTTACATGATATAGGCAAAGAAACTGAAAGTTGTGAGTTGCCCAAGGTCACTTAGTGGCAGACCTGACTCTCAGCTCATTGTCCCTAACTCTACTTTTTCTTTTTTCTTTCCATGGTACATGGGATTGAACACAGACCTCTTGAATGCCAGGCAAGCACTGTAACATTGAGCCACATTCCCACCTCTTTTTCATTTCATTTCAAGACACTAAGTCGCCCAGATTGGCCTCAAACCTTTGATCCTTCTGCCTCAGCCTCCTTATCAGCTGGGATTACAGGCAAGCACAGCTCCTAGTTTTTCTTTGAATAAAATTTTTCTTTAACAATTAAAAAAAGCTTAGCCCTGACCCAGTACTGCTCAACAAACTTAGAAGTTTCTTATGCATCCTTCCAGGAAAATTTTCTATCAGATACCAACAGGTATATCTTCCTTTTTTTTTCTTTCTTCTCCTCCTCCTTTTTTTTTTTTAATATTTAGTTTTTAGTTTTAGGTGGACACGATATCTTATTTTTATGTGGTGCTGAGGATTGAACCCAGTGTTTCGTGCATGCTAGGCGAGCGCCCTACCACTAAGCCCCAGCCCCAGCGCCTCTTCCTCCTTACTTACATTGCTGGGGAGCTAAACTAGGACCTCAGGCATTCAAGGCAAGCACTCTAGCACTCAGCTAGACATTATACATTTACATACACAGAGCTGCTTAACAATTTGGACTTCTCATATGAACACAGAGATTTGCTTCCTTCAGTTTAAAGGCTGTTTTTTTTTTTTTATATAATTTAACCAAGATTCCAGCTTTATTTTTTATAAACAACTCTGTCACGAACATTCTTGTGTATGTACCTTCTCATTTTTTTTTTTTTTTTTTTTGGTACCAGAGATTGAACTCAGGGGCACTCAACCACTGAGCCACATCCCCAGCCCATTTTTGTATTTTTATTTAGAGACAGGGTCTCACTGATTTGCTTAGCACCTGTCATTGCTGAAGCTGGCTTTGACTCATGATCCTCCTGTTTCAGCTTCCTGAGCTGCTAGAATTACAGGCCTGTGCCACTGTGCCTGGCTCTACATTTTATTTTTAAACGGGGTCTAAACTGCTAAATTGCTGAGGCTGGCCTCAAACTTTGATTTTTCCTGCCTTAGTCTCCCCAGCTACTGGGATTACAGGTGTACACCACCTGAAAAAGTTTTTTTTTTTTTTTTTTGGTACTGGAGATTGAACCCAGTGGCACTTAACCACTGAGCCACATCCCCAGCTCTTTTTTTGTATTTTATTTTAGAGACAGGGTCTTTCTGAGTTGCTTAGGGCCTAAGTTGCTGAGGCTGTCTTTTTAACTCACGATCCTCCTGCTTCAACCTCCTGAGACACTGGGATTATAGGTGTGTGCCACTGCACCTGGCCAATATTCTTAAAAATAGGCTTCTTGGGCTGGGGTTGTGGCTCAAGCGGTAGCGCGCTCGCCTGGCATGCGTGCGGCCCGGGTTCGATCCTCAGCACCACATACCAACGAAGATGTTGTGTCCGCTGAGAACTAAAAAATAAATATTAAAAATTCTCTTCTCTCTCTCTCTCTTTCCTCTCTCACTCTCTCTTAAAAAAAAAAAAAAAAAAAAAAAAAAGGCTTCTTCTATCTTATCCCAGACATTTCAATCAAAATCTCCTGGGAGGAAGACCTGGCATCAGAGTTCATTTTCCTCCTTCTCCCCTTCTTTGCGGTATTAAGGATCAACCCAAAGGCCTCACAATCAGTTACATCACCAGCCCTTTTTATTTTTTGAGATAGGGTTTTGGTAAATTGCTGAGGCTGGCCTAGAACTTGATACTCCTGCCTCAGACTCCTGGTAGCTGAGATTACAGGCAGGTGCCACCAGGCCTAGGCTTTTTCTTTTTTTTCTTCTTTAGGGGTAGGTTCTAGGGATTGAACTCAGGGGCACTTGACCACTGAGCCACATCCCCAGCCCTATTTTGTATTTTATTTACAGACATGATTTCATTGAGTTGCTTAGCGCCTTGCTTTTGCTGAGGCTGGCTTTGAACTTGTGATCTTCCTGCTTCAGCTCCTGAGCTGTTTTCTTTTAATGAGCCCTCAATGAGACAGAGTTGGCGGTGTGGCTTAGCGACAGGAGTGTAGAAAGGTCAAGCTGAAGGGTAAGGGTAAGAGAAGCAGAGATTACCTGTTGACCATCTTCTTAAATTCTAGGGCCCTTTGAAAGTTCTGCAAGAAAAGGGAAATTCTGTTGATTTGCCTTTAATCTCCAGAACCTCACTAACGGCAAGTATCCTTTCCTTGTACAAGATTCATAGATTTTTTGAGATAGGTAGTAGTCAATTTCCTAGGGGAGGTGGGAAGAAAGCTCTACACTTTTCAGAATAAAAAAACATGCAAGAGTTGATATTTGGCCCCCTATCTCCTCAGTACTGGGGTTTGAACCCAGAAGCACTGAGTTACATCCCTGGGCTTTTTTATTTTTTGATAAGTTACTGAGACTGGCCTTGAACTTGTGGTTCTCTGCCTTGCCTCCTGAGTTACACGTGTGTACTACTGCACCTGGCACATTGAATATCTATTAGATGCTAGACATAGTCTCCCACTCCTGTTACTAACTATACCCTAGTCTTAAATCAAGCGCTTTCCCCAATAAATAGCCTACTTCTAAGAAAACTGATCTGCAAACCTCCTCAAGGGAAACTCCTTCAACCCAGTCCCTCCTTCCAATTCTGCATACCTCTTCTACTTTTGTTATCTTTTCCGCAGACATGTCTACAGACTTGCTTGCTTAAGTCTGAGGAGACTGAGCAGGCTCTCCTTTCTGTTTAGTTCAGTCACCAAGGCTGCAGTAGTCATAGCAACATTTAGGCCTCCAACAATGACCCTGGGCCTAGGAGTTGATTGGTCACCTGGCCTGTTGCCCTGGAGACCTGAAGGGACTCCTGGTTCTCCAGCCTTCTATTAGTGACACAGACAAATCTGTGAGCAAGAGCCACCATCCCTATTTCAGGATTTGTCTGTTGATGTCCCAAAGAGTATCTGACCAATTCTCTGGAGGCAAAACCTCATGCCCCATAGCCTGTTAGCAAAGTACAGAAAACATACTGTATGCCCATTTTACCAAAAGACAACAATAAAGAAATGAGTCATATGTTCTGTTTTTTAATGGTTCATTTTATTAAATAACTAATCCATAAAACCATACCAGTACACTGCCTTATTAGGGGAAACCATTCCTCCATATCATCTTGTATCTTGGCATAGATTATTCCAGGTGTCAGAACATTCCCTTTTGTTCATTTATTTATAAAGAGGGTTGAATGAAGGTGGAAAGGCAGATCAGTGCACACGAGGAAAGTTGTGTAAATGTTTCAACACATCCTGGTTTAAATGGAGTGCCAGGGTAAGTTGTTACACATACCACCCACTTCCTCACCCCACCCCTGATCCTGCCCACCTCTTCCACCAAACAACTCCAAGACACCCTAAAACCAAGCAGTCCCCACTCAATTGAGAACAATGGTACAGACATGGAAGATACCTTACTTTTCACCTTTGGGATTAAATAGGTGGACTATGGCCAAAAACAAGTGAAGATTTTTAAGAAAACTTGTGACAGAAATAAGAATGACATCTGAATTCAAACACAGAAGAAAAAAAAAATTCTACTGAGGGGAAAATAAAATCTTAGCTGATATTCTGAAAATGCCTGTAAGAAAAAGTTGGGGAATGACCTTTCAGACACAAGCTCTAAGAACCCTGGACACAGCAGGAGCTTTGGCTAAAACAGCCTGGGCCTGCTGAGCCAGATTTCCTGAGGGCTGCCCAGTAGACACCACAGATGTCTGGCTCAGTCTGCAGCGAGAGTCCTTCAGCTCCATCACAGAGTACTCTCCAATGTGTTATAGTTATCCTTAAAGCTCTTCAATTCGAGGAAATGCTTGGCACGTTTACTCTTCTGACTGGAGGGAAGGTATGTCACCTGGATAGTAGTTGGGGAGACTTCAGGGGACCGAGTTAGGTCTTTGGCTGCTGACTGGTGCTGTCGCTGAGAGCTCCCAACTCGTGCTTTGACACTAAAGAATACAAAGAGGGGAGGTTATGGACAGAATGAGGACTAGCAGAAGAATACAATTCAGGTCCTTTCCTTTCCCATAAATGTAGCCACAAATGGTCTCTGACCTATCTTATAAACTAGTTACTAAAAGCCTATCTGAGAGCTTAGAAATAAAGAAACCAGTAAGATGTGGTAATTCACACCTGTAGTTACATTCAGGAGGCTAACGCAGGATGATCACAAGTGGGACCGACCTTGACAACTTAGCAAGACTCTGTCTCAAAATAAAAAAATTTCAAAAAGGGCTGGGGATGTAGCATAGCAGTAGAGTACCCATGAGTTTAATCTTCAGTGTCATTTAAAAAAAGTTTTTTTTTATGTGGTGCCGAGGATCGAACCCAGTGCCTCACACATGCTAGGCAAGCTCTCTGCCTCTGGGCCCCAGCCCTAAAGAAAACTTTTAATTTTACTTATTTCACCTAATGTATATATGTAGTGAACATATTCCTAATCTAAAGAAAGTCCCCTGAAAGCTAAATATAAAAAAATAAGAACAGAAGCAGCTATTGGGTACTTGACATGTTAGCATATTACACTTGGTGGTTTACATCTAATTTACTAACATCACCCTCTATTTTTTGTATTGCCTAGTTGTGCAGGTTAAGAAATGGAGGGTCCAATAATTAACCTGTATGAGGTCACAAAGCTATTAAGTGACAGACTGGGTATTTGAACCTAAGGTTGTCCGACTACAAAGCCTATATTCTTTTTACTATACCCACTGAAGCTTTCTAGAAGCCAAAAGAAAAAATTTTTAAAAAACTGTAATAATATACATATAAAACTTTTCATTTAACCATTTTAAAACATACTTCAGTAGCTTCAAGTACATTCACAATATTGCACGACTAACCTCCAATTAACACTTTTCATCTTGCAAGTCTATGCTCATTAAAGTAGTTTTCATTTCCCCTTTCCCCAATGCCTGGTAACCACCATTCTACTTTCTGACTCTGAATTTGACTTCCTAGGAATCCTATACAAGTGGAATTTGTATTTATCTTTCAGAAGATTTTATTTTATTTTATTTTTAAAGAGAGAGTGAGAGAGGGAGAGAGAGAGAATTTTTTTTAATATTTATTTTTCAGTTATCAGCGGACACAACATCTTTGTTGGTATGTGGTGCTGAGGATCGAACCCGGGCCGCACGCACGCCAGGCGAGCGCGCTACCGCTTGAGCCACATCCCCAGCCCTCAGAAGATTTTAAAATAGATTTCCTGCCTAACTCCAAACATTTTTTTCCAGCTTGTTGCTACTTTTTTTTTTTTTTTTTTTTTTTTTGTACCAGGGATTGAACCCAGGGGTGCTTAACCACTGAGCTACATCCCCAGCCCTTTTTATATTTTATTTAGAGACAGGGTCTCACTAAGTTGCTTAGGGCATCACTACGTTGCTGAGGCTGGCTTTGAACTTGCAATCTTCCTGCCTCAGCCTCCAGCTGCTGGGATTACAGGCGTGCACCACCACACCTGGTTCTTTTTCCAGCTTCTTTGATCATTTTTATTACTGCTCTAATCAAAAGTTTTCACTGGCACCTTCTGTCTTTGAGAACAAGGTAGTTCAGGCTAGGTGTGGTAGCACATGCTTCTAACCCCAGCTACTCAGAAGGCTGAGGCAGAAGGATCCCAAGTTTGAGGACTGCTGGGCAACTTGGTGAGAACCTTTCCCAAAATAAAAACAGGGGTAGAGCTCAGTGGTAGAGCACCCCTGGGTTCAACTCCTAGTACCAAAAAGAAAATAAAAACAAACAAAAAATCCCAGCATAGCTCATTTTTAGAACGGAGAGAAGACAGAATAGACATACCCCTTATGTCTTGAGAAAGTCATGCCAAACACAACAGAAAACAGATGTATTCTTTTCATGGATGGTAACTAGTTTTTAATTCTAAATTGGCCTTCTTTTTTTTCACCGAACACTTTAAGATATGCATAAACAACATAATGAAACTATATTGAGTACATATTTAAAACATTCTCAAACAGAAGTCATGGCTCCTCTTCCTTCTCTTAGGTGATATCTTCCTATCTTAGGATATTACTACCAAGTGTAATATCCTGTTAACATCCTAACACGTTAGTGAAAGTCATGATTCCCAAACAGAAGTCATGACCCTTGCCAGGGGCAGTGGTACATGCCTGTAATCCCAGTGGCTTCAGAGGTAGAGGCAGGATTCCAAGTTCAAAGTCAGTCTTAGCCACTTAGCTAGGCCCTAAGTGAGACCCTGTCTCAAAATAAAACAAAAAAGGGCTGGGGATGTGATTCAGTGGTTAATCACCCCTGAAGTTCAATCCCTGGTACCAAAACAACAACAACAATAACAAAACAAATAAGTAAACAAACAAAAAACCCAAAACTGACTCTCTAGTGGTGACCTTTATTTCAGATAAGGTTATAATGCTTTAAGTAGTAATAAAAATGGGTGGCATTTAATGCTTTATTAGGTTCTGCCAATTTTGACATTTAATTGGGCTGGAAAAAAAAAGAAAAAAATGCACATAAAGTAAAAGAATTCTCTTATTACTTATGTGGTAGCATCTTCTTTCTAATATGGCAAGAGGCAATTATAATAGTCTTATGGTATCATGGATATTCATTCATACTGCTTTATGAAAGCTACTGCATAAATATTAGGAACAGTCCAGCACTTCTAATACTTCTGATATTCTCTAACCAGCTCCCTTTGACATGTTCCCCTCCAAACTCACACAGTGGCCAGCTCACTCAGGGCCTCTTGATAGCGCAGGTACTCACTCTGGCCAAACACCTTAGGAAAGAGAAAAGATGAGGATCTCTTAGTTAGTCTGGCATATTCCTTTAGATACTTGAAGGAAAAACTGGCCATTCAGCTCACCCCTGTCCCGTAGCGGGCTGTCTCGTAGCCATCCAGCAGGGTATCGATAAGGGCCTTCCGAACACCCTTGAAAGGAGTACTAGTGTTTCGAAGATCTAGCAAGTAGGAGCGGAAATTCTTGCCCATTAAGGAACAGGGGTGCCTGCCTTCAGCATGAAATGGGATCTCTGAGGAGATTAAGGAACAATATCTAGTTATTTTTCCACGTTAGAAATAGGTCTAATGAAATAAGTGATATGAGCTGGATGTAAATCCCATCTTAAAAAAAAAAAGAATATTTAAAAAAATAGACAAATCTGTCTCAAAATAAAAAATACAAAGGGCTGGGGATATAGCTCAGTGGTAAAGCACCTCTGGATTCAATCCTTAAAAAATTTACATATATGACAAGTGGTCATAGAATGGGAAAAAATATTCAAGAATCATTCTCCTTGGGTTTACTGAAAAAACAGATGTCACTAGTCCTTTGTGGAAAAACAAATTATCATCTTCCAGTTCAGGAAACTAAAGGTCTCAAGAATCTTAAAAGACAAACAAAAAACCCCAGCCTTTTTGGAGAAGAACTAACCTGCTGACATAATTTCCTTATGTAAAAGATTAAGTGGTACTTTCCGAACTTCAGGAAATTCCCACTAGTCGAGATACACAAAAAGGACAAATCCTAACATATAAAATGGGTTCATTACTCTGTTCCCTAGATGGCTTTTTAGGCTCTAGAATGGAGTCTGATAGCTAGTGTCCTTACCAGAAGCACGGATAGCATCCAGAGCTTTCATCCTATACAGATAGTTGTAGCAACCTGTTGAAACAAAGAGTAGTCTCAGACATAATCCTCAAACTCCAGTAAACTAATAAACTGTCTTTCTGCATCTGACACATAGCCAACAACTGGAATAACTGAGGTTTTGTTAGCAGCTATTTACAACAAGTGTAAAGGAATTCTGAACTTGTGGGACTCCTCACTGAAGTGCTCTCTAAGAGCTTGCAACATACTTTGACTTCCCTGAGTTTCCAATTGTAGCAGTCTTGCATCATCATCTGCAAGGAGCTGAGGTTCATACTTGATATCCTGAACCCTGGATAGTCGAATATCAATCTCCTCTTTCAAGTCCTGAATGTGTAGAGAAGAGAATACAGAATCACTTACCTTGTACTCTGATTCCCACTAATCTGGAAAAGGGTCAGAGCCTGTGAACAACTAAGATGAAGTAGTGGAAGCGCTCAGGTAGTTACTGAAATTGCCAGATACAAAGATGTAAGATTTTGGGGCTGGGGATGTGGCTCAAGCGGTAGCTTGCTCGCCTGGCATGCGTGCGGCCTGGGTTCGATCCTCAGCACCACATACCAACAAGGATGTTGTGTCCACCGAGAACTAAAAAAATAAATATTAAAAATTCTCTCTCTCTCCTCTAAAAAAAAAAAAAGATGTAAGATTTTGGGAAAGAATGGGGTTCTCTAATAACCTCTCCAAACTGTACATATCTAAGGTAGATATTTTATTTTATTTTGAGAGAGAGAGAGAGAGAGAGAGAGAGAGAGAGAGAGAATTTTTAATATTTATTTTTTAGTTTCCGGCAGACACAACATCTTTGATTGTATGTGGTGCTGAGGATTGAACCCAGGCCGCACGCATGCCAGACGAGTGCGCTACCGCTTGAGCCACATCCCCAGCCCTAAGCTAGATATTTTAATTTGCCAGAATTTCTTCACGCTCTACAGCATTATTCTAGATTTTACACTGGGGTCTAAGAATTTTGGTAGGTATTATAAAGGCCTTCCTAAATTGGGAAAAAGTGGACAACTGGAAGTCATAATCTATTCTAGAAATCCAAGGAGAAGACCTGAATATAATCTATAAACATCTAGGGACTGTCCAACCTGGTGGACCACAGGACTTCTAGAAATCCATGTTAAAACAAAAACATTTAAAAAAAAAATGTTCATTTTTGCCACACGGGAATTGAACCTGGCTCTACCACAAGGCTACGCTCCCAGTCCTTTTTATTTTTGAGATAGACCCTATTGCTCAGGCTGGCTTTGAACTACTAATCCTCTCTCAGCTTCCAGAATAGCTGGTGTTACAGGTGTGTGCCACTATACCCAGTTTAATTGCTAAAATTGGTAATTCATGCCAGGCATAGTGGCACACACCTGTTAACCCCTGTTATTTGGGAGGCTCAGGCAGGAGGATTTCAAGATCAAGCCTGAGCAATTTAGTGAGACACTGCCTCAAAAACAAAATGAAAAGGGCCGGGAGTGTAGCTTAGTGGTAGAGCACTATTCTAGTATGTGGGAGGCTCTGGGTTCGATTCCCAGTACTGGAAGAAAAAAATTGATAATTAACACCCATGCTACGAAAATTTAAAAGGTACTATTATTGTGCTGTCCTTTCAAGATAGAAGCACTATCATCAGTGCCACATCCATCTCACTTAAGAGGGTTGCCAAACCCCCGAGGAAATAATTTTTTTTTTGGTGGTGCTGGGGGATTGAACCCAGGGCCTTGTGCATTTGAGGCAAGCACTCTACTGAATGAAATATATCTGCAGCCCCCTTGTTTTCCTTTTGTACTGGGAACTGGACTCAGAGGTGCATTATCATTAAGCCACATTCCCAACTTTTTTTTTTTTTTTTTGAGACAGTGCTTTGCTAAATTGCTGAGGCTAGCCCCAAACTTGGAATCCATCCCTCTGCCTCAGCCTCCCAAATCACTGGGATTACAGGTATATGCCATGGTATAATTTCTATTGTAACCCCATCCCCAACCCTACATACTGGCTGGGATTGAACCCAGAAACTCATTCATATGCTAGGAAGTGCTCTACCACAAGCTACTTCCCTGGCCCTTTGTTGTTTAACTCTACCAGAAACTTCCATTGTGAACTATTATCACAGACCACAGGTAACATATGCACATTTTAAGACCAAGATGAACACCTATATCCAATATTCACTTTATGAAATGGAAATCAATGACTTTGAAGTCCTATATACTCATTCCTAATTGCCACCACCACAAACCTTCACTTACCAGTAATCCTCTCACTCTTCATTGTTTTATCATGTGTTATCCTAAACAAGATGCTTAACTTTGTCTAGTTTTGAGCTTTATACAAATGGAAAAATACTTCTTGAATTCCTCAGCAAACTGTTTTCTTTTGCAGTGCCAGGGATTGAACCCAGGGCCTTGCAAAATGTGAGTTAAGTGCTTTAACACTGAGCTATATCTCCAGCCCTACAAGTTTAAAATGAATTTACTGAGGTTGAATTTGTATAAAAAATAAAGAAAATTCACTTAAGTGTATAGACAAGTGAATTTGGATAACTTATTGGTGGTGATATGGGGAATTGAACCCAGAGGTGGTTTACCACTGAGCTCCATTTTTAAGTATTTTATTTTGAGACAGGGTCTTGCTAAATTGCCCATGTTGGCTGGTGATGCTCTTATCTCCTACTGAGTCACTGGGATTATAGGCATGCCCCACCAGCCTGGCTTGGATGGATGAATTTTTAACAATATATCCATTTACTGGCATCTCAATCAACATTTCCTTATCCCAAAATGTTCTCTAAAGTTACCCTCTCTTCCTTAGTCGGCTGCAGGCAATATGATGTGTTCTTTGTTCATTCTAGAATTTCATATAAATGGAATCATATGACACATATTCTCTTGTGAATGGCTATTTTTTTTTTTAAATCTTGTAGTTGTAGATGGACAGAATGCCTTTAATTTTTTTTTTTTAATGTGGTGCTGAGGATCAAACCCAGTGCCTCAGCATGCTAGGCAAGCACTCTACCACTGAGCCCCAGCCCATGTATGTTTTTGACTTGGCAGATTTTTTTGTGTGCATAGTACTGGGAATTGAACCCAAGGGTGCTCTACCACTGATTGACACCCCAGTCCTTTTTTGAGACAGTCTTGTGCCAAGTTGCCTAGGCTGACTGTAAACTTGTGATCTTCCTACCTCAGCCTCTGAAGTACCTGGGATTATAGTATACATCACTGTGCCAGGCTCTTGGCATGGTTTTTAGATTCACTATGTTTGCAACTTTTTTCTTTTCTTTAAAGGAGACTTTATTATTTCAACTTTTTTTCATTAAGAATATTTTGAAGATTCTTTGTGTTCAAATATTTTAGTTTATTTTTAATTTTTAAATCATTCTAGAATATGAACTGGTATCACTAACTTTAACCTGGACTTCTGCTACCATGAACATTTTCATACATGACTTCTAGTACTATGAGCAAAAATTAATTTCCTTATGATACGGAACTGCTGGGCCATAGATTAGCTAGGTACATGTTCAATCTTAGTTGATAATGCCCAATTATTTTCTAAAGTGGTTTTAATAATTTATACTTCTACCAGCAATGGATGAGAATTTAGATAAATTTTGTAAAGCAATACTGGGGGTAGAACCCCCAATACTGGGGTAGAACCCAGAGGTGCTTTACCACAGAGCTATAACTCCCCAATTCCTCCCCACTTTTTTTTTTTTTTTTTTGGTGGGGAGTGGATACCAGGGATTGAACTTAGAGGAACTTGACCACTAAGCCATACCCCCAGCCCTATTTTGTATTTTTAAAAAAATTTTTAGTTTTAGGTGAACACAATATCTTTATTTTTATGTGGTGTTGAGGATCGAACCCAGTGCCTCATGTATGCTAGGTGAGCACTGAGCCACAAACCCAGCCCCTATTCTGTTTTTTATTTAGAGACAAGGTCTTGGGCTGGGGATGTGGTTCAAGTGGTAGCGCGCTTGCCTGGCGTGTGCGCGCCCCGGGTTCGATCCTCAGCACCACATACAAACAAAGATGTTGTGTCTGCCAAAAACCATAAAATAAACATTAAAAAAATTCTCTCTCTCTCACTCTCTTTTAAAAAAAAAAAAAAAAGAGACAAGGTCTCACTAAGTTGCTTAGGACCTTGCTAAGTTGCTGAGGCTAGCTTCGAACTCGAAATCCTCCTGTCTCAGCCTCCAGAGCTGCTGGGATTATAGGTGTGTGCCACTGTGCCCAGCCCCACCTTTTTTGGAGACAGGATCTTGCAAAACTGCCCAAGTTGGCCTCAAACTTGCAATCCTCCTACTGCAGCCTCCATAGTTGCTGGAATTACAGGAATGTGCCACTGTGGCCAAATAAGCAATCTTGATTTCATATAGTCTCAGGGCTCCTAAACAGCCAAAGTTTTGATTGGCTAATGATATGTTAGATACCAACCCATGAAAGACAAGTGGAAATTACACTGTTCAAAGTTTCAGGCAAGGACAGCTTTCTTGAGTCTTTCCAGGTAATATGTCAGAAAGAAACAAGGCTTGGCGCTGTGGTGCACACCTATAATTCCAGTGGCTTGGGAGGCTGAGGTAGGAGGATAGTAAGTTCAAAGCCAGCCTCAGCAACTTAGCGCGGCCCTAAGTAACTTAGAGACTCTGTCTCAAAATTAAAAAAAAAAGGGGGAGATGATGAGAATATGGCTCAGTGGTCAAGTGTCCCTTGGTTCAATACCCAGTAACAAAAAGAGAGGAACAAGTACAAGAGGATTAATAATACTGGTTAATCAAAGAACTGCTCTAGGAGTTGAGAGAATTGTGTATTAGCTTTGGCTCTCCCATTGACTTATTGTTCACTCAATAATGAATTACTGAGTACTTACTATGTGTTGGCCTTGGTTTAACGTTGGTGAAAAAAAAAAAAAAAGGCCTGGTGCCTGCACTTTTTTTTTTTTTTGCAGGGCCACAAACTGAAGGCAGGGGCTTGCATATACTAGAACCACTGAGCTACACTCCAAACCCAAGTGCTTGCCCTCTTGAAGCTTAAGATCTCAGAAGAAAAAGAAAAAAAATTCTTATTTGGTATCAGGGATTGAATCCAGGGACTGAACAAATGAGCCACATCTCCAGACCTTTTTATTTTGAGACAGGGTCTTACTAAGTCGCTTAGGGCCTCGATAAATTGGTGAGGCTGGTTTTGAACTCAGAATCCTCTCGTCTCAGCCTCTCAAATTACTGGAATTACATGTGTGTGGCACCATGGGCCAGCTGAGAGGAATGTTTTGGACAAAGAGACTAACAAAAGAAAAATTGTGGCAAACGCTATGAAGAAAGTATCAGGGTAATAATGGAAAATTGAGACCTATTTTATTTTGGTTTTAAAATATTTTTTTGTAGTTTTAGATGGACAGAATGCATTTATTTTATTTGTTTATTTTTATGTGGTGCTGAGGATCGAATCCAGTTGCTTCAAGCATGCTAGGCAAGCGCTCTGCCACTGAGCTACAGCCCAGCTGAAAGAGACCTATTTTAAAATCCACAGTAAGCATTCTTCTTTCATGGAAGTAACATTTAAGCTAAGATCTAAAGAATGAATGATCTAGTCAAGTGAAGACCATTCCAGGTCACAGTAACAGTATGTGCAAAGGTGTGCGATCAACTAGTAGAACTAGATTTCAGAGACTGGGAGAGGCGCCAAACAAAAGGAAGTTAGTAAGGGCAGCAGGTACATTTAAGTGAAAGATTAAAGAAGCAGATAGGGTTGGCAGTGGGGTATCAAGAGTTATGATTTAGATATGCTGGGTTTGAGATATCAATTAGAAATCAAAGTGGATGCTGGGTGTGTGGTGCATGACTGTAATCCCAGTGGCTGGGGAGGCTGAGGCAGGATGGCAAGTTGAAAGCCAGCTTCAGAAATTTAGTAAGGCCCTAAGCAATTCAGTGAGATACTGTTTCAAAACAAAAAATAAAAGAGGTGGGAGTGTGGCTCAGTGGTAAGTGCCCCTGGGTTCAATCCCTGGTACCCCAAAACAAATAATGTTGAAATGTGAAGTAGGCAGTTGAGATACACAGTATGGGATGCTGGAAAGAGGCAAAATTTTATCTGTGGATACTTAAAGCCATGGAAAGGAAGGCATTACCCAAGAAGAAAGCATAAACAAAGGTAATAAATCACTAGGTTATTCACTTTCTGTATGTTATCCCCTAAGTTGTTTCTTTTCCTTAGGCTTATCTGTAACACAAATGGTGGAACAAGATACTTAATGGGGCTCTTAAATAAGCCTTAAGTTCTGCAAAGACAACCTTTCATTGTTCTACTGCTAATTGTAACCATTCTCAAATCCATCCTAAAACAAAGCAAACAAAAAACATTAAGATGAATGAGGAAACATTTTACAGCAGTCAGCAAAAACTTAAGTTCTTGGTAAAGTTACATACTGTACCACAGCAGTGGGCAGGTAAGCCAAATTCCAAGACTGTTACTGCTCAATTCACTAAGGTTAACTATAAAGGTAAATAGAGAAAGAAACGTGAATTTAAGTAATCTCTAAGAGGCACAAAATCTCGTTCTTGTTCCTATAACACAACTGAAGAATGCTGGTATTGTGCCTTAAGGACCTACCTTGGGGGCATTGTGTCCCACAGGGACATGGGGTCCCCTTCTAGATTTCATTGCAAAGCGCATGATTTGCCTCTTCACAAAAATAAACAGTAGTACAAATACCTGTCCAAAAAGATACGATAAGAATCTTTAATAAAGACAACAACAACAAAAGGCATGCCTTCATTCAAAGTCTCCAGATTGAGGCTCTCAGAAATGGAGGCTTCAAGATAAAACTTGGGGGAAAGCGAGGACGTCGACGACGGAGGTGGATCTAGGGAAGCCAATAGTGGGGAGGCTTGGGGTCTGTGCCCTAGAGCTTAGGGGGAGGGTTCTCAGCCAGGGGCGGGTCGGTCTGGGTCTGTGACTTAAGCTCCCAGGTACTCCTGGGATCGAAGTCAAAAGCCCAGAAAAGGCGCAGGTGAGTGGGTGGAGAATGAAGACAGGGATCGGCTCAAGAGGAGGGTCTCCACTGGGTGAGACGCTACAGCAGGAATGGGGTGGGGGAAGATCCTCACCAGGCTCCCGTAGGCCATCACCAGCACGACATTCACCCCGGACAGCCAGTTACTGCTGGACGCCATGGCCTCCCTCCCCGCGCAGAAGTGCTCGGGTTTTCCCGCTGCCCTGCCTCGTTAGCCCAGGCTCCGCCGAAGCAACGGCGCCTGGGTTCCCTGGAGCTCCCCGGCCATTTCCTTACGGGGGAAGACCGAGCCAGACCCGGCCTGAAAACATGGCGGATGGGGGGGCTAGCAAAGGAGGACGACGCCTTCCCGCTTCCCCCCCGACACGTGACTCAGGCAGGCAGTGGCACCTGGGAGCTGCGAGTGCGGAGACGCGGAACTACGCCAGTAAGAGGAAGCGGAGGCCATCCGTGCGTCACGTGGTAGAGGCGGGGCCGCCGCGCAGGGGGCGGGTCGGACGCACGGAGCCCGAGTTCGGTGTTTCGTGGCGTGGTGGCACGCGCACGCTGGCGTGCGCGTCCCTTTTCACGTCACGTGCAGGGGGGACGCAGGAAGGCAAGTGGGAGGGGGAAGGCGCGAGAGCGAGCGCGAGAGGGAAAAGGAGGGAGGGGGGTGGGGAGGAGGGAATCTTATATCACGTGACAGGGGCGGCGCGGCCCGGGGTGTCAGTGTGGAGGAGACTGAGGTAAAGTTGGGAGCGCAGCGGTGTTGGCGGCGGCGGCGGCGGCAGCGGCAGCGCGGCGGGGCCGGGTATTGTCCGCGGCCCCTTTAAATCCGCGATCCCCCTTTTACCCTCCCTCTTTCTCGCCTACCCCCGCCGTATCCCCCCTCCGGTAGGCCCCCCCGCGCCGTGCGCTCCCCCTCTGTACACCCCCTTCTGGTCTCGGGAGCCCTGGCGCCCCCCCACACCTCGAGTCGGGCGCCGGAGGTTTTGTTTATGGTTGGGTTCGCGGCCTAGTGGGCCGCGCCGGAGCCGGGGCCTCGATTTGGGAGCGTGGCCGGGGCGGGGCTTGGGGCAGCCGGACGGGGGGGCCATGCGGCTAGAGCCTGAAGGGGGAGAACGAGAAAGAGCGCGAGCGAACTAGGCCTGGGCCCAGCCTGAGGTAGGGCTGTCTCCAGGGCCGGTGCCTGTGGAGAAGGAGAGGGCCGCCTCCCTTTCCAGCCCTCTGCGGGCCTCTGATCCGGATCCGGCCTGGTTGGGGGTGGCGGGGGGAGGGCGATGGGGTGGAGCTGCCCCAACTCCCCCATGTGGCCCTCAGTTTGGAGTGCGGAGGATTAATTTGTTCCGGGTGGGAGGTAGGGAGGCGATTGGCCCCGTGGGCTCCTGATGTGGTGCTGAGAGGGGTGAGCCTCCCATCCTCCGCGCGTGGGCTTGCGTCCCCTCTCCGTTTCCAGCCTCTTTGTCAGCTCCACTTATTACTCTGCCTTCTTTCTTACCGACCCGGCTGTGGGAATATATTTTTGCAGCTGTCTTTAGCTTCCTGTTGTCTATACTGTGGTTTTGGGTACCCCAAACAATTATGTTATTTGGGAAGCTGGACCTGTAGGCCCCCATAGGGTGTATTACGCCTAAGGGACGTCACTGGGTCGCTGGGGTATTTGTTCACTCTTCATAATGGCACAGGAATTCCAGACTTCTTCAGACCCTTCACCTTGTGGACAGCCCCTAAATTGCTTTGCAAACTGATGTCACAAACAGGAGACTGCTCCTTTTTCAGGATTCTTGAAATGTAGCCACCTCTGTTGTAGGATGTTGTGGAAAGGAAAACACCACAGTAACGGCGTTTTTGTTGTTATTAACGTTTTTGCCTTTGACTCATCGTGATTAGTAAATGGAGAGATTCCCCCCCCCATCCATCTTCCGCCCCCCCCCCCCAATATCCTGCTTTAGGAATATCTGATGTGAATTGCTGGGAGGTGATAGTGTTCTGTGACAACCAGCATTACTAGATAATTAAAACATTTTGGCTCTATTATCAGTTGACAAAACTGCTTTGAGATCCTACACCATTGCCTTTAAAGATTAGAAGATCCCCATGATTGTTTCTGTTGTGAATGGGAAGTATTGCTGGCATGTAAACTATTGATAAAAGGCCTAAAAATGTACTGTTTTGTTTTTTTATTTTTTAAACCCCTTCTTGTGAAGTGTGTCTTTAACTGGGCATTACTCTAGATTCAAGGTGGTGGGAAAGGGGACGCAGAGGTCATTCCAAAAAGGCAACTAGGGAAATTAGTTGTGCTGGTAAAGGTAGCAAGCCTTCCCCATCACAGTCCATCTTCAGGATTTCTGAATTGGTTCTCAAATTAGATTGTAAGCTCCCTGAGGGCAGCAAAAAGTCATAATGTTTTGTATTTTCTGAAGTATTGGACACATAGTAGACACTCAATAAATACTTGTTATTTATTTTTTTCAGTAAAATTTCTCTGGCTATTTTTTTAAGTAGCTGGTTTCCAAAATAGAGAGTCAAGGGCACTCCTGTGTTGACTTGTATTTGCTCCTGCACTATTCCCTTGGTTTCCAGTACTTCTCTCCCTGGTTCCCTTAATTTTTATTTCCTAAGAAAGAGTAACAAGATTCCACACCTCCACTGTGATAACTCTGGTTATTTGTCCCTAATTTTTATTTTCCAGGAAAGTAACAAGATTTCTTACCCCCACTACTATAACTCTGGGTATTTGTCTCCACTTACTACTAAAAATTCTATTAATTCTTTGTCCTTAAGTGATCCATCCCAGATCATTTACTTGTGACCTGTTGCTTGGTGTTATTACTATGTAGGTGGTAAAATTCTGTTAGTCACACATTTCAAAGCACTTGTAAGAGTGAAGTGGAAGTTAGTAGTAAGAGTGATCAGGAGGATTTTTCTCTTTCCTGATTAATTATATGACTTTCAAGATCACTTTCTAATACATTTACACCTGACTGCAAAGGTATGTGCGGTGGTCTATACAGCTAGTCCATTAGCTTTTATTTGCAAATAAACTCATTCTCCCAAATTGATATATGTGAAGTTGAAAGTAGTCAGTATTTGTAAGTTACAGTGGTGGGTTGGAAATGACTACTCTGATTTAGAAATTTCATCTTAGAGCCAATTTAAAGTTAAACATAATTGTTTTCCTCTCTAGTTTTTTTTTTTTTTTCTTCCCCTCTTCTTGATAAGGACCCAGGGTTCTTGGTTAAACAACACTCTTCTTTTTTTTGTAAATTAAGTGTTGAAATTTGACTATAATGTTAGCCTGGGGAAATGGACTACTGTGTTGCATAATAATAAAATAAAATAAAATTCTATACTAGCTTGAAATATTTACAGGCTTATTTGCACATGTATGCAGGGACGGGGTTAATGATTAAAAATTAGCTATGAAACTGCCTTTAAAATATATTTCTTGGTGATAGGGAATGTAGACTGCATCAAAAACCAAAGACCTATGTAACCTATTGATACAAAACTTGGTGAAGCTTGGTGCAGTGACGCATGTCTGTAATCCCAGCAGCTCAGGAAGCTGAGGCAGGAGGATCAGAAGTTCAAAGCCATCCTCAGGAATTTAGCATGGCCCTAAGCAAGTCAATGAGAGACGCTGTTTCTAAAATACATAAAGGGCTGGGGATGTGACTCTGTGGTTGAGTACCCCTGAGTTCAATTCCTGGTACCAAAAAAACCAAACCAAAACAAAACATAAACTTGGTGAAGAATTTCTCCAGGGAAGTCAGCTCTAACATTCAATAAACAGGTGCAATTTACTTTCTTAATAGTTAATCCTTACACATTTATTTAGAAGCCCTCCTTCAAAATCCAGCAATGTCTTTTGGACAATATAGAATTAACCCTGTATGAAGTTTTATTAATGAAAAATTAAATATAGAGCAGAAAAGCATAACTTGTCCTCTTTGGAAGAAAATAAAACATTTTAAAGTATCTTTTGTTGAGCACTCTATCGTATGATGACTTTCTTTCTTTTTTTTTTTTTTTAAACAAAATGCAGCAGCTGAAATTCCATTATAGAACAAAATGTGAATGAAAGGAACTTGAATTCCGTTGAATCCTTGGTTAGAAATCTTATAATGAAAACTGTCAGGGAAGGCCCTTTGTATTCTGTGTCTCTTAAAAGACAAGTTTTCCTACAGGCATTAATGTTTTGACTTTAAAATGATTTCCTAGAAGCCCTTTTAAATAAAATTTTGTGATATATGTGATTGGTTTGGGACAAATTTGGAATTCCCTGTGTTTTAAGGTGAGTGGTTGAGGGTAATTGTAATTCTGGTTTCTTGAACATGTGGATGAAACCCATAGAAGCAGCTGTAAAAGCAGTGTGTTGGAATTATTATGCAGGGAACTGAAAATCTGAACTGGAACTGGATCCTAATACATGCCCTGTTGAAGGGTGCAGTTAAAAAAATAAAACCTATAGCATGCTGAGAGATGAAACTTGAGGGACAAAGAGGCTAGACTTGAACTTATCCTTTCCCCCAAGCAGTGGAGGTCAATGTGTAAGGCAGGTAAGATGGTTGTCTTAGGTAGTTTGAATACAGTATTTATATACAGTATTTTCTGTATGTGTGTTTATTGAATGGCTTATTTTATTTTTTGAGGTGGTGTGGATCGAACATAGGGCCTTGGACATGTTAGGCAAGCCTTCTCCCATTGAGCCACACTCCCAACCCCTACTTTTTTTTTTTTTTTTTTGGTGGTACTTGGGATGGATCCCCTAAGTGTGTTCTGCCATTGAGCTATATCCCAAACCCTATACATTATTGTGCAAAAGTGAATTAACAGCCATAGTTCCTTAAGGAAATTATCAAATATGTCTCAAAAATAGGTGACTTTTTGCTTTGTTCCTTTAAAGAAATCAAGTGTTTGGTGGCGAAGGTGCTGATGAAAGAGAAGTTAAAAACATTTTGCCCATATTTTAATGCCTAATTTTTTTTTTTAATCCTCAGTATTCTACCTTGTAAATACTGTTATTTGTATATACTGTAAATGATGACGTCGGTGGGCACTAACCGAGCCCGGGGAAACTGGGAACAACCTCAAAACCAAAACCAGACACAGCACAAGCAGCGGCCACAGGTAAAAGAACCCAAAGGCTATGGATTCATGGGTAACTCTGCTGGTAGATAGGGGTTTGGGGTTTTTATTCTTGTTAGTCCTTGGATTTCTTTTGTTTTCTTTAATGCTACATTGTAAGACTTATGGCTCAAGTTTGAGTCCTGTGCTGCTTTGTGTCTCTAACAGGTGTTTTCCTTTTATCATCTGGACCATTTAATAGTACATTTCTTTTTTTTTTTTTTTTTTTGGTTTTTTTTTTTTATTGATTATTTAAAGCATTACATAGTTCATGATATATCATCTTTCATACATTTGACTCAAATTGTGTTTTGAACTCCCATTTTCACCCCAAATACAGATTGCAGAATCACATCTTTTACATATTCACATTTTTACATAATGCCATATTAGTGACTGTTGTATTCTGCTACCTTTCCTATCCCCTACTAATAGTACATTTCTTATTTCCTAGGCTTTCTTCTACCTTGACATCTCTTTAGTCAGCCTTTGTCTTGACAACTTTTCCCTTCTAGATTTTGTCTTTCATTCTAACAATTGAGGCACTCTAGCGCATTGTTCAGTATGAGATCTTAAGGAATAAATTAACCTCATGGGTGTTAAGTTTGATTTAGTGTGGTCTGTTTTATAACCAGTATAGATATCTAATGTGAATGATATCTAATGCGAATGAAATACTTAATGTTTGGCTGTGGTCAGATATGTTGAATATGTAGGACTATAATTTTCCCCTTAATGTGCTTTTATTTTTTTAATAAGATTTGATTGAATCTTTTTAAAATATCTTATTTATTTATTTATTTTATGTGGGGCCTGAGAATCAAACCCAGTGCCTCAGACATGCTAGGCGAGCACTCTGCCACTGAGCCACATCCCCCAGCACGTTTTTTTTTTAATATATCTTTTTTAGTTGTAGTTGGACACAATACCTTTATTTTATCTGTTTATATTATGAGGTGTTGAGGATCAAACCCAGTGCCTCTCATATGCTAGTTGAGAGTTCTACCACTCAGCCCCAGCTCCTGTTTTTTTTTTTTTTTTTTCAAACAGAAAATTCTAGTAGAATTTTCACAATTAATCTCATAAGAGGTTAGTATTAGTAATTGAAGAAATAAGAACTGGGTTTATATATAACTTTGAAAATACATTAATGTGAATTAAGGGGCAGATATTTCAAAGTGATGCTATAATTCCAAGGTGAAAGCCCCTTTAACATGAACGTTGATGGAAAAGCTCCCGGTTCTTTTTTGGATTTTAGAATGAAATAGTTACACGTTTCCTCTGTTTTTGTTATTTTGCCTATTTAACCATCTTTAAATTGTTTTGCAACAAGGAAAAAAACTAGGGTGATGGGGAGAGTAAACATTGCTACTTAGATCCCTTTTATTTCTCTAAACTCTTGACTTTTGATTATGTTTTCTTGGTCTCATCTCACTCAATTCCTAGGCCACTGCGGAACAAATTCGACTTGCACAGATGATTTCGGACCACAATGATGCTGACTTTGAGGAGAAGGTGAAACAAGTGAGTGCATCACTATTTGCTATAAGCTAATAGAAAAGAGAACCACCTGTGAGCATAATGAAATATCATAGATGCTCACCAGGATTCTTTGTGCCATGTATATTGAAGTAGTTGTCCTGAAATATGATAGATCAGGCCAGTAAATATGTGCTTTCATTGTCTGATTTACTGTGTCCCTTTGGATAGATACATTGTTCAAAAAGATTTTAATTTTTTTAAGCTTTTTTTAAACATTTTTTCTTAGTTGTAGATGGACACAATACCTTTTTTTGTTTATTTTTATTTTTTATGTGGTGCTGAGGATCGAACCCGGTGCCTGACATATGCTGGGCAAGCATTCTGCCACTGAGCCTCAACCCAACCCCAAAGAGGTTTTATCTTATCTTAATTATAACTTTATTGAATGAATGTTGGTGCCATTTTATGTGTGGAGGAAGGGTTTTGGGAATCAAATCCAGGGCTTCATGCTTACTGAGCTACATCCCTGGCTCCTGTTGATACTACTTTATAGCAATTTTGAGCAGTTTGGGACTTCAGAAATAGGTAAATTCATGGTATGCTAAAGTCTGTACGTTTTAAGCTTTGATTTGTCATTTGATGCCTAATTGTTTGATTGCTTTGTAAATACTTGTGACCCCATCCCTAATATTTTGCTGTTGGAAGTAGATTTCCAAAATTTTAATTGTTTTGCCCCTCAAGCTTTATGGTTCTTTGAGTCTCAACTGGTATCTCCAGTCTTTATCTATTTACCTTTTGTGTGGAGTGTAAGTTTGTTTGTGATGGCTGTTGATTTTTCTTTTTCAGTTGATTGATATCACAGGCAAGAACCAGGATGAATGTGTGATTGCTTTGCATGACTGCAATGGAGATGTTAACAGAGCCATCAATGTTCTGCTGGAAGGAAACCCAGACACGGTAGAGTGCTAAATAGTGTTTTAGAATGTGGGTCCTGGGTTGGGAAGCTAGTAATATTCTAAAAATAACAAGTGGGATAGTTGTCGTCAACCAGTATACCTTATTCTCCAAGTTGAGTAGGGAGCTTTCTTGGAGATTATTATCTTGCAGGTTGCAAATACTTAAAATTTTTCTTCAAGAAGATAATAGTCATAGGAAAAACAGGTAAAATTAGTATCTTCTAATTGGGTTTGGAATAAATTATTCATTCCAGACTAGTGACTATTTTGAGGCTTGGGTTAGTCTGAATGAATTAGAGGTGCTACTTGATAGCCTTGGTTATTAATCATGGAAGATTTCTGCTCACTTTTTTTTTTTTTTTTTTTTTTTTTGAGGTACTGGGGATTGAACCCAAGGGTGATTTACCACTGAGCTACATTCCCACAACACAGCCCTAGGGAAACCTGCCCTCCTGCTTCATGAGCAAACGTGGCTCCCAGTGGGAGTGTTCCCATCCCTTTTTAAGACAGTCTTGCTAAGTTGCTGAGGCTGGTCTTGAACTTGCAATCCTCTAACCTCAGTCTCCTATGTTGCTAGGATTACAGGTGCGCTATTACTCCCAGCCTCTGCTCACCCTTTTTTTTGTTGTTGTTGTTGCTGTTGATCAAAATCACAAACTATACAATTCAGAACATTTCCATTAATATCACCTTTATATTGCACAATACTGTTGAATTGCCTGAACTTGGTTGTATTGAGATAGCAAAGAAACAAGCTTTAATAAGTTTTTTTTTTTTTTTTTTTTTTTTGGTAGATTGTAGATGGACAAAATAGCTTTTGTTTATTTATTTATTTCCATGTGGTGGCGAAGATCGAACCTAGCACCTCACATGTGCTAGGCAAGCGCTCTACCACTGTGCTACAACCCCAGCCCTTAATGAATATTTTGTGATTTTCTTATACCTTATAACTTTTGTGGGGTATTCTCACAGTGCTTACTAGAGAACTTTCTTAAGTGAGCACTGGAGCATTTTGAAATAATTTTCATTTATTTATCTTACACTGGGGGATCTTTGGTTGGAATAGAGTTCATCCTTAGAGTTATGAATTTCCTAAGGTTACAGTGTCACATCAACAGAATAGTAAATTGCCTATTTCCTTGAGACACTGGGAAATAATAGTGAAACACTTTATAAAATAATCAAATTTAAGTTTGTAGGATTTTTGGTGTCCCCTTCCAAAAAAAAAATTACTCCTGGATTACACTCTGTGCAATTGTTCTTATTAGAAAATTCACTGCTTGGACAATCAAGTCACAATGCCTTTGGTCCACTTGTTTACACCAAAATAATCGTCTCAAGGTATTCTTTTGGTGGGAGAGGTTGGATATCTCATGCTTTTTTAAAAAAGTCCACAAGTCACATTTTTCTCACCTCCAGCATCTTCTGTCTAGTGCTACAAGTTTGACCTTCCAGGGGCTGGGGTTGTGGCTCAGTGGTAGAGCGCTCGCCTAGTGTGTGAGAGGAACTGGAATCCATTCTCAGCATGGAATATAAATAAATGAATAAAATAAAGTTTGACCTTCCAGAACATTAAAAAGGAAAAAAGGTAGAGAATATAGGCTTATGCCACAAATAAACCAGCTACTAGAAAACCAATGGGAAGCAAAGTCATCTGCTGGGGGTGTTGGATGAATTTGAGTGGGTGAGATCATATCAGAAAACTGGCAGAAGATAATCATAATTATTTTTCTTTATAGAACCCATCTGGTGCCTGCAGCTAATGTATACACAGGGGAGGGAGACAGGTGACAGGTTCCTGAAATTTGCCAGGTTTTGAGACAGATTAGCATAAATTCTAGAAGCTGTTTTTAGTCTAGTTTCCAGAGTTCCTGGTGCAGATTTAGCTATTGGGCTACTACAACTTATGAATTAAAGCCACTATAGTATCAAATGACACTCCCAACTAAAATGTGAAATAAGACTGGGTTGGAAGAGTGTATAGCAGGGAACTGCTTAGGTCTAGGTAGGTACCTCATCTTTTAAAAACATTTTTTTAGTAAACTATTATATTCTTTAAAATATGTTAATAGGCTTTAATTTTAATTTGGGGGGCAAGAGGTGGAGATTGAATGCAGGACCTCACATTTGCTAAGCATGTGCTCTATCACTGAGCTATATCCAAGCCCTGAATTTACTTTTTTTTCTTAAAAAAATTAAAAAGTCTGGGCTGGGGATGTGGCTCAAGCGGTAGCGCGCTTGCCTGGCATGCGTGCGGCCCGGGTTCGATCCTCAGCACCACATACCAACAAAGATGTTGTGTCTGCCGAGAACTAAAAAATAAATATTAAAAAAAATTCTCTCTCTCTCTCTCCTCTCTCACTCTCTCTTTAAAAAAAAAAATTAAAGTCTTTGGTAAAATAAACATAAAATTTACCATTTTAACTATTCTTTTTTTTTTGTACCAGAGATTAAACTCGGGCATTTGACCACTGAGCCACATGTCCATCCCTATTTTGTATTCTTTTTAGAGACAGGGTCTCACTGAGTTGCTTAACGCCTTGCTTTTGCTGAGGCTGGTTTTGAACTTGTGATCTTCCTGCCTCAGCCTCATAAGCCGCTGGGATTATAGGCGCGTGCCACTGCGCCCAGCATTTTAACTATTCTTTTTTTTTTTTAAACTTTTTTTTTAGTTGTAGTCGGTACAGTGTCTTTATTTATTTATTTTTATGTGGTGCTGAGGATTGAACCCAGTACCTTTCATGTGCAAGGCAAGTGCTCTACCACTGAGCTACAGCCCCAGCCCCTTAACTCTTGAATGTTTAATTCAGTGACATTACGTACATTCACAAAGGGTGCAGCCATTACTGATTTTTCCAGAACTTGTTCATTGTCCTAACCAGGAATTCTATATGTATTTCATAACTCTCCATTCCTCCCTTCCCCATTTCCTAGTAACCTCTATTATTTTCTGTTTTCTATGAATTTGCCTCTTTTAGGTAAAGGGAGAAGCATACCATGTTTATCCTTTGGTTTCAAGCTCATTCATTTTGCATATTTTCAAGTTTCATTTATGTTGTAGGGATTTCATTCCTTTTTAAGAATGAATAGTATTCTGTTCACCTTGGGAAGGTGAGGCAGGAGGATTTCAAGTTCAAAGCCAGCCTCAGCAACTTAGTGAGACCCTAAGCAACTCAGCGAGATCCTGTCTAAATAAAATATTAAAATTGGCTGGGGAGGCCGGGTACGATGGCACACACCTGTAATCCCAGCAGGTCAGGAGGCTGAGATAGGAGGATTGCAAGTTCAAAGCCGGCCTCAACAATGGCAGGGCACTAATAAGTAACTCAGCCAGGCCCTGTCTCTAATAAAATACAAAAATAGAACTGGGGATGTGGCTCAGTGTTTGAGTGCCCTTGGGTTCAATCCCTGGACCAAAAACCAACCAAACAAAAAATAGGCTAGGATGTGGCTCAGTGGTTAAGCGTCCCCTGGGTTCAATCCCTGCTACCAAAAAAGAAAAGAAAAATATTAATAATACTCTGTTGTGTGTGTATACCATGCTTTATTTTATTTATCTGTGCATCTATTGGTGGACACTTAATTCTGTGGAAGTTGTAGACATTATAATACTTCATTTTCTAAATTCTTCAATATATGACTATAATACTATTTTCAAGTTGGGTGTGGTGGCATATATTTGTAATTCCCAGTAACTCTGGAGGCTGAGGCAGGAGGATTCCTAGTTCAAGGCCTACCTCCACAACTTAGTGAGAAATAAAAAGGGCTGGGGATGTAGCACAGTGGTAAAGTGCCCCCCTGAATTCAATCCCGAGTCTCAGATAAAAAAATACTATTGTCGGGGCTGGGGATGTGGCTCAAGCGGTAGCGCGCATGCGGCGTGCGGCCCGGGTTGGATCCTCAGCACCACATACCAACAAAGATGTTGTGTCCACCGAGAACTAAAAAATAAATATTAAAAATTCTCTCTCTCCTCACTCTCTTTAAAAAAAAAAAGGCCTTGATGGAGGGAGTTTGTCTCCTTTAAAAAAAAAAATACTATTGTCAATCCTGAGAAAAGTAACAACAGTTTTATATTGCCTAGTACCTGTTTTTTAATTTTCTTTTTTTTTAGTTTTAGATGAACACATACCTTTATTTTTTATGTGGTGCTGAGTATCAAACCTAGTGCCTCACACGTATAAGAAAAGCACTCTACCACTGAGCCACAACCCCAGCCCCTGTTTTTTTTTTTTTTTCCCATTACTAGGGATTGATTCAGGACCTTTCCCATGGTAGTCAAGCACTCTACCACTGAACTAGATCCCCAGCGTTGTGTTTTTTTTTTTTGTTTGTTTCTTTTTTTTTTTTTTTTTTTTTCAGACAGGGTCTTGATATGTTGCTCAGCCTGCAGCCTGGCCTTAAACTTTGAACCCTCCTGCTTCAGCCTCCCCAGTAGCTGGGATTACAGGCATTTACCATTACACTCTGCTTGTTGGTTCATATTCTTCAAAGTTACCAGATATTAGATAGCTGTTAATGAGTGAGCACCAATGCCATAGTTCTTTCAGTTACGGTAACTAAGATAGTAAAGGTCTAATAGTCTTTTTTTGTTCTGGAACATTTGTACAGGTTTTTTGTGAAGAGATATGTAAATTGAAGTGTGCTTTTTTTTTTTTTTTTTTTTTTTTTTTTGTACTAAGGATTAAACCCAAGGACACTGTACCAAGTAAGCAACCTCACTAGCTCTTTTTATTTTGAGACAAGGTCTTACTCAGTTCCCAAGGCTGGCCTCAAACTTTCCATCCTTTTGCCTCAGCTTCCTGAGTCCCTGGGATTACATGTGCCATGATTCTTGGCAGTATGCTTTTTTTTTTTGTACTGGGATTGAAATTAGGGACTCTCAACCACCAAGCCACATCCCCAGCCCTATATTGTTGTAGAAATAAACCTTTACTTTATTTCTTTACTTTTTATGTGGTGTTGAGGATCAAACCTAGTGCCTCACACGTGCTAGGCAAGTGCTCTACCACTGAGCCACAACCCCAGCCCCTGTTTTTTTTTTTTTTTCTTTCTTTTAAATTACTAGGGATTGATTGAGGACCTTTCCCAGGCTAGTCAAACCTTGATTTTATTTTTTATTTTTTAGTTGTTGAGGGACCTTCATTTTATTTATTAGTATGTGTTGCTGAGAATTGAACTCCGTGTGTCACGTGTGCCAGGCAAGCATACTACCACTGAGCCACAACCCCAGCCCCCCTGTATTGTATTTTATTTAGCGATACGGTCTCACTGAGTTACTCAATGCCTTACCATTACTGAGGCTGGGTTTGAACTCACAACCCTCCTGCCTCAGTCCCCTGAGCAGCTGGGATTATAGGCGTGTGCCACCATACCCAGCAATATACATGTTTTTAAAACTTTAAATTTTCAAGATTTATTTTTCTAAGGAGTAAGTGTTTTGCAATTGTATTTAGGTTATTTTCCTTATCGTGGATTTTACCTCCTGTAATTTAGAGAACCTGGGGTACTCTACTACTAAACTACATCCCCAGCCTTTTTTATTTTGATACATGGTCTTGCTAACTTACTGAAACTGGCCTTGAACTTGAACTGTGTGTAGTAGGATATACCATGTAGGTTTGTATAAGTTGCACTATGATATTCACATAACAATGAAATAGCCTGTGGTGCATTTCTAAGACTATAATCCTGTCATTAAAGGACATGTAACTATATTCTTTTTAAATTGGAGTATATCAATTTAAGAAGTGTGGAGAGAACATAGTGGATAAAACCTGGATGGAAGGCCTCCTATTATCACTGTGTCTCAGGGCCAGAGCTGGTATTAGTGTCTTTTTTTTTTTTTTTTTTTTTTTAGATAGAGAATTTTTATTTATTTTTTTAGTTTTTTGGCGGACATAACATCTTTGTTTGTATGTGGTGCTGAGGATCGAACTCTGGCCGCAAGCATGCCAGGCGAGCGCACTACCGCTTGAGCCACATCCCCAGCCCCCTATTAATGTCTTTTAAATACGTGTACATGTGTGTTTAATTATTGCTTTTGTCCTAAATTTTTCCCAAGAGCCAAATGCTGTTCGTGCATCCTAAATTTACAGATAACTTGTAGAAACTTCCAGTTAGTTTTCCCTTTTTGCTTTATTTTATATGAATAAGAATGTAAAAAGTTGGTTTTGTGTGTGTGGGTCACTGAATCCAGAGGGGCTAGTTATTTTAGTCTAGGAATTGCACTTGATAGGCACAAATAACTAGGTTCTTTGATAGGCTAAGTGACTGAGCTGGATAGAGATCTTTTGAAAGTGATAACCTGTAATCCATTACCTATAGTACCTCCTCTTCAAAAATAACTTTAATTTTGGCAGAGATAGGTATACAATTGGTTTTTAGGTTGTGTCTGTGCCTTCCATTTAAACAGTGAAGTAAACTAATGGAAATGTTTTAAACATGGATGCAGAAAGAATAGTCAGTTGTGCAGCTTTCATGTCTAGTATCCTGATAGCTTGCAGTCCATATTAAGATTAGACATGAAAGTTCTCCTCTTCTTTAGCATTCCTGGGAGATGGTCGGGAAGAAGAAAGGTGTCTCAGGACAGAAGGATGGTGGCCAGACGGAATCCAACGAGGAAGGCAAAGAAAATCGAGACCGGGACAGAGACTATAGTCGGCGACGTGGTGGGCCACCAAGACGGGGAAGAGGTGCCAGCCGTGGACGAGAGTGTATGCATGGGGCTTTATCAAAACCAGCTGTGGGTCAGTAATGTCCAGATTCCAGGGATGTGTCAGGGCCCTGCTAGACAGGACCCAGGAACCATGATATCACCTTTGTGTTTTTCTTGGCATCATGTATTCTGAGATTCTGGTATCTCTTGCATGTAGTCTTTTCTGGCAGCTGCCACTAGTCTGGCATAAAATTATCCTTTATTTATTTATAAATTTTGACTATAGCTCTCTTTTGTGGCCCATCTTCAAATCTTTGAGTATTCCTTATGTCCCATCATTCCATGCTCACATTGTCTTTTTTTGTCTTTGTGACACTTTAATACATAGCATTTACACATTTGTATATATCCTATTGATCCTTCTCTGGCCATTCTCCCTTCCCACCTTCCGTATTTCAGTCCGGGGTCAGGAAAATGGATTGGATGGCACTAAGAGTGGAGGGCCTTCTGGAAGAGGCACAGAAAGAGGCAGAAGAGGCCGTGGCCGAGGCAGAGGTAATCAATTGTGGAGGGATGGGTATTGGGGGCAGGTTACTCTTCAGTTCCCTAGGGGTCTTCTTTATTTAAAAGTAAATTAATATGGAGTCTGGTTACCTTAATTGTTGAGGTCTCATGCATGTACTTGAGATTGCTGAAATGGAAAATGGAAAAGAAGGTAGATGTCAAATTGAGTTTTATTATTGATGTTATTGTTTGCTTGAAGACCCAGCAGTTTGAGCAGCTAAAGAACTGTCTGTCAACACTAATGATTGTCTTACTCTATTAACTGATGTGATACATGGGACTGAGAGAAAGAAAATCTGATACTATGAGCCACTTACTGTTCCGCAGCTGCCTCAGCTGGAAAGGTGGTTTTATATCAACTTCTAAATGTTTCTCTGTTCCTCTGTTTCTCTCTCTCTCTCTTTTTTTTCTTTAGGAGGCTCTGGTAGGCGGGGAGGAAGGTTTTCTGCTCAAGGAATGGGGTACGTTTCTTTGATCCAATGTATTTAACTTTTTTCCCCCTAAGAATATCCAAAATGTGATTAGAATGATTTCTAGATTATTTAATCAGAAAGATATGTAGATTTAGGGCTCATTCCTCAGGAATATTACCTAGGTCATTAATCTCTTACCATATTGTATACATTGATATTTTGGGTAGGCTGATAAAGAAAAAGTAGACAGCATATAGGATTATAAAATGGGATATGATTAATCTGTACTAAGAAGATAGTATTCCGATTATCTTTTCGGTTAATATTTGCTGAAGCTGCTTAGAGGTCAGAGACTCTTTTAAGCTTTTATTTTTTTCAGAACCTTTAACCCAGCTGATTATGCAGAGCCAGCCAATACTGATGATAGTTACGGTAATAGTAGCGGCAATACGTGGAACAATACTGGCCACTTTGAACCAGATGATGGGACAAGTGAGTAACCATTTATTGTTATTTATTTCTTGTCTCTGGACTTAAGGAATTTTTTTTTTGTGTGTGTGTCTATATGTATGTGCATTGTTGGGGATTGAATTCATAGCTGCCTCCTTGCTAGGCAAACGCTGTACCATTGAGCTATTTCCTCAGTTCAGGAAATAATTTTTTCGAGGTTACAGTTAAATTTAAAAAGCGAAAGAATAGTGTTTAGATATAGAGATCTGGGACAAAAGCAGTAGCAATTAAATTACTGTGTACTGATTACTTACCTCGTGCTTATGAGCCTATTATATGTGCTATTTCACTTGGTCTCTTCACTGTTTATGAAATAGACATTATTTATCATCACTTTCCTGATGATAAAACTAAGACTGAAAGAGGTTACGAATTTGCTGGTAGTTGAACTTAGAATTTTATGATTCTAAAAGTCTATCCTCTTACGGTAATATCATGTGGCTGCTGTTAGTTCCAAGTGTTTCCTAGAGTTTATTTTGGAGTAGCATTGGTTTTTGAAAAGTTATCTAGAATCAGACAGTCACTTAATTAAGTCATTACTTGTAGAGATGAACAATCAAAGTCCACAACTGTTTGTTGATTTGTTTTCTGGTACCAAGATAAGAATATCCTTTTTTTTTTTTTTTTTTTTTTTTTTGCCTTCATTTTTGAGAAATCTCAATAACTGAGCAAGAATGAATTCTCTGACCTCCCTCTGTCTAATAGCCTTCTTGCTCTGGTGAATATTATGAGATTTGGGTAAGAGCTTTTTTGCTAGCTGACTCTGTGTCTGCATCCAAATAGGATGTAAATGCTTAAGGATATGTTAGACTTGTGGGATAAACCCAGATGTGTTTTGGAGTAAAAGGTACACATGTTGCTTTTAAAAGTAGTAGCCTCTAGGCTTCTTGTGAGATCATCCACCTCCTTGCGGAGCCAGCACATGATAGCCTGAGGCTTTTCCTCTTGTGAAAGGATCTAGCTTAATAGTAGGGCCTGAAATAGGCTCTCTGACGCCTTATCCATTTAAATTTGCCTAGTTTCCTTTCAAAGATAATTATCTTTATCTCCGGATCTTTAGGAGGGTCTTTGGAAAAAACAACTTGTATTCTGTTGCACACAAGATGTTATACCTTAGGTTTGAGAGTTACCACTTTTTGTTTGCCAAACTGCTACTTCATAAGCTCATTTTTAATATTTCTCATGGGGGGAGGGTGAAGTTGAGGTATTGGCAAAAGATAGGTATCTTGTTAAGTTTCACTACCATTCGGCTGTAAAATGTTCCAATCTCTTTTACCTTCCTATACTTAAGAGACATTAGAAGTGTTCTTCACTCATTTTCTGATGAATTTGTAGAGGTAGTATAGTAGCAGTCTCAATGTCAAAAGTTACTATTTTCAAACTGTTTGTTCTGGGCTATTTGGCTTTTCAATCTTTGCCAGAAAAGATGATAAAAATTTAAGCTGTTTTTAGTTGGGAATATATATTCATTCGTGGCATTTCAGTTCTTAGCATTAGCTGTCTTTAACAAGGATCTGGTTGGAAGTACAGGGTATGATGATGTGAATTTTTTATGTCTGGTGAGTAGAAAAGTAGATTTTAGAAGTCTGGAATCAGAAATCAGTGATGTGTGACTGAAAAAGATCATCTTGTTAGTGTTAAAGTGTTGAGTATACTTCATGCATTTCCATCATTTTGATTTCATGATGTGACATGCCTTCATGCATGACATTTTTTTGTGTTTTCATAATAGTGAATTTCAAATTGCCTTTTTAATTTAAAAATAAATTCAAACCTACCCTTAAAATATCCACAGGTACAGTGGGAATTATGTATTGGGGGCAGATATTCTCATTCACATGCAAAATTTCACTGGTTGTTTTTTTCTTTTCTTTTCTTTTTTGTTTCAGGACTTGATTTCATTGGGGTTGAGGGGTCAAATTATCCCCGAAAATTTGAGACTGCTCCTGGTATGATACATCCAGGCGCCTAACTGCCCCGGATATTTTTATAGATTTTTGTGAACTGAAATATCTGTGGATATGTCATTTTTCTGTCTTTCTGCTGCTTCTTTCTGCATTTTTCTCTCATATTCTATGCCCACTTGTCTTTATAACTTTGTTCATTAAATCAGTATTTGAAATTTAACATACAACTGTGCTTTATGCTGAGGGAATGGAAACCCTGATCTGTTGGCCAGAGCATTTCCATCTTAATATTCCTTAATGCTTCCTCAACATAGTTCTCTTTGTAGCTCTGATTGTACTTCCTGTATAGGAAAGTATCAAGTAGGGATCTACAGTCTTCGTTTCTACCTAGTTGAATGCAACAGAGTGCACAGAGAATATTCTTGCATAAAGGGCATAGATCAGATAACCCCTTAGGTCCCTTCTAAAGCTAAGATATTAAGTGCAAACTCATTTGGGTTCCATTTAGCCAGGATGGAATGGGTGTCAATGTGGAGAAAGAGTGGTATCACCAGAGAGGAAGAGGAATGTGGTTTGTAACTCGTCTAGAGATTGGACTTTGGTCTTAAAGGGCATTGTCATTATTGAGTGGTTTGGAATTTCCTTGGTACACTTTTAAGACTTCCTGGGAAGATCATTACAATAAATGTATTTCCTGTAGGAAACAAGATTTTTCATTATTAAATGTTTAGAAGAATTTCAAATGGATTTTGAAGGTATTAGAATACTTTTCTTCAGTGAAATAGCTTATGTGCCAGACATTCGTTCTTATAAGAACTTTCCTCCATTTGGAGAAAAGACCTCATTATTCATTATGTACTGTTTTAAAGAAGAAAATAAGGGCTTCCTTGTCCCTTCTTCAGATAAGTTCTTACTGTGGTCTTTTGGTTGAGGGAAAGAATAATGGTTCTCATAAAAATTCTCACCCAAATCCTTTAAGATTTGGCATTTTCTTATTCTGAGGTTATATATATGTATAAAGCAAGCAAAACGGAATGTGGAGGGTAGTTTGGCTGAGACCTTTCCTTTAGAAACTGTAACTCAGCATATAACATGAGGAGATTGTATACCTCCGTCGTCTGTGAAATGACCTTCACAGGTCTTATTTCATCTTTTGTATGAGTAGGTTAGGATAATGTAGCTATTGTTCATATTGGACTTTTCAATCTCGTCTTCCAAAAAGAATAAATATATAGCACTTTCCTTATTAGTTAAACCAATAAACTCATGAAGTTGACTTCTGAGTAGGCAGTTTTTATTCTGTCCATTATATAATAGCAGATAGTTTTTAGTCTCCTCAATGTGACTTTCAAACCACCTCTTTGTCATTGCCCTGTCACTAACCATCATATGCCAACTATTTGTATTTCTCTAATACTGCTGCTATCTTTCTTCAGATTGCCTGCAGATTTTTTTTGTCATACCAACCAAATAAATAGATATAGTTTGCATGTTCTAGTTTAAATCCTGCCGTTTTGTTGAATTGGCTACTAAGTGAGAACTGATGGGCTTGATACTACCTGAGCATTCCATCAGAAGTCAGCTTCTCCCCTCCCCCTTCCCGCTTCTCTTTCCTCTCCCTCCTTTCCCTCCCTCTCTCCTGTTACAGTGTTACAGCTATGTAACAAAAGCTGAAAGTAGCTATAAAATCATATTATTAAAGCCCAGCTACTCTGAGGAGTCACCCTTTCTAAAGAGTCTTTCCCCATCTCTGAAGCCTAAGAATTGCTTCTGATTTGTAAATTCTGGTCATACTTCCGGCTATAAAGAATGTTAACTTATTAGTATTTTGTGTATGTATTGACTGACAGTAAAACCTATTATCATTTCCTTCTTTATTCCCAGGTGCATGGAGGACGGCAACAGAGGAGTGGGGAACTGAAGATTGGAATGAAGATGTAGGTATTCTCAGGTCATTCCTCATTAGTGCCTTCTATCCCTAAGTGGTGTTTAGGGATAGAAAATGGGTATGTTTCTACCCCTCAAAATGCACCCTTAAAATTCTGACCCAAAACTTTTACATCCAAAATAGTGTTCTGAGCCAGAACATTTCACATATGTTATATGAAGGAGACTGGGCATGAACAGGACTCTGGAACCACACTATGGAAAGGGCAAGTGCACTTGTGTAAGTCCAATATCTGATTGTCGGATTTATCCAAGGAAGAGATGGTGGTTGGGTAGGGCACCAGAAATAGAGTTAGGCAGGTAGTAAATTGAGTAATAGCTGCCAGTGGCACACGACTCTGCTTGAAGCCTTTCCATTATTTGGTATGAAGTCCTGTAATGGATTGGCAATGGTTACAGAGTCAGAGTTGTAGTATCAAATCCTCAAGCTTGCAATCTGGTTGGTTCTGGTAGCCTTTTAATTATTTGAAGCCCAACTTTGTAATTATAATTGAGATGAATATGTGTAGACTTGGCCAATCTGCCAGCTTGACTGAACTTGGAGACCTCATAGTGCGTGGCATACAAACAAGCTCTGTGAATTCATTATTACCCAAATAAAACAGTTTTGCCAATTCCTGGTCATAGTTAAGCTGTTGTTGTGAGTTATGGTTTTCAATAGTCTGAATAAACTCTTTTACCATTTAGTAATCTGTTTTTCTATGTTTATATATAGACAGGCAAGATAGCTTTTGGGTTAAGTGGAAATGACATTTCAAAACTGTTTTAGTTGCTGTTTTAGTCCTAGGTTTTAAAATTTCAGATGCATCATTATTAGAGGTTGATTATTTTCTGTTGTAACTGAGCTAGACTGCTGTGTGGTCTTGGGCAAATTCTATTGCTTTTGAGATTTGGCTTGTTCTGCTTAAGTACCTATCATAATAAAAGAGAAGACAGGGTGAATTTCCTGTTTATTAGAAGAGACATTTTAATAAGGAAATAAACCAAAACAATGCAAATCAACTTTTATAGAGCAGGAAGTATAATTTCCTTCAACTACTTTTCTAATTTTAGTATCTTATGAATATAAAGACACTGTTAAGACAAAAATTGCATTATAATTAAAATTATCTCCAAAAGACCTTATCTCACCAGCACTTGGGCCTATACTGGTCAGAAGCAAAAAAAAGTAACTTTTTTGTATCTTTCTTGGCCATGATCTTCCTTTCATTTGTAGAAGTGGGAGTGGGCAAGGGCAATAGTAGAAGGTAAATGTGGTTTGGGTAGAAGTGGGAGTGGGAACTCTAATGGGAAGATACAAAGGGACTTTTTCTCTTTATGATTAGCACGCATATGAACCTGAGAGTTCATGTGTGTATATGATGATGTGACTTCACTCTATTTTATTGGATTCCTTGGTTCTCTCTTTGGATAAAATCATTGACTATGTATTGAAGGGGTTTAAAGGTCAATCCATTCAAGATTCCTCAGGGGTAGATAGTTGTTTCTTCATAGGGTTTTCCCTTGTTCTTGATGTTGAATTTGCCTCTCCTGTGCCAGATTCTTCCAGTAGATCCCCTGGCACCACGAGTGATTAATTCCTCTGTTTTCTAGCTTTCTGAGACCAAGATCTTCACTGCCTCTAATGTGTCTTCAGTGCCTCTGCCTGCGGAGAATGTGACAATCACTGCTGGTCAGAGGCAAGTGTGTGGTAAAAGTACCTTTTCCTAAAGAGATCTGCTGAGGTAGCTACAAGAAAGTGGCACCGCCCTTCACAAGCTCTCTGGTGTTGAGAATAATAATAATCACACTAGTTCCCTCTTCAGTTGAATGGAAGTCCATATGTTTCCATTTTAAAGCTGATTTTCACTTGAAATAACCCATAATTACATAGATCAACCTGTGTTGTCACCAGTATCGACTGATTGAAATCTGGTTGGTTCTGGTAGCCTTTTAATTATTTGTATGTAACTTGTCTTGAAGTAAGCCAGGGAAAGAAAAGCCAAGCTGAAAGTGAAAATGCTATGTCCCCAACTATTCAATAGCTTTTTCTCTTGATTTATAATAATGATCTTTGTCTGCTGATCCCACTCAGAAGTTGGTTCCATATCCATTGGTTCTGTGTCCATGAATTAAATCAGCTATATATCTATAAAACTACTTAATTTAGAAGGTTCCAAAGAAGTATGATAGGAATCAGTAAGAATAGGACACTAAATATGTATATTACACATGTGCGCGCACGCCCACACACACATTTTTTTTTTTTTTTTTTTTTGTGACACCAAATATATTCTTCCACACCAGTGATGCAGTTCTCCAACCAGGTGTTTAGCAGTGCAGTTCTGACACTGTCCTGGAGTTGGCACAGATGCTAATTACAGGTTCAGTAGTTCATGAGAATGACGCAGGAAAGTGTTTTAATTATCGTTAACCTCTTTATTATGAAGGTGCAATTCAGGAATAGCCAAATAGAAGAAATCCGTAGGACACAGTATGTGTGGGTGCGGGCATATGACTTTCCATGTCCTCTGCAGGTATCTGGAAACTTGACAGATATCTCATTATTCTAGAGCTATAAATTGTAGACATAATTGATTAAATCATTGACCATTGATTATTGGACTTGATAGCCAATTTCACTGCCTTGGAAATGGGTTGGGATGGGTTGGGAAGGGCTGAATATTCCAATCCTCAGATTTGGTCTTTCTAGTGACTCAGATCTACCATGGGTTCACCACATTAGCGTAAACTCAGGTATGGTAGAAACAAGCTTGTTGTGAATAAGAAAAGACACAGTGATGTAGGAATTTTTTTTTTTTTTTTTTTTTGGTTAGGAGTGGGAATCAATCCAAGACTAGGCACATGCTGGGCACACACTGTATTACTGAGCTACACCCCCAGCTTCCTGTTTTTATTATATCACTGATAACTTTTGAAATTTTATAAAACTAGGGAAAACACCTCCAAAAGTCTCCATTTGAAGATACCAACCTTCTGGTATATGATTCTTATATTTTGGATATTATTAATGACAAATATTTAGTATTGCAGTCACGAACATACTTGTAGATTTTGGGCCAAGTATTGAGCTGGTAATTAGCATTTGATATTTCATTAAATTAATAACTTTCACTAAAATGAAAGCCATTATTATTGGCACCTAGTGGAATTTAGCTAAATAGTGGCTCTCATGCATCATTTATTTTGATAAATTAAGCATTTCAGGGCTTTATGTTTTGAGTTCATTCAAGAGCATATCATTAAGTGGCTTTGTTTTAATCTAACCATGATCTGAATCAGGTGTTAGAAAATGTTCAGTCATTATTCATCAAGATCTTTCTCTTCCACTAGAATTGACCTTGCTGTTCTCTTGGGGAAGACACCATCTTCAATGGAGAATGATTCATCTAATCTGGATCCATCTCAGGCTCCTTCTCTGGCCCAGCCTCTGGTATTCAGTAATTCGAAGCAGAGTGCCATATCACAGCCTGCTTCAGGGAACACATTTTCTCATCATAGTATGGTAAGTTTGGTTTATCCTGATCAAACCTTCCCACCAATTCTACCATGCTTACCCAGACAGCCTTTTCCCAAAGGCTAAAATTTTAAGAATTCAGCTTTAAGGTCTTGGATTTATTGTACTTAATTGTAGTACTGGGGAGGAGGATCCAGGGGCACTTTATACTGAGCTTCCCCAGCCCTTTTTATTTTTAATATGGAGGCAGGGTCTCACTAAGTTGCTGAGTTTGGCTTTGAACTTGTGATCCTCCAGACATCGCCTCCCAAGACACTGGGATACAGAGAGTCACAAATGTATTCTGCAAGAGGTTGATTTTATAGACACAGAAGGGCTGAAAAAAACAGAAATAGGATAAAAAGTCATTTCAAAATTACTTTCCCTGTGAGATAAGACAGGGATACAGAAAAATAGAAAAATAACCAATTGGTTAGCATCAGGTTACATTTTTTGTGTGTGGATTAAGACCAAGAAACTTTTATTACTCTCACCTATTTGAAATTCAGCTGTTGGAACCAGCCTGTTTGGGAAATTTAGCTGTTTTCTCTCCTAATTTTTCAGAAAGTCAAAAAACAATGTAATTTCAGTTGGAGTTGGAACTTTTATATGTGTGACTCTTGATTTTTTAGTCTGATTGGTTAGAATCTAGTGTAGATTAGTCTAAAGCGGTGATCTTCTGTGTTTAACAGTTTCAAAGACAGGATTGGTAATAAGGTTAGGCATCCTCTTTGTTCTTTTAAGCATCTTTGGGTGTACAGATGTTGAGTTGGGCACTAGAGGATAGCTCTAGAACAAGCCTTAGCTCATAACAAACTGAGTCATCTTAAAAATGAGTTAACATAATTTATTAATCGTGCTGAACAGTTTTTTATTACTCCTGAATAGAGAAAATCAATGGCATCAACTTAATAAGTTTTGACTCTTTCAGGCTGGGGCCGTGGCTTAGTTAGTGGTAGAGTGCTTGCCTTATATGTGTGAGGCACTGAGTTCCATCCTCAGCACCACATTAAAATAAATAAATAAATAAATAAATATTTTGGGTCCATCTACAACTAAAAAAATACTTTAAAAATATTTTTTTGACACTTTCACAATCCTAATTAAACTTTGGTGAGAGATTGTAGTAGTTCCCCATAGCTCTCTCTTTTTTTTTTTTTTTTTTTTGTACCAGGGATTTAAGTCGGGCACTCAACCACTGAATCACATCCCCAGCCATTTTCGTGTTTTAGAGACTGGGTCTCACTGAATTGCTAAGTGCTTCACCAAGTTGCTAAGGCTAGCTTTGAATTCTCTATGCGCCTTCCTCAGCCTCCTGAGCTGCTGGGATTCCAGGTGTACACCATTCCCCATTTTTTGATGAAGTAAAATTAAAATTGCCTTATGTGTTTTTTTTTTTTTTTTTTTTTTGAGAATTTTTTTTTAATATTTATTTTTTTAGTTTTCAGCGGACACAACATCTTTATTTGTATGTGGTGCTGAGGATCGGACCCAGCGCCTCGCGCATGCCAGGCGAGTGCGCTACCGCTTGAGCCACATCCCCAGCCCCCTTATGTGTTTTTATAAACCATACATTTGTATGTTAGGTTTCTAAAATCTAGGGTCTTTCCATATCACAACTTGTTAGCTGTGTTTCCACTTGTCTGAAAATGGGAATAAGAGTGCTTGTTCTTCCTGTCTTGGGGGGCCTCAGGAAGATAATTAAACTAATTGATACCAATTATACAAATGTGGCAATTTTAAATAACCTATAATGCATAGTACACACAACTTCTTGATTTACAACATTTAAAAAAATAAAGGAAGTCAGATACAGTTGTGCATGCCTGTAATCCCAGGGACTTGGGAGGCTGGGGCAAGAGGATGACTAGTTCAAAGTTAGCCTCAGCAAAAAGTGAGGCGTTGAACAACTCAGTGAGACCTTGTGTCTAAATAAAATACAAAATCAGGCTGGAGATGTGGCTTAGTGGTTGCATGCCCCTGAGTTCAGTCTCTGGGATGTAAATAAATACGTAAGTAAAGGAGGGCTGGGGAAATAGCTCGATTGGAGAGTGCTTGCCTAATATGCACAAAGCCCTGGGTTTGATCCTTAGAGCCACAAAATATTATTTTATTTATTATAATTTAAACAAAGATAATACAAGGACCAATTATAGTCAATAAATCCTGTTACTCCTTTTTTTTTTTAAATTTTTTTTATAGTTTTGGAGATAGCATGCTTTTATTTTAAGCATGCTTTTATTTTATTGTCATTTTTATGTGGTGCTAAGAATTGAACCCATTGCCTCACATATGCTAGGCAGGTGCTCTGCCACTGGGCTACAGCCTCAGCCCCCTAAGTTACTCCTTTTTTTTTTCCTCTCTCTGTTTTTTTGGTGGAGAGTTTCGAGAGGTAAGCAGACCTTTTCTGCGCAGATAATTTTATTTTTCCAGTTTTATTAATTATTTTAACTTAGAAAACTGTTGAGGTAGCTACTAATCCAGAACTGTCTCAGTTTTTAACTATTGTCCTTGAAGTTTTTTTGTTTTAAAATTTTTTCTTTTGTGTTAATTCAGAAGTGGAGGTGGTTGTTTTGCCACAAAGGTAACAGATGAGGAAAGTATCGGGGTTACAAAGAAAATAGAATGCTGGTAGTAAGGTGTGATGAAAATCAGGAAGTGTTACAAATCCCTAAAACACATGACTAGATCCGTGGTTAAGTGATGTATGCCTCTTTTAACTGCCCTCTTAATGTTTGGAATTGTGAATATGCACGAAAAATCAAAATTTTAATATTTTAAATATTTTAAAATTCATTGTGTCATATTCTATGCATAGGATTTCTGTAAAAACCTATAAAATTTTATAGGACACCTACAAAATTGCCCAATTTAAGTGGAGGTTTTGTTGTTGATGCTAGTCCCTCCCCCAAAAAAATATTGGAGATTGAACCTAGGGGTGCTCAGCCATTGAGTACATCCCAACCCTTTTTATATTTTTTATTTCGAGACAGGGTCTCACTAAGTTGCTGAGGCTAGCTTTGAACTTGTGATCCTCCTGCCTCAGTCTCCAGAGTCATTGGGATTATAGGTGTGTACTACCATGCCTGGCTTCAATATAATTTTTAAAAAAATTTTTTAATATTTACTTTTTGTAGTTGTAGTTGGACACAATACTTTATTTTTATGTGGTGCTGAGGATCGAACCCAGGGCCTTGCACTTGTTAGGCGAGCACTGTACCACTAAGCCACAACCCCAGCCCCTCAATATTTAAGTTTTTATAGGAATATCAAAAAGATGTTTTTAGTAAACTTCCATGTTTCCTTAACATTCTATTTAATGTGTGCTGATAGGTGAACTAAATATAAATAGTATTTTGTTATCCTCATTACCTTTATTTAATCAGTATTATTTAATGTAACTTTTTTCATTGAGCATAATATTAGAGAGTTAATTTCCTTTAATATTCATTAGATCTAGATAAAGAACTTTGTATTATGTATAAAATACAATGGACATTAGGTAATTTTTTTGTCTTTAATTTTTTGCACTTGGCAGAATATTTTAGTTGCATTAGATCATGTGTGTCACAGTCCCTCACTTTAAACTAGACTTCTCAGATTATTTTGTTTTGGTAGTGGGGATTGAACCCAGGGACACTTAAAACCAGTGAGCCACATTCCCAGCCCTCCCCCAAGCCCCCCTTTTTTAAACAAGGTTTTGTTAAGTTGCTTGGGGCACCAACCTCCTGCGCTACTGGGATTATAAGTGTTTGCCATTGTGCCTGGCTCAAGTTTTTGTTTGAATAATCTTGGGATATAGCTCAAAGTGGGAAGAAAAAACCTTACCTTGAGTTGAATAGACAGGTGTTCTATGAGAAAGCATTGCTGATGATGACATGCTACGTTTGAACAAGTACCTGAGTAGGACAAGATTAATTCTCCTTGAAGTTTTTTGTTTGTTTATATGTTTGTTTTTTGAGGCTAGTCAGGGTCATGAGGTTGATCTTTGGATCCAAAAGTGTTAGAGTAAAAATTTTGCTTAGTTATCATGCAGTGATTCTATAAAAAATAATCAAGCCATTGAGTTGTCAATTTTATCTAGTGCAGAAGTTGGGATGGCCCTTTAATTTCTCTTTGCCTATAAGCTAGTTATGAGCAGCATTCAGTTTAAGTTGGTTTTGTTTCTTTTGGATTGTTTAGTGGTAGGGGCAAGGATATAATGACAAAAGTAAAAATTTTATGTGACTTTGGTATTAATTTAATAATCAAGTATTAATTTATGTAAAAATCTTGAAGGGGGGGAACTCTCCAGTTATCAAGGCATTATCCCTAAGATGGAGAAAGTGATGGTGATTATAAGTTTTTAAGGGCTATCATCTTTTTAAAATTTAGATTTGTTGGATTGATATATAAAAACATAAAATTATGCATATTAGTGGGGGTTTTAATATGTATTGCTCTAGTTTTCTTGAGTCCTGTGTTCCATGTACATGTTAAGTACAGATATATTATTTGTTAAATCCTGATTAAACTTTATGAAGTGTACTACTACTATTTATATTTTCATATGAGGAAACTGAGGCAAAGAGACCTTAAAATAATTTTTCTGTGGTTGCCATACCCCGAATTCGAATCTAATTGTCTGACTCTGAATCTTAAACTCAATGGACTATGCTATATACTCAGTCTTATAGCATTCTGTTTTGAAATGGGGTGTCAGAGTGTTGCCCAGGCTTTTCTTGAATTCCTGGATCTGTGATCCTCCCAAGTAGCTGGGACTGTAGACATGTGCCATGGGCCCGGCTTAGTAGCATTCTTCATTTGTTTGATCCATACTAGCTTGCAAACTGGATAAGTGTCTTTCTTTAGCAGACAAGTTCCAGGCTGTAAATCTCTCTGTTGATCTCCAGGTGAGCATGTTAGGAAAAGGATTTGGTGATGTCGGTGAAGCTAAAGGTGGCAGTACTACAGGCTCTCAGTTCTTGGAGCAGTTCAAGACTGCTCAGGCCCTGGCTCAGCTGGCAGCTCAGCATTCTCAATCTGGAAGCACCACCACCTCCTCTTGGGACATGGCCTCAACGACACAGTCCCCATCACTGGTGCAGTATGGTAAGAAGATGTGAAGTGACTTGAATCCCTTATGTGTTGGACTATTATTGTGAAGAAGCTGGTGAGGGGAGTGGAAAATGTATCCCGATGAGAGGGGTAGCGCTCTCTGGTTTTGTCAAAGAGTCTGAGTTCAGAAAGTTGGGAAATAATAAAAATTTGAAGCTATGTATCTCTGTCATTAAATTTTTTTGTTTCATAGGATTTTTTAAAATTACTTTTAAGTTTATGTGTTTGAGAATGTGTTGCCTTTGGGCTCATGGAGTTGGCCATTTAAGACCTTATACTTTAAATTCGAGCAATTCATGGATTCCTGTTTTGCACAGGCATAGTAATAGTATTGATTTGATTAGGCTATTTTTAAGAATGGATAAGATCAGTGATTGTTGCCTATAGAAATGAAATGAGATTCATTCCTAAAAGAAAACCTGTCTATATGAGTTTCTGGTCTTTGAGGGTCTGGTTCATGGCATTAGTGCAAGGCAGTAGCCTTTCCTTGAAATGTATTGGAACCTTGAACCTCACACCTGTTGGGTTTCCTTTTGCAGATTTAAAGAACCCAAATGATTCGACAGTACACAGCCCCTTTACAAAGCGCCAGGCTTTCACCCCATCTTCAACCATGATGGAGGTGTTCCTTCAGGAGAAGCCACCTGCAGTGGCCACCTCCACCGCTGCACCTCCACCCCCCTCTTCTCCTCTGCCAAGTAAATCCACCTCGGCTCCACAGATGTCTCCTGGGTCTTCAGACAACCAATCCTCCAGCCCTCAGCCAGCTCAGCAGAAACTGAAACAGCAAAAGAAAAAAGCCTCACTGACTTCTAAGGTACTTGAACTTTTTAGGTAGCTGTTACTGCAAGGAAGTATTGGATTTGTGAATTAGGTTGATATGGGTTAAGTTTGGAAATTTGAAATCAAAGGGAATGTTTACTAACATTCCCATAGTAAGATTGTATTGAACCATTGTATTTTCTTCTCCTTTACCCTTTTTTTATAGATTCCTGCTCTGGCTGTGGAGATGCCTGGCTCAGCAGATATCTCAGGGCTAAATCTGCAGTTTGGGGCATTGCAGTTTGGGTCAGAGCCTGTCCTTTCTGATTATGAGTCCACCCCCACCACGAGCGCCTCTTCAAGCCAGGCTCCAAGTAGCCTATATACCAGCACGGCCAGGTAGTATAAACATTAGTTTTTTGCTAATTGTTCTAAGTCTCTTGCTGAGACACTGTTCTTTTAACTGGCTGGGAGAAAAGTAATGAATTACAGCATTTTGTTGAATACTTTAAAATGGTGTTACTAGGGCTGGGCTCAGTGGCATATGCCTATAATCCCAGAGACTTGGGAGGCTGAGGAAGGAGGATTGCAAATTTGTGGGCAGCCTCAACAATTTAGTGAGGCCCTTAGCAACTTAGCAAGATCCTATTTCAAAATAAATTATGAAAAAAAAGAGCTGGGGATTAATGGTAAAGTGCCTCTATGTTTAATCCCAACTACAAAAATAACAACAAACATTTTCACTAGGATTATCTGTAACTTTAGGCACATGGAAACCTGGGATGGTGGTGCACACCCGTAATCCCAGCAGTTTGGGAGACTGAGGCAGGAGGATTGCGAGTTCAAAGCCAGCCTCAAAAACTTAGTGAGGCCCTAAGCAACTCTGCGAGATCTTGCCTATAAATGAAATAATGGCATATTAAAAAAAGGCTGGGGATGGGTCTTAGTTGTTAAGTGCCCCTGGATTTAATCCCTGGTATAAAAAACAAAAAAACAAAAACAGGAAAAAAATGGTGCTTGGGTACTTGAAGAATGTTGCTCATTTTTTGAAAGACAGAACAGGACCGCTAACATTTAAAGTACCTGGACCTATATCATAGCTGAAAGTGCTTTTGGCATTCCTTTTTAGCCCTTTGGTGTGAGATTATGCCTGTGAAGTGTGAAACTTTGAACTCCTAGAAAGGAGAGAATTGTAAGGAACCTTAAAAGGAACCTTTTATACCTCCTCTGCTCAACATCAAGTAAGGTTGTCTTTAGCAATAGAAAGTCCTGAGGAATTTCAGGGAGTAGACTTTTTTATATTTGGAATTTAAAAATATAAATATCTGGCCCTAATTTAGGTCTTTGGGGTCATAACTGCCAATTAATACATGCAAATATTTTTAAGAGTTCTCCTCAAAGAATGTACCAGTGATCTTAAATTTAATAAAGCTCAAAATTCCTTAAAATGAGTTTGAGCTAAAACAAAGTCTTCCTGTGCTGAGGGCTCACATTGTGATTTATCAAAGAGACCAAGAGTACTACATCCTTTCCACTGACCTTTAATTTCTTTTTCTTAAAACATAAAATGTGAGGGAAGGAAGAGGCTTTTCTCTGCTTCAATTTGAAGATGTTTCTAAGCTTTATGCTTAATTCAAATCCCTGGCACTCTAGAATGTGGGATCTACTGTTGTCAGGAGAAAATTGTGGTAGTTTTTTTGTTGTTGTTGGAAATTTTCTTTTGATGTTAGTTTATTCCACTATTAGGTCTCTGCCATTTCCTTAGTATCTGTTCTCTTTCCTTTCTCTGAGATTTTTCCTCTTTTCATTTCCCACAGTGAATCTTCATCTACAATTTCATCTAACCAGAGTCAGGAGTCTGGTTATCAGAGTGGCCCAATTCAGTCGACAACCTATACCTCCCAAAATAATGCTCAGGCCCCTCTATATGAGCAAAGATCCACCCAGACTCGGCGGTACCCCAGTTCCATCTCTTCATCACCCCAAAAGGACCTGACTCAGGCAAAGGTAGTAGCCTCATGAGCCCTTGGATAGAGGTTAGGGAAACAGTGGGCAAAAGTCTCTTAAGTATTAAATATTAGCATTTTACTTCTTAGAAAGTGGTGCCAAGAAATCTTGGAAGTGCTGATTGAGAAGCTGCAAACACATTGTGATTGGTAAAATAAAAGTTGTTTTCAGCAATCCTGGAGACTCAGTCAGAAAACCATTTTCTTTGCAGTAAAGATTGTCTCTAGTAGAATCAAATACCTGTCCTCTCTTGGAACATCTAATTGCTAGATTTCGGGGTACATATCAGTAGATCTTACTTTGCTTTGTCTTGGCTTGGTGAGAGGGACAGCATATGCTAGAGGTGGTATTGAGTGACTGTTTTGTGCAGCCAGCAGGATAAATGGTTTGGCTGAACTGTCATTCCCACATCCTCCCACAAAGATCAATGGGTTTGGACTTTGGGCCTTTTCTGTACCTGTTTTGGGGTTGGGGTATCTTCACCTGTTTGGGAATTGTCTTCTGTTGCTGTTTGCCACACAGGCTTAGTATATCTGGTTTTTTTTGTTTTGTTTCTTTGCGTAGTCTTGTATTAATCCTTTTTAGTTAACTAGCAGAATTTCTCCCGAATGTTTGTTAACTAGAATTAAGCTGAGTTAGTATTAACTTCCCCCATTCACATGAGTTTGTCTGTTCTTGCTCCTCTGTTTTCTTGCACCAGAATGGCTTCAGTTCTGTGCAGGCCACGCAGTTACAGACCACGCAATCTGTTGAAGGTGAGTATTCTCCAGGCTTTTTATTCTCAGTTGTTTTTTTCTTTCTCTTAATAGTTTTGTATTTCTTAAAAAGTGAAAAGAGCTCTGGCACGAGGACTGGTTAGTCTTAATTCTACTTTATTGCTTAATCTCCAGCCTTCCTAAGTTTCAGGTTCTCTGTCTTAAAATGGTAACCATTTTATTGGTTCCCGTCACTGGACAAATGAAATTCACATGCAAAGTGCCTAGAATTAAAAAAGATTATACCATTATTAAATAACTCATACTCTTGTCTTTGGGGCAGCATAGGACTGTAGTGATTCTTCACTTTAGACATTTTCTTTTCTTCTGGTGAGATGGATTCTTTTATTTCTAGGTGCTACAGGCTCTGCAGTGAAATCTGACTCACCTTCCACTTCTAGCATCCCCCCTCTCAATGAAACGGTATCTGCAGCTTCCTTACTGACAACAACCAATCAGCACTCATCCTCCTTGGGTGGCTTGAGCCACAGTGAGGAAATTCCAAATACCACCACCACGCAACACAGCAGGTGATTTGGGGTGAGGATGGAGTTTGGGGTGAAGATGGAGCTCTCTGGTTCTTTTTCTTTCTAACTGGCAAAGACCACATTAGCCCCACTTTTGGGTAAATGGGTGACCTGAAAGCTGTGAGAGATAAAGACAAAGAGACTTATTTTGTTTTTCCCTTTCAGCATCTACTTTTGTTTTAACTGTTGCTTACTATCCCCGGCTGGCTCTTGTGCTTATTACCATTTTCTCAAGGCTTTCTTGTTCCTATGTTCTACCTTATTTTCTTGCTTGTGTTCTTGATTAAAGCTCCAGGCCAGGTGGCCATAGCACTGTTGTTGATGGCACCCCCTTTCCTTACAGCACGTTATCTACACAGCAGAATACCCTTTCATCATCAACATCTTCTGGACGCACTTCGACATCCACTCTTTTGGTAAGTATGATGCTGAAAGGAAGTGTGGTTCTTAAGCTTTTCTTAAACTAGCCAACCCTAAGATTCTGCCAAGAGGGAATTCTTGATCATTTCTTCATGAGATGATAAAACTCATTGAACTGAGGTCGCAGAGAAACGAGTAAGGGGATGTTGGGAAGCCAAAAGAAGCCAAAGAATCCAGAAATAATGCAGAGCTATGAATCATTCCTTAAAGCCTGGAAGGGACACCCTCCATCCCCCATTCCTGTGTTGAAGATAAGGTATATGTTACAAAAGAACATACCTTTCTAGGGGCTAATGGTATAGCTCAGTGGTACTGTATGGGTTAGTGTGCATGAAGCCCTTGGTTTAATCCCCAGCACCAAAAAAAGGAGAGTGGGGTGGAAAGAAAAGGACAAATCTTGCTAACTGGTAGAGCTTGTGTTTCTCTTTCCTTAAAACACAACGTCAAGTTTAAAGTCAGCTGTATGTTATTCTAGCCCATGAACTAGAGAAGAAAAGTGTGTGAGAGAAGGCTATGATACATTTTTCAGATTTCAACTTTATTTGACCAGTCAACCAGGTCAGCCAGTGTTGGTCTTCACCAACACTGGAGTTGTCCCCACCCACTTTGCTGTCTTTCTTAACAGGATGATGGTATGTGAGTCTGTATTAATAACCATCCTTGTCACATGAGTCTTTAGAAACATGTAGCTGGAGAGTTTTTGTACCTTGGTAGAGGAGACTCTGTTATTATGCCCTGACCTTTTTAATTGGGAAGTTGTTGTGATGATCATATTCAGGAGAATGGATTGTTTATTATTCCTAACCTATATTGCTAATTGCTGCTTCCTTCATCTCTCTTCCATTGCTCCTCCCTTTTGAAGCACACAAGTGTGGAGAGTGAGGCGAATCTCCATTCTTCCTCCAGCACTTTCTCTACCACGTCCAGCACAGTCTCTGCACCTCCCCCAGTGGTCAGTGTCTCTTCCAGTCTCAACAGTGGCAGCAGTCTGGGCCTTAGCCTAGGCAGCAACTCCACTGTCACAGCCTCAACTCGAAGCTCGGTTGCTACAACTTCAGGTACCTTTGCATAGCTGGATGGCATTCCTCTAGGATGGAGGGAATCAATAATTGTGTGATAGCATAAAAATGTTTTTTCTCTTTTAGGAAAAGCTCCTCCCAACCTTCCTCCTGGGGTCCCGCCATTGTTGCCTAATCCATATATTATGGCTCCAGGGCTGTTACATGCCTACCCAGTAAGTAGGACTGAAGGGTTTGTTCTAAAAGGTGGTGTTGGTGGGACTATTCTTTGTAGTTCTGGCTTCAGGCAGTAGACTGTAATTACAATACAGAAAAAATGCCACATATAAACAAATAGGTTTTTTTTTGGGGGGGGGTGAGTAGTAGGGATTGGACTTGGGAGCATCCAACCATTGAACCACATCCCCAGCCCTATTTTTTTTTTAATATTTATTTTTTTAGTTGCATTTGGACATAGTACCTTTTATTTTATTTATTTATTTTCATGTGGTACTGAGGATCGAACCCCAGGGCCTCACACGCACTCACCACTGAGCCACAACACCAGCCCTATTTTTTATTTTATTTAGAGACAGGTCTCACTGAGTTACTTAGTGCCTGGCATTTCTGAGGCTTGCTTTGAACTTGGGATCCTCCTATCTCAGCCTCCCGAGCTGCTGCGATTACAGGCATGCGCCATTGCACCTAGCACAAGTAGGTTTTGAATCTTTGTAGCTTTGGAAAAAACAATCATTTTTAGAGAGGAAAGACTAAACTTGGGCAAGGCCCTCTATTGTGTATTTGCTCTGTGTGAAATAGAAATTCTAGGCCTCAGATGCCAAAGGCCAAAACATTCATCTGGAATTCCTTTCAGTTTCTTGGAGAATTGTTTTTGTAGATGAATTGATTTCCTTACTCTGGGGATCTTTGCTGCCTCTAACCTGGTCAGAGGAGGGTTCCTCAACTCACTGTGGCTGACATTGTTGACTTTTTTTCTCAGGTATATCTTCTGTTACCTCCAGGTATTCAGTACCTCTTAAGATGGAGGTATGAAAATTCTATTAAAAGACAACTGTACTTCCCCTGAAAGTGGAAGTCTAGATAAACATCATACAGACAAGATTGCCCAAATAACACTGTTGGACATTGTTTAACAACACTGCTTTATCTCAAAATTGGGAGAAAACAAGAGTAAAATCTGAATCTTTCATGGAGAAAATACATTTTAAACCAGATGTATAGATTAGAGAGTAAAGGCAGGAAGATTCCATTCATAGAATAGAGAGTACAGATAGCTGTTCATATACTTGTGTCTATTGTACTGCTTCCCAGAATTGGTCTAGATGAATCAGTAGTAAGTAGCTGAACGAAAGTTTCAAGATCTTTCATTAATCCTTTAATCTCTGTACTTTTACTTTCCCTTTAAGTAAATTGAAGGAAGTAATTTTTTTTTTTTCCTTTTGGTAGTATTGGGGATTGAGCCCAGGGCCTTGTTCATGCTAAGGAAGCACTGAACTATGTCCCTAGCCCAAGGAAATAATCTATGTCCTGTTCAAAGAAGGACGGTGAATAATGTATTGAATTATCTTGCTTTTTAGCTCCTTGGGGTTTTTTGTTTTTGTTTTTAATCATTTATGACCATTTCTCATTAATATCACATGCCTTTGTCTTTCAGCCACAAATGTATGGTTATGATGACTTGCAGATGCTTCAGACAAGATTTCCATTGGTAAGTATGTGGAAGGGAGCTCTGGTAAAGGAGGTGATCTAAAAATTAGGTTTTTAATTTAATTTAAGGAGGTTTGGTTTTTGGGTTTTTTTTTTTTTTTTTTTTTTTTTTTTTTTTTTTTTTTTTTGGTGCTTGGGATCAAACCTAGGTTCTCACATATGCTAAAGCACATGCTATTACTGAGCTACACCCCCAGCCCAAGTGGACTACTACAACTATACATTTTCTACCAATGTCAGTATCTTGTTTTTAATATTTTGTGTCATTGGAGATTCAACTCAGGAGCTAGTGCACTCCAGGCAAGCACTTTACCATTTAGGTGTACCCCACTCCCCAGAGATGTGAAATCTTTGAAGTAAACACATTTTAACCTACTCTGTAGCCCAATAAAGTCCTCAGGAGCTCTCAAGATGCTTTCTATATGTCTCAAACACTTAAAATTACAGAATAAAAAAAAGATGTTTTTCAAGAAAAGTTTGGCATATGCTGTTAGAGATGATGTGTGGAGGTTGAAAATATTATTGGTTCTGATGGAACTTTAGCAGGCATATCCGTAGACCTTGCCTGGCTCTGCTTATGGCCAGGCAGGGGGGACAGTATATGCAAGAGTAATCCGGAGTTTATGCAAACTCAAACCAGCTTCTTCGGTAGCTGGATAAATTGCAGTACTCCCTACATTTTTGTGCTTCTCACCTGTGGTTTTCATGCTGGAGAATGAATAGCATTGAGTCTGTGCTCTTTTATTACTCGGTTCTAGGATTATTACAGCATCCCGTTTCCCACACCCACCACTCCGTTGACCGGGAGGGATGGTAGCCTGGCCAGCAACCCTTATTCTGGTATGACTGGGATGGGGCCAAATAAAGGGAGAGGGAGATTGTATTGGGATGAATGGCAAAACCCTGCTTAATAGCAAGAAAGGACCTGGTTCTCACCTTACATGTCTCTGGCGCAAGTTTAAAATGGACGTGATGAATTGGTTGGTAGATTCACAGTCCTGTTAAAGATGAGGGTTTGGCAGCTTTTTTCCCTTTCCATCTCACTTGTCTGATTTCTAAATCCTTCTCTCTCTCTCTCTCTCTCTCTCTCTCTCTCTCTCTCACACACACACACACACACACACACACACACACACAGATACATGCACGTGCGCGCGCGCACACACACACACACACACACCTCTTACCCAAAAACATTTTTTTCCCCTTTGGTTCTGGGGATTGAACCTAGGGTCTCACATCTGCATTAAGCCTGTCCTCCATCTTCTGCCCCTCCAGATGACATTATAACTTAGGTTTTTCAGCTTGTTCTAGGAAGTAGTGGTTGAACTGGTCTTCTCTGCTCATCTCTGCTTCTGTACATTGCTCACAGTGGCAGTCTTATTGTCTTGCTAGACCTTTTTTTTTGGCATCCTCCTTGATTTATCATTTTTTCTTATCTGTCGCTGTCCCTTCAAGTCTAGCATGGAGTGTTTCCCATGGAAGGAAATAGGGGCTGGGAGTGAAAGAATACAAGAAGGTAGAGAAATAATGTAGGAACTTTTTCCTGGGATCTTCTTTTTGCTATAGCAAATATACTCAACAATAGTCTTTAACTGGCACTGTAGTCTATACTCAACTATAGTTCATACTCAACAATAGTCTTAACTGGCACTATGCTAAATGTATTCTGAGCAATACTGAATGGAGCTTCAAAGAAATATAATTTAAGGAATTGAATTTTAAAAGTCTTTGAACAGGGTCTCTTGAAATCATGTGAAACCAAGAGATGACTTGTTTTGCAGTGAAAGAAACAGGTACATTTAGCTTCTTCTGTCACAGGTGACCTCACAAAGTTCGGTCGTGGGGATGCCTCCTCCCCAGCCCCGGCCACAACCTTGGCCCAACCCCAACAGAACCAGACGCAGACTCACCACACCACGCAGCAGACATTCCTGAACCCGGCGCTGCCTCCTGGCTACAGTTACACCAGCCTGCCATACTACACAGGGGTCCCGGGCCTCCCCAGCACCTTCCAGTATGGGCCTGCTGTGTTCCCTGTGAGTGCCTAGCCTTGGTCTCCTTGTGGTGAAGGCTTCTATCCCTGACACTATCCTAGCTGTGCTTTCAAAGCTAGATGAGTCTAGTAACGAATGAGGAGGAACAGTTTCCACATTGGGCTTTCTTCTGGCCTGGGAAGGGGGAGTGGGATTGGAATTGGTTGAATTATAATAGGGATTAACTTTTTCTAGAATTAGCCAGAGGGGAATGTGATACCATACAGCTTTGATTTCTTTAGATGGCCATGTATTCCCTGATAGCACTCCCCCTTTTCCCTTCCTTTAAATTGCCTCTTGGTTTCAAAGGTAGATTATGGAAATATTAGTAAGGATCTTATTTCACTATTCAAATTATGGCCAGCCTACATCAGGATTCATAGCCACCTGAACACCTGGGCCCTGGAGTAGGACAGGTGCAACTGATGGTGCATGCTGCCATTTCACTGCAGTTCTGGCCCTTTTGCTCTTCAGGTGGCTCCTACCTCTTCCAAGCAGCATGGTGTGAATGTCAGTGTGAATGCATCAGCCACCCCTTTCCAACAGCCGAGTGGATATGGATCTCATGGATACAATACTGGTAAGCTCCCCGTGTCCCTGGTTCAGTGTCTCTGTGAGGTGTTACTGGGTTGGTGAGGGTGTTCTGCTCTCCACATATGATTATTGATGCTTGGCTGAATTGGATATCTGGGAGCATCATCAGCAGAGGCTCTTGACTCTAGGAAATGCTTTTACTACACATGATTAGAATGCTCAGGGGCATTTTTGGCCGCTAAAATATGTTGTCTGGCCTAAACTTTGGGTTCAAAGGAGGACAAGGGCCCTAAGATTTTGCTGAGATATCGGTGGAGGCAAGTGTTGTGGCACTGACAGTATAAAAGAGGATATATTCACTGAAAGAAGGGTTAAGTGCTTTCATAGCTAACAATATGATTAATAGGCTTGGTTTAAGTCTTTTTGTAGTACTATTATTATTACTATTCCCCTTTCATTCCTAACTAGAAGACCTAAGATATGGAGAGAGAGGATAGGCATGACTACGCAGGAGAGACAGAATTAGACTGGGAGGTTCCTTCATTTGTATGACTGGTCTTCTTAAAAAGTCCATTTGCATATCTGGTGGCAGGGAGGGAATTGTAGGAATCCTTTGGATAAGTAATGATCTAAAAGATACTTAGCTTATCACTTATTTCCATATCTGACATCCAAGCTCCACTTTTGAAGGATGGAAGTGGAGGAGACATTGAATAAAACCGTTTCATCTATGTTTTTAGTGACTTATAGGCATATACGAGGAGGAGCCTATTGTAGTTGCTAGGGGTTGGGGTTGAGGATTGTCTTTTCAAAGCTCAGTTAGTTTCAAGGTGATTTGGATGGAGCAACATCTGTTGGGCTCCAGATGAGTAAATTGCTCAACATTTTATTTATTTATTTTTTGGTACTGAGGATTGAACCCAGAGACATTTTACCACTGAGCTATATCTCCAGTCCTTTTTATTTTTTGAGATAGGGTCTCACTAAGTTGCTGAGACTGGCCTCAAACTTAGAAGCCTCCTGCTTCAGCCTCCTAAATTGCTAGGATTAGAGACATGCATCAATGCACCCAGCTCAAAATTTTCAGTAATTGGGAAACTGTCTTAAGCTGAGCACAGAAGGTAATAAAGACTAGTTTTTAGGAATTAATAGCCAGGTGGAGCTTTGGACTGTGCTCTATGACTTAAGAGTGGGTCATAATAAATTTTAAAAATCCTGAGAAAAGCCCCATTAAGATTTACTACCCAGGTTCCTTGGGGCCACTGCTGTCACTGAGTAAGGTCTTGTTGATGATGGGAGGATTATAAGCCTTTTGACTTGGCCCCATTCCAGGAACATTAAAATTAAACTTCAGCTGGTCCGGGTATGAGAATTTTCAGAGGTAAGGTAGGTGGTTGATAATATAAGACAGTTGGCATATCTGATTCTGGAAATCCTAGCTTCTTACCTCCCTTAATATTTCAGAAACCTGTAGTTCTTTGAGAACCCCCAATTCCCAACCCCACAGAGGGCTCTTGTCATTCCATTCCTCATCAACCTCTAAATTCATTTATTTTTATGTATTTGATTCCTTTTAGGAAGAAAATATCCACCCCCTTACAAGCATTTCTGGACGGCTGAGAGCTAATTTGGCCCAAGGCTGGGGGCTGTGTTTTGTGTGTGTGTATAAATTTGCACTGAAGTCTTGTTTCAGAAACCAGACCACTGAGGAGAGCCTGCTGAGCTGAGGCCATGGCCTGCGTGGCTTGGGGAAATGAGTTGGTGGATATCTTCTGGGCTTTTGAACTTGCCCCCTCCCCATTTCCCTCTCCCCCTTGTGTCTGACCCTGTCTTACCCATTTCGAGTTCAAGCGGTGCAGCACCTCCGAAGCATCAATGCACACACCTGCTGTTGCTTTTGATTTCTGGAAGGCATGTAGTTTCAACTTGTAACAAAAATATTTGTAGTCTTCAATAAACTGTGGTATTTCTTTAGCTAACTCTGGCGTTCTTTCCGTGCATGTCTTTCTGGACACTAGGAACCAATGTTTTATTGTGGATGAAGGGTGGAGGGTGGCCTTTTAATTCAGACCCCAGCATAGGCAAAGAGCTGTTAACTTTTCTGTATGGTTGTTTTTAAGGTGGGAGGAGGGGAAACAACCTCAGTTTCCAGCCTGTTGATTGGTTGGTGAAGGAGGCTACTTATAAAATCCCTGATTCCCAGGCTTATATCTCTTCACTTTTCCCTTTGGATCTTCCCTTTTTGCTTCTGACATAAGCAGAGGAGAAAGGACAAAAAGGTTTATGGAGAGAAAAGCAAAAAGAGATGGTGTTCTAAGCTGTTGATAGGGAAGCATTTTCCAAGGTTTAATTCCCACATCTGTTTCCCAAAGACTGGCTGATTGAGATCTGATAAAATTATTAGTGATCAGCTAGTTGATGACTCAGGTTCTGTGGAAACTGCTAGCCTGGAACATTGTTCTTATCCTTTGATGGTTTCTCAGAGATTGTGGATTATTAGTCATTTTGCACTTGTAGGTGTAGCAAAGGATGTGTGGGAAAGATTTGATTAGACATCCTAAGTATGGAAATTCTAATCGCCACTCGGTCCACCATCTACTAGGACACCATCAGCCTTTTGTTTATAGAGTTAACTTAGATCACCATTTTTGGTTAATTGAAAACCAAAGTGTTCAGCTTTCGTTGTATTTGTTTCCAGCCCTCTAGAGTCATTTTGCTCTGTGGAGGGTGATCAGCTTTCCCAGGGCCTGTCATATTAGGAAAGAATGGTTCTTGCTTCTCCTCCCTACCATCCACAGTCTGTTGGAATGATTGTCACTGTTTGGGAATGGGTATAGGCAGGACATAATATAGGAAAGAAAAAGGGAAACCTTTATCTAGGCTGAGCATAATTGTATAGGGTCAGGAAATCAATACCCATTATTTTCCTAGGTTCTCTAATGGTTACCTTGAGGCTATTATGGTGACTACACAGTATTCTTGGAGGGGGGGAGTCTGCATTTCTAGTTCCTTAACTTCATATCCAATTTAAGACCTCTGGACTAGAAGCTGTATTTTAGCTATTCCAGTCTCTGCACAGAATAAGACCAGGTAGGGGTATAGTACAATTAAATTTTTTCTTACCAGCCAGATTAAGAATCTAATTAGTCATTTTTCCCTTCCTCCAGAGCAATCTAGCCTTGATTTGCAGAGGGTAATCCTTTGCAGTAAAGAAAAATCAGTGTTGGGGTTTGTCTTTAAAATGTTCTGTTTATTCCACCTTCAGTCTCGATCCTTCCCCACAGCCCTTATTTTTTAGCCATTTCAGTTCTTGAAGTCCCTGTTTTTAAAATTTGCTACCCTGTTTTTCTCTAGATGAACATCTGAAGTTTGGAAAGGGAAGGGGAAAAATACCCCGTTAGCTCCTTAAGAGGTTCCTGTCTTGTTCCCCTCTACTTCAGTGCCTTCAAGTGTAGAGTTGATACTTTGGAGATGGGGAAGTATTTTCTCTTGCTTGGTTTCTGTAGTTCTGTTCTTTTCCCTAGTTGGTGTTTGCTCCTCCCTGGAACTATCTGGACTTATGATGTGGGAGGGTTTTCCAGGTTAAGATGCCTCTTCTGTTGGGAAGATTCTAAAGTGACTGTCCAAGGTGGGCTTAACTTCTGAAGGCTGGCTTTGTCATAGGCATTGGTTGGGAGGATTTGGGTTCTGGAGTTTGAAGGGGGACTGCTGTTGAATTGTGGGTAAATGGAGAATTCCTTATTTGTGATTTGTTCACTTAATACAGTGTTTCTAAAAAAATTTTTTCATCAGGGTGTTTGTAACAGCAGAGGACAAGGGAAAAGATCCTAGGGCATAGACGGAAACCCAAAGTTATTCTGGTTTCATTTTGTCTTCATGGGACCTAATTCCTAGCTGTTTTGTTTCTCAAATCTTTTAAAATTTCTTTTGAAATGCTAGATTATTTATCCCATGGCCTTTTCTGTCTCGTTAATCCATTGCCAAACCCTAGGAAGAAGAAGAGTGTAGTATATATTTCAGCTTGAGGAAAACAAAATGAGTGGTTATACTGCTATGGTTTCCTTAAAACTGTAGTAGTTATAGGAAGAAGTTTGTCAACTGGAAACATGCAAGTAGTGGTATGGGTTAGGGCTTTTCATGGAAACAACTACAAAAACAACCAATGTATTTAGTTTCTGTATCCCACATAGGCTTTAGGAAATAGCCCACTCTTACCTACACACTTTCCCTCCTTGCCTCTGTACTAGAAGTGTGTAAATGGAAACTCACCTTTATGCCAGCACTTTAATTAATAAAAAGCTGAAAAACTCCCAAGACTGGAGAAACTGGACTAAGTGAGCCAAGGCTCCAAGAATAAAATGCTCTGAATTGAGCATGGGGACTGAATTGAGCTGTTCCTCCAGTACTTACCTTATGCAGTAAAGGTATGGATTCTGAGCCCAAAAGTTGTCTCTTCAGGCACTATCTAAATCTTCAGGGGCAGGACGTGGGGTTTGGGTAGATTGATTTGAAGTGGACACTACATTTTATTACATTCTTTTTGGCTTTGGCACAGAAGTGTTTTGAAAATCATATGCTGATGAGGTTTGGTCATATCCCCTTGCTTCCCCCAAAAAAGAGCTCACCTCAGTCTCGTACATACACTCTACATCTATCTGGAAAAGGAAAACGAACCCTTAGGGAACCTGTGTGTCATGAACTCTTATGATCTCGGGACTGACCTGAAGGTGGAAAAACAGACCAAAATTCCCTTTCAGTGCTATAGCTAGCAAGGCTGCAGACGTCACTTGACCCCAGGAACAGGGCCAGCAGCTAGCTGAGCTAACCTCCTGTCTGTTTCCTCCTCCCTCAGGCGTATCAGTCACCTCCAGCAACACGGGCGTGCCAGATATCTCTGGATCTGTGTACTCCAAAACCCAGGTAGGTGCCTGGCTCTGGACAGAAGTAGAAAAAGAGAAACACAGAGATGTGGTGGCTGAGGATTGAACCCAATGCCTCACATGTGCGAGGCAGGTGCTCTTCCATTCACCCCAGCCCCAGCCCCCACTCTACCTTTTTTAAATGGTCTCTAGATATAAGTTTTTCTAGGAGTTTGAATTTAGCTCTCTGAGAAGAAACCACAAAGATGAATAGGAAGCCAAGTGTGCTAAAAGGCCTGTAATCCCAGTGACTCAGAGCCTGAGGCAGAAGGATTGAGAGTTCATAGCCAGCCTCAGCAACTTAGCAAGGCAATAGCAACTGAGTGAGACCCTGTCTCTAAATAAAATACAAAAAAGGGCTGGGGATGTGGCTCAGTGGTTAATTGCCCCTTAGTTCAATCCCTGGTACCAAAAAAAAAAAAAAAGGAATAGGAAAGTGAGGTGTGGTACATTGTTATAATGTGATGTGAGTTATTGTGCAGTTGTCCTGGCTTTTTTAACCTACCCATTCCCAGCATAACTTTCCAAAAGAAAAAGTACGGGAAAAGGAAACTAGTTTATTCCATTCTTTGTGAATAAATCTAAACAAAGAGTAGGTATGGCAAAGGAGATAACCCAAAACCTAAGTGAAGCATTTGTTACAGAGTTAGCCACAAGTTTTTTTGTTGCTTTTCTCCCCCATCACCATAAATAACTAAAAAGTTTGCTATAAAATGTTAGGGGTTTAGAGAGCAGGAAGTGCCTCAGAGCCAAGACCTTGAACACTCAGAATACCTCACTATATATCCATTTCTTTTGGAATGTCCAAGTAGTTTAATTTCTACCCAAGCCCAGGGGCAGGGATGCCAAGGATAGTTAGCAAATTTTCCTATGTTTATGTACAACACTAGTTAATTTCACATTCATCCTTCTGTTTGATCCCTACAACAGAGAGGTCAGTAGCATCCCTGTTTCAAGTATGAGGCAACTAAGGCTGAGAGATTGGTATTTTCCCAGGATTGGGTAGCTGTTAAAAGGGCAAGAGTTGGAACTGAGACTTTTATATCTGACTCGAGATATTCTGTTCCTTCTGACTATGCTGTTTTCTGAGGATGGGGGGAGCTTTGGCTCAGAAATTCCCAGGATTCCCGTGCTGATACCTTTTATTCTTTCTCCTTCTTTCTTCCTGGACAGCAGTCCTTTGAGAAACAAGGTTTTCATTCCGGTACTCCTGCTGCCTCCTTCAACTTGCCTTCAGCCCTAGGAAGTGGGGGGCCCATCAATCCGGCCACAGCTGCTGCCTACCCACCTGCCCCCTTTATGCACATTCTGACCCCACATCAGCAGCCGCACTCCCAGATCCTTCACCATCACCTGCAGCAGGATGGCCAGGTAATAGCCCTTCTCCCTCTCTCCTTTCCCTTCCTCTTCCTTCCTGTCCCTTTAAACTGCCTCCCCTTTCCTTTTCTTACCCTTCCTCACCACCACCTTCACCCAATCCTCCCCAGCGCCAGCCAGGGGCACACAGCACATACAGACACAAGCGCACATAACACAAGCGGCCGGCAAAAGAAATGTCAGAGAAGGGGCCAGATCAAAACCCTTTTTGCCCATTTCCTTTGGTGTCTTTTTTCCTCCACCTCTTCCCATGGCACAGTTGTCCTCATCCCATCAGACCTGGGTCACACCTTCCCTTTTACCTCTCCCAGCCTTCCCCCTTTCCTGACATTATAGCTTTCCCTTCTAATGGTGGAGTTCTATTGTCAAAGTTTGTCCCTTTATTTTCCATATATCCTGGTTCTGCCTCAGCTACCATATTTGCAGATGATTCTCTGTTGCCAGCGCCAGCAGGAGGAGCAGGTAATGAAACTGAATGATGATATGCTTGAACCCACTCCTTTTCAGACCCCATTTCACCTCCAAAGCCTCAGGGAACTTGAAAAGATTGCGCGGTCACACATCGGGATACACAAACACAAAACACCTTGCTGAGCTCTCTGGCCTCCCTATCCTCTGTTCTCCTTCCCTCCTCAATACCCTCTTGATCTTTCTATCCTTCCCCAACTCTGGAAAAACACTTGGTTACCAGAATGGAAAAGATTGGTGGGGCAGAATCTGGAGCCTGAGGCTTCAGACTGTCTCTCCTTTTTTGCCTGAAACAGGCTCATAGATGTGATGTGTGGTGGTGGAGAGATCCACGGGGTAGTACAAGAGACCTCTTGAGAGCTCCATCATAGGTGGCTGGAGACCTAGAATTAAGGGGTTCCCTGTTCTCAGCTTTTCAAGTTGAGGCATTTATGGGACTTAATGAAAATGGAATTACCTTGTTGTCACTCATCTCCCAGAACCATAATTCTCATGGTACCCTTTTATTCCAGACCCAGGTCAGGGGTAGTGAGAGAAGGTAGAATTCAAAATGAGTAGAACTGAGTTATTATCTTATCTCTAAAGGCATTTTGTCCTCTTTCCACCTTTCCCCTATTTAAAGGTCAAAAATGCTTTCTCCCATGGAAGAGAGGGGGCTGTATTAGCAATGGAGACCAAATTTTCTGTGGTTGAAAAGTAGATGTCAATAGAACATCAAGGGGAACAGGAGAGTAAAGTAGTTTTGCACATCTCCACCTGGACATGTTACAGATTTGTCCCACTAACTAGACACCTTTTTCCTCCCCATCATCCTCCCATTCCCCTGCAGACGGGCAGCGGGCAACGTAGCCAGACCAGCTCCATCCCGCAGAAGCCCCAGACCAACAAGTCTGCCTACAACAGCTACAGCTGGGGGGCCAACTGAGGCCCTGACCCTCCTCTCCCGGTCCTATCTTCCGAGAGGGCTTCTCAGCCTGGAAACTATGGAAACAGCATCAAAGAGAGAAAGGAATGTGGGGGGGTTCTGCTGCCCCCCACCCCCAGCGGCCCACCCCATGCCTCAGCTTCATGTCTGTCCCATTCCTATACCATCCCCACCCTGTTGTATGTATTATAGGATTTGTATTTTCTTTTTTTTTTCCTTTCCTTCCTTTCCTCTTCCTCCTCCTCCCTTGCATTCAAGATTATGAAACTTTGCTGTGGGCCCTGCCCTTCCTTCACTTCTTCCTGTTCACCCTGGTGGTATATGGGTGAGGTGGGGAGGTGGGACCCCCAAATATATATCAGCCCAACAGCCCTAAGTCTCCTCCTTTATTATTAGGAAAACAAAACAACAACAAAAAAAATGGCGTCATGAATATGAACAGCATTGTCAGATGAATTAGTTGAAGTGTTTTTTTTTTTTTGGTTGGTTTTTTTTTTTTTTTTTGGTTTTTTTTTTTTTTTTTTTGTACTGTGTCCTCAAATTTAATGGATTAATGTGTCTTGTATATATAAAAAGAAAACCTCTACCTTCAGCCTCTGCCCATTCTTGCTCCGTCTAGGATATCCTCAGTATCGTCGATGACCAGCTTGGTGAATAAGTATTACCGTACCAACTGGGCCTCCTCTTGCAGGCCTCGAAGGCAGTGGAATAAAATGAAATCTTTGCCCTTTAAGAACTACTCTGACCTTAATGTGCTAGTATCTTGCCCTGGAAGGGATTCCCTTCACCCCTAAGAATTTCACAACCTGAGCCTGGAAAGAGCCACTACAAATCTTCATTTCTTCCAGAAACTGCCACGTCTTCAGCACATTTCAGACAGTGAAGGGAGAGGATAGAGATTGGATTGAAAGGGGGGAGGATGAAGAAGGAGCTGAGACAATTTCAAAGAATTGGCTTTATGGAGTCTTAAGTATGACATAGATGGATCCACAAATGAAAAGAAATTGGAAGCAACATCACTTTTGGCTGGCAGACCATTTCCCTGCTACAATTAGACTGCAGTATTTCTTGCTTTTTTATTTTTTAGTTTTAGGTGGCCACAATACCCTTATTTTTATGTGGTGCTGAGGATCGGACCCAGTGCCCTGCGCATGCCAGGCGAGCGCGCTACCGCTTGAGCCACATGCCCAGCCTTTCTTGTTCTTGAATGCTCCATGAGGCTGTTATACCCAGTCTCAGGAAGAGAGTACTCCAGAGCAAGACCTAAGGTGGGCGTAAGGTGCAGGAAGGAAGAGGCTCTGAGTACATGACAGTTGGGGTCTGCCTGTTTTAGGCTGGCCTGAAGCCACCATCCTGCCTCAGCCCCCTGACTAGGGACTACGGATGTAGGCCCGCAGCTCCAGGCTGAAAAGGGAATCTGTGACCTCTAACGGTATTGGGGATCTAACTCTAGGGACGCTCTACACGGAGCCGCATCTCCATCCCTTTTTAACTTTGTTTTGGTACTGGGGATTGAACCCAGGGACGCTTTGCCGCAGAGCTACATCCCCAGCTACTTTTTAAGACAACGTCTCAACGTTACTAAGGGCTAACTAGCCGTCCTCCTGCCTCACCTCCCGAGTCACCGGGAATACAGGGGTGCTCTATTGCGCACTGCAAAAGGCATTCTGATAGCCACCAATTTGTTGCTTTACAGGATACCTGAAAAGCTTCCCTTCCCTGGTGGCCCTACAAATGCTTTGATTTTGCTGGCTGCACAGCCTGTTCAGAAAAAAAGAATCCTTTGTGAATATGATAAACTCGAGAGCTGAGGAGATGAATTCCAAGCGTCCCCATGTCATTATCAGCTCTGAAGATTTCAGTACTTGAAGGAGCTGGTAAAATACTGTCTGTCCATTCCTCTAATAGACGTCCCCCAGATCAGTTTAGAATGCGACGGAGGCAGACGGCGAGGTGGTTTCTGCGCTTGTGCCCTTGGTGAGGCGGCTTGAGAGCCTCGGGTCGCTCCATTTGTGCGGCGGGGCTGCCCTCTGGCGGCTGTCGGAGACCATCGTGTCAACTCCTCGAAACGCTCTCGGTCGGCAGGAAAGAGTGGACCTAGGAAGGGAGGTGATCACTGGAAAGCCAAAATTTGGCAAGCATACGCGCCTCTCAGGAAACTGAGAGGGGCCGTGGGCGGTGGGTAAAAATAAAGCCCTTCTAAAGGGCACCGCCCGCCGCGCCTCTCGGTCCTCGGGGCCTACAGTCGTTTTACGACATTGTGGCGCATCTGAGGCTTGCTTTCCGGCAGCGTGGACTTAACGCCGCCTCAATTTTCGGCAGCGTAGTGCAGGCTTCCCTCTGGGGCGAATGGGCCCCGCGAGAGTTCCCAAGGTTCGAGTCCCAGTTCGGGAATGAGCCTCTTTGACCTCTTCCGGGGCTTTTTCGGCTTTTCTGGACCTCGGAGGTGAGAGTAGGTCTGGTCTGGGTAAAGAGGGCGGGGGGCTTCTGGGAGGAGCTTCGCCCTGTTTGGGGAAATACTTCCTTTCTCCTCCTCCAACTCCTGCGGAGAGACGGAAGCCTCTGTGGGGTCCTCTCCGACAGTGACCAGGCCCGTCCTTCGGAGGAGGAAGAGCAGCCTTCACCTCTCCTGCCTGGGGTGATGCAACAGAGCCCGGGCGGCGGGAGGGGCGGACAATGGGCGGGCTGGGGAGGAGGGCCGTGGGCAGGGTCCGGCGGGAGGCACTGGGGGACGCCGAAGAGGGACCAGGGCCAGGCGCTGGGGAGCAGCTGCGAGGTGAGGATTGCCTTTGGTAGAAACGAAACAGAACAAAGGCAGAAACACCTGTCAGCTGTTTGGTGTTGACCGTCCCTGCTGTCCATGTTGACACCCTTGAGATGGGTTATGGCTTAAGTTGTGCTGAACTCTTGGTGGCTTGTTTGCCCCCACCCTCAGCCACAGAGATCCCTTTTTTGGAGGGATGACTCGAGACGAAGATGAGGACGATGAGGAAGAGGAAGAGGAAGGAGCCCCATGGGGCCGTGGGAACCGGAGGTTTGATGGTTCCCAGCACCCAGAGGGATTTGGCTTCAGCTTCAGCTTCAGCCCAGAAGAGGGAATGCGTTTCCGGGATAACTTCGGCTTCGATGACCTAGTACGGGACTTCAATAGTATCTTCAGCGAGATGGGGGCCTGGACCTTGCCTTCCCGCCCACCTGGTGTGTGGATTTCCCTGAGGGAGAACCCAGGGGTTTCTAGTGGATTGGTGGGTGAAATAAGGAGCCTATGCAGGGAGTAGTTAGGGGACGGAAAGTGTGAGAAGATATGATTTCTGAGAGATTTAAGGGACTAAGTCCTTTCCTACCCCAGTATCCACCTGCCACCTTTCTACAGAGCTTCCAGGGCCTCAGTCGGAAGCACCTGGTGAGAGACTGCAGGAGGGACAGACCCTTCGGGACTCAATGCTTAAGTACCCAGATAGTCACCAACCCAGGATCTTTGGTGGGGTCTTGGAGAGTGATGCAAGAACTGAGTCCCCCAAACCAGCACCAGACTGGGGGTCCCAGAGACCTTTTCATAGGGTGAGTACCCTATCCAAGCCTGAACTGAGAGTCTGAGAGACCAGCAATGACTAGAATCCTTGTTGGCCCCTCATAGACTTGGTTTGGAATTCTACGCCCTTCACTTAGTGTATTTGTCTGGTTTTGTTTTGAGGTGCTAGGGATCAAACCCATGGCCTGCCTTGCGCTAGGCAATGCTCTAGTACTGAGTCCATCTCCCAGCCTTGTTTTCTATATTAAGTTTTTTTTAAGTTGGAGGAGGACCCAATAACTTTATTTTTTTATGTGGTTCTGAGGATCAAACCCAGTGCCTCACATGTGCTAGGCAAGCTCTCTACCGCTGAGCTGGGACAGTCCCCAGCCCTTTGAAGGTTTTTTTTTTTTTTTTTTTTTTTTTAGTTGTTAATGGACATTTATTTATTTACATGCCATGCTGAGAATTGAACCCAGTACCTCACACGTGCTAGGCAAGTGCTCTATCACTGAGCCCAGCCTGGAGTTCTGCTTTTTATTTAAAAAAAAAAAAAAGTGTTTCTTGGCTAAAGCAAGTTTATTGGAGGAATACAGGGAAATATCATTTTAGGAAGACTTTTTGGTAGAACGATAGGGAAAACAGCCAGGTAGGCGTAAGTAAATAAAGCTATGCTGAATGGAATCATTTTCTTAAGGAAAGGGGGGTTGGGGAACTTTAGTGATTTGGAGTCTGTGATCCTTCAAGTGTCGAGGGTGACTTTTCACCTACTATGGCTTCTTCTACAGTTTGATGATATGTGGCCAGTGACTCCCCATCCTAGAGCCAGAGAAGACAATGGTGAGTGTGGAGGGGAGGGGACATTTATCATCCCTCTGTTATTCTGAAATTCTGTCCCCTCTCTCTCTCTGAAGTTTTTTCCTGTTGTACTTGTCCCCTTTTTTACTTGAACTGTCTCTTTGGTTCTTTATCTCTTTGCTTTTTCAGATCTTGATTCCCAGGTTTCCCAGGAAGGTCTCGGCCCAGTTCTCCAGCCCCAGCCCAAATCCTATTTCAAGAGCATCTCTGTGACCAAGATCACTAAGCCAGATGGGGTGAGTTGGGAGAGAGGAGTAAAGGAAACTGGCCAGGGAATACCCCAGAAAGAGGCCTTGAATAAAGAAACCACTGACCTCACCTTTAGTGATGTTAGCATATGGTGGTGACTTCTGCTTGTAGATAGTGGAGGAGCGCAGGACTGTGGTGGACAGTGAGGGCCGGAGGGAGACCACAGTGACCCGTCAAGAACCAGAGAGCAGTCCTAGATGTGGTAAGTTAAGAGTATGAGTCAAAAGGGCCCATCTCAACTCCTTGGGGAAAGGAAACTCTTGCTCTTGTACCCTTTAATATTATTTTTCTCCTTTGCCTCTGACCATTCTTGTCATTTAGTCAATCTGTTTATGACTTTCTTCCTTAGATCCAGAATCACCAAGACCTCCAGCCCTGGATGATGCTTTTTCTGTTCTGGATTTATTCCTAGGACGTTGGTTTCGGTCCCGGTAGCCTTGTTAATCTTAGGGGCCTTCAGGTCCTTTCCACTTCTCACTCATTGCCCACCATCATTAAGCTTAGCTTCTTCTGCCACCTCAGGGGCTTGGGTATGTGGAACAGTGATTTGGGGGTGTGTCAGTCTGCCACTCACCTAGACTGACCAATAAAACCTTTATTTATGCTACAGGTCTTGGTCTTTCTTTTGTTAACACTGTTTTACTTTCCAGAATCATGCAGCGCTTGATATTTTGGCTTAGTTTTCTCCTTATTTTTATTTTTAAAAAAATATTTTCAGCCAGCTACGGTGGGGCTCGTCTGTAATCCCAGTGGCTCAGGAGGCTGAGACAGGAGGATTGCGAGTTCAAAGGCAGCCTCAGCAATGGTGAGGCACTAAACAACTCAGTGAGACCCTGTCTCTAAATAAAAAACAAAAATAGGGCTGGGGATGTGGCTCAGTGGTTGAGTGCTGCCCCTGAGTTCAAACCATGGTACCAAACACACACACACACAATGTGAGTGTGTGGGTGTGTGTGGTGTGGATGGGCCCAATACCTTTATTTTGCTTATTTGTTTTTTTGGGGTGCTGAGGATGGAACCCAGTGCCTCACATGTGCTAGGCATGCACTCTGCCACTGAGCCACAGCCTAGCCCCCCTTCTTATTTTTAAAGTTTTTGTTCCACTTCCAAAACCTGATTTACTATAGAGTCAGATACCACTGGAAACTGATTTCTTATTGAGGAGATAACTGCAGATCATGCCAATAACATTTCTAAGAAAGGATACATCAAGCTGAGCACAGTGGCACATCTAATCCCAGCCATTTGGGAGGTTGAGGCAAGAGGATCACAATTTGAGGCCAGCTTAGGCAACTTAGTGAGAGCTGTCTCAAAACAAAATATAAAGGACTGGGGATTATGCTCAGGGGAAAGCACTTGCCTAGCACATGTGAGGTCTTGGGTTCGATACCCAGTACCATCACCACAAAAACAACAACAACAAAAATACATCAGTACAGCAGATTTCCCCCCAAATGGTGTGTTTGGTATGAAGTAGGGGATGACTGTTTTTCCTAAGTGCAGGACCACTGACTGGATAATTCACAAGATAATATGAAGAAGTATATAGGTGAATATTTCTTTACTGGCTATGTTTTTATTTTTATGTATGTTAGAAAAGTATAATTTGTACAAACATTACTAGATCTTTTTCTCATTGAAAACTTTTTTTTTTTTTAGTACTATAGTTAGGAATGGCAGGTTTTACACATTTACTTCCCTCTGTTTTCTCTCTAAACCACACAAAAATGATGACAAAGGGATTTTTATAAAAAGGCATAAGTATAAATATCAAGGACAGGAATTGATAATACTGAAATTTCTTTTTTTTTTCTTTTAGTTGGACACCTTTATTTTATGTATTTGTTTTTATGTGGTGCTGAGGATGGAACCCAGGGCCTCACTAGGTAAGTGCTCTACCACTGACCCACAACCCCAGCCCTGAAATTTGTCTTTTTATTAAAATATCTTTTGGTTGACAGAAGCTGTTGATTTGTTATAGCCAAATTTATGTTTTTCTTTTTTATGATTAGCGTTCTTTTTTTAATATTTATTTCTTAGTTGTAGTTGGACACAATATCTTTATTTTATTATGTGTGGTGCTGAGGATCAAACCCAGGGCCTTGCACATGCTAGGTGAGCACTTTACTGCTGAGTCACAACCCCAGCCCTGATTAGCATTCTTTATAACTTTCAGAAATCTCTCCTAACCCAAAGTTTAAAGGATATTTTCCTATTTATCTGGTAAAAGTTTTATTATAGTTTTTTTCTATAATAAAAACTACCTGGAATTTATCTTGGTGTATGGTCTGAATTGGGAGAAAACTTTATTTTTTCCCATTTGGAAATAGTATATTAATGGTTAGATAAGTATTTATAAATATACACACCTGTGGGCTGCGGCTCTAGCTCAGAGGCAGAGCACTTGCCTAGCATATGTGAGGCACTGGGTTCAATCCTTAGCATCACATAAAAGAATAAAGACTTGCTGTCCATCTACAATATAAAAAAGTTTTTTTTAAAGTATACTAGGTCTTTCTATTCTGTGCTAGGTCTTTGTATTCTCTTATACTCATCTACTTACCTGTCTTTGTGCCTGTATCACACTTTAAATATCACTTATGTTTAGTCTTTCCATCTTTTATTAAATAAATTCTCTTAATTGCTGGAGTTTATAAGAATACATTGGTTTTTCCAGTCATTTCTTTAGAATTTCACCATAAATACAAATGAAGCCAAAGATCACCATAAATGAAGAAAGCCTCTAAGATGAGTAATGGAGACTCATACAAAAGAAGCAACTTGGAAGAAACAGACTAGGCAGAGGAAAACTTAACCAGTATCATCTTTAGAAATATGAAATAATATATTGTGTCCTTAAAACTACCTAGGGTGGTGGTATATAACTGAAATTCCAGCTACTGGCGAGGCCAAGGCAGAAGGATTCCAAGTTTGAGGCTAGCCTGGAAAACTTTGTGAGACTGTCTCAAAATTAAATGAGCTGGGAGTATAGCTCAGTGATATAAGTGTTTACCTAGCATGTTCAAGACCCTGGGTTTAATTCTCAATGCTGGGGAGTGGAGGGGAAGTAATAAAAAATTACAAAAGGATGCTAGAAAAGAAAAGAGCAAAAGAACCTCAGAGACTTAAAAATGTGGTAGCAGAAATGGAAAAATAAATTATTTTGAAGACAAAGTTGAAGAAATATCCAAAAAAGTAGGTGAAATAAAAATATATATGTAAATTATCAATGAAATAAGAAAATAAACCAAGATAGAAGGATACTTTAAAAAAACAAACAAAAAAACTTTATTTTTATGTGGTGCTGAGGATGGAACCCAGTGCCTCGCATGGGCTAGGCAAGCTCCCTCCAATGAGCCACAACCCAGCCCCCTGGATATTACTTTATAATCTGAAAGGACCCACTATATGCTAGACATGAAGGATAAAGATAAACCTACTCCAAGGCACATCATGTGAGATTTTAGAACACTATAGAGACAAGGAGAAATTTTCAACTGGGGGGGAGGGGGAGAGCTCACAAAGGATTAGGAATCAGAACATAAACTTTAATAGCAAAATGAATTAAGAAATGGGCTGGGGTTGTGGCTCAGTAGTAGAGCTCTTGTCTTACCATATGAGGCACTGGGTTTGATCCTCAGCACCACATAAAAATAAATAAAAGGCATAAAAATATTTTTTAAAAAAGTACAGTGGAGCCAGGTTCTTGGGAGGCTGAGGCAGGAGGATCCCTGCATTTAGGAGTCCCAGACTGTTTGAGAGAAAATAAGCAAAAAATAAGACTGGAAGGCTGGGAATGTGGCTCAGTGGTAGAGCGCTTGCCTACCACGCGTGAGGCATTGGGTTCAATCCCAGTACCACATCAAAAATAAATAAACAAAATAAAGGTATTGTGTCCATCTACAACGTGTGTGTGTGTGTGTGTGTGTGTGTGTGTGTGTGTGTGAGAGAGAGAGAGAGAGAGAGAGTGGAGAGCCACCAATTCCACTACTGGGTATAAATCCAAAGGAAATGAAATCAGTATGTTGAAGAGATGAATCAACAGAAGTGTCCAACAAATAAGTAAAATATCTTTAAAAATAAAAATTAAGAGCCACCCACAGTGCCATGTGCCTGGAGCTGTGGGAGACCATGAGGCTGGAGGATGGCTTGGCTTCAGGAGTTCAAGGCCAGCCTGGACCACAGAGGGAAACTACATCTCAAAAAAATACATTAAAAAAATTTTAAAAAGCAAAGAAAAAAAGGGAGCAGAAAACTTACAAATACTGAAGGAAAATTACTTCGATCTAGAATTGTATACTATAACTATCAAATGTGGGAGGGCATTAGACACTTTTATACATGAAAGGTCTCCAATATTTGGGTCTCATGTACCTATGAGGAAACTTCTGGAGGAAGGAAGGGGTGGTTGTAATTGGGGATCTCCCTCTTCATCAGAAAGCAAGCTTTGAATTGGCTCAAAAGAGGGAAGAACTCCATAATGATGAAAGGAGGTTCCATGATATGGCTGTGCTTTCGATAAAGCAAACGGTCTAGGCTGCAGTGTGTCAGAAGAGTCCAGATGTCTTCAAAAAGATGAAACTAGCTGGGCACAGTGGCACATACCCATAATCACAGCTACTTGGGAAGCTGAGGCAGGATGATCGTTAAGTTTGAGGTCAACCTATCTCCAAATAAAAACTCTAGGGAAATAGCCTCATGTGGTTTATAGAATTATTTGATCCTCAAAATAAAAAGGCTTGGGGCTGGGGTTGTGGCTCAGAGGTAGAGCACTTGCCTAGCATGTGTGAGACACTGGGTTCCATCCTCAGCACCACATAAACAAAGATATTGTGTCCACCCAAAACTAAAAAATATTAAAAAAGTAAAAAGGCTCAGTGGTAAAGCACCCACCAGATTCAATCCCCAGCACAGGGGGGGAAAACTGATTAAAACAAAATTTTTTTTTTTTAGTTGTAGATGGACACAATATCTTTATTTTTTATTTATTTATTTTTATATGGTGCTGAGGATTGAACCCAGTGCCTCACACATGCAAGGCAAGCAGTTTACCACTGAGATACAATCCCAGCCCTGATATATTTTAATTATTGAAAAAATTTAACAATTGTGGGGCAAAAGAGCTTGGGATTTGAATAAAGGGCAAGTGCTTAGAAAACTAAGTTAACAATAAGACAACAATTGCTCTATTAATTGTATCAGGGATACAAAATGAGGAGTTTAGTTAAATTATACCATATGGCCCACTTTTTTGGTTGTGGTAGTACTGGGATGGAATCCAGGTATGCCCTACTACTAAATTATAAATCCAGCCCATTTTATTTTTTCTTTCAAGGCAGGGTCTTACTGAGTTGCTGAGGCTGACTTCATACTTGGGATCCTGCTTCAGCTTCTTGAGTAGCCAGAATTACATGGATGTGCCCCTGCACCCCACTGGCCTAGCTTTAAGTGGCATATACTATGATAACAAATAATATTGCTACAATATAAGGTATAATGGGTCTTTGTTGGGAAGGCAGAGGAATTGAAGTATGCATATTTTTGTGGGGAAAGGACAGAATATCTAAATAGTGTAAAGTTGATAAGTAGTATCTAAAACAAAAATAACATGTAACACTATGAGCATATTATTTGGAGATACAGTGGTAAGTATTAAAGGAAACTTAAAAAGTTTGAAATAGTTGCCTCTGGGGAATAAACATTTATGGAGAATATTTATGTTGAGGTTGGGAAGCTGATATTTTTCATATGGCTTGTAGAATTATTTGACCCTTTAAATATCTACATATTACTAATAAATTTATAGTCAGGTGTGGTGGTGCATGCCTATAATCCCAGCGGGAGGCTAAGGCAGGAGGATGGAGAGTTCAAAGCCAGTCTCAGCAAAAGTGAGGCACTTGGCAACTCAGCGAGAACCTGTCTCTAAATAAAATACAAATAGGGATGGGGATGTGGCTCAGTGATTGAGTGCTCCTGAGTTCAATCCCCAGTAACAAAAATAAATAAATAAATTTATAGATACAATGCAAAAAAATTAAGGAAAATAAAATTACAGAGGAAATACATTTACAGTTGTGTTGGCATTTGACAGGGTGGTGATTCAGCAGATCAGTGGGGAAAAGATGGACTGATTGCTTAAGAGATGATTTGGGGAAAACCAAAAGAAAAAAATGGCAATGGATTTTCAGTGTATGTTGTGCTGGAAAGGTTGAAAGCCTAAGGTTAAAGGTGAACTTAAAATGCTAATACAAGAACTTGTTATATTTGTGATTTTGAACTAGAGAAATACTTTGGGTTGGGGGACAAGTACTGGGGATTGAACCCAGGGGTGCTCTACGACTAGAGAACATCTCCAGCCCTTTATATTTTTTTTATTTTGAGACAGGGTTGCTCTTAAGTTGCTGAGGGTTTTGCTAAATTGCCATGGCTGGCTTTGAACTTTGCAGTCTTCCTGCCTCAGCCTCCCAAGTTGCTGGGATTACAGACCTCTCAACTCAATGACAAATGCAGATTTTAGAAACAACAAGATACCCAGCAATTAGGCAAAAATTAGTCTGGTAATGCCAAATATTAATAACAATGTGAAGAGATGGAGCTCTTTTGTACTCCTGCAGGGAGTATGGATTAATACAGCTATTTCTGGTTTTATTATTTAATTACTTTGAGAAATTAAATAAGCACATACTCAATGATCCAGCAATCTTAATTCTTGATGAATATTTTAGGGAAACTTGTGTCTAGATTTATAAGGGAGTCACAAATAATATTTATCACAGCACCATTTATATTAGAACTGTGTTAGGTAATTTTCATTAGAGAAGTAGAGAGGTTAAATACAAGGGTTTCATAGTATAGATGCTACTTGGTAGATAAAAATATTGGCAAAAGGAAGCATGGAGGGCTGGGGATGTGGCTCAAGCGGTAGCGCGCTCGCCTGGCATGCGTGCGGCCCGGGTTCGATCCTCAGCACCACATACCAACAAAGATGTTGTGTCCGCCGAGAACTAAAAAATAAATATTAAAAATTCTCTCTCTCCTCTCTCACTCTCTCTTAAAAAAAAAAAAAAAAGGAAGCATGGAGAGATGTTAAAAACAGTAATGAGCAAAAAAGAAGAAAGAAAGAAAAAGTCAGACATAGTGGTGTACACCTGTAATTCCAGCAGCTTGGGAGGCCGAGGCAGGAGGATCACAAGGTCAAAGCCAGGCTTGGCAACTTAGCAAGGCCATAAACAATTTAGTGAGATCCTGTCTCAAAATAAAAAGGGTTCGGGGTATGGCTTAGTGGTTAATATCCCTGGGTTCAATTTCTGGTGCAAAAAAAAATGATTTTTTTTGGGCACAATAACATGTCAATCGAAAATCACACCAAGAAACTTTTGGCTATCCCAGTTAAAGAGGTCTATGAACCGGGCACTGTGGTTCACACTTGTAATCCCAGCTACTCAGGATGCTGAGGCAGAATAATTGCAAGTTCAAGGCCAACCTAGGCAACTTTGTGTGACCCTATTTCAAAACTTAAAAAGAGCTGGCGATGTAGGTTAGTGGTAGAGCATCCCTGGCTTTAATCCCCAGTACTACAAAAACAGGTCGATTGGCAGAGGTGAGTGCCTATGAACTTGAGGTTTTTGAACACAATGCATCTATCCAAATTATTGGCTTACCACTACCCTCTGCAGGGTGACCCTGAGGGAAAATTAAAATAGGAACAAAAGAACTGGGCAGAGGGGCTGGAGTTACGGCTCAGAGGTAGAGCACTTGCCCAGCACATGCAAGGCACTGGGTTTGAGCCTCAGTATCACATTAAATAAATAAAGGTATTGTGTCCAACTACAACTAAAAAAATAATAATTTAAAAAAATTGGGCAGAGGGGGCTGGGGATGTGGCTCAAGCAGTAGCGTGCTCGCCTGGCATTTGTGCGGCCCGGGTTCAATCCTCAGCACCACATACCAACAAAGATGTTGTGTCTGCCGATAACTAAAAAATAAATATTAAAGTTCTCTCTCTCTCTCTCTCTCTCTCTCTCCCTCCCCTCCCCCTCCCCCTCTCTCTCTCTTTAAAAAAAAAAAAAAATTGGGCAGAGACAGCAGCAGCAGCACACTGTGGAAAAGATAGATTTTTCAGTTTAATTCCAGGCAAATCACATATATGCACATACTACTACCACCACTGACAATAACAAAACAACAGTACTCCAAAAACAGATTCAGAGTTCCTAAAGTGTATTATCTAAAAGGACTGGGTTGAGCGCTGTGGCACATGCCTGTAATCCCAGCAGCTTAGGAGACTGAGACAAGAGGATTGCATGTTCAAGACCAGCCTCAGCAACTTAGGCCCTAAGCAACTAAGTGAGACCCTGTCTCAAAATGAAAACAAAAATGACTGGGGATGTAGCTCGGTGGTAAAGCACCCCTGAGTTAAATATCCAATATCAAAAAATAACATAAGTTGAGTCTGGGATTATAGCTTGGTAGTACAATACTTGTCTAGAACATGCAAGGCTCTGGGTTCAGTCCCCAATACCACACTCATGCATGTATACATGTGCACACATACCAATTACCTAAAATAACCAGTTTCTAACCCAAATTATGAGCCATTTGAATAAATAGGAAACTGTGATCCACACCTAGAATAAACAAAAAAGTCAATAAAAGCTTAGTCTGAGTAGGCCCAGATGTTGAATTTGGCAGACAGTTTTCAAAGCAGATTTTATAAATATTTTTAGAGATTTAAAGGAAAATATTTGTTGGGCAAGGTGACACATGCCTTGAGTCCCACCTATTTGGGAGGCTAAGTGAGTTGGGAGGATTAGTTGAGCCCATGAATTTGAGACCACTCTGGGCAACACAAACCCCATCTCAAAAATACAAAAACAAACGAAAAAAATTTGACAATGATTCAACAAATAGGGAATCTCAGTAGAGAAACAGAGGCTGTAAAATAATAATAATAATAATAATAATAATAATAATAATAATAATAGCCAGTGGTAGTTTTAGAATTGTAAAGTGTAGCAACTGAAAGGAAACATTTAGTAGATGGCCCAATTGCATGTAGGAAATAACATGCAATTATCTAATCTGAAGAACAGAGAAATTATCTAATCTGAAGAATAGAGAAAAAAATGTTATTAGGCTCGGCCTGAAGGCATACACTTGCAGTCCTAGCTACTCAGGAGGGTGCAGCAGAGGATGGCAAGTTCAAGGCCAGTCTGGGCAATTTAATGATACCTTCTCATAATTAAAAGAAAAAAAAAAAAGCCGGGGCATGTACATTCTTGCCTAGCATGCATGAGGCCTGGGTTCAATTCTCAGTATTGAAAGAAAAAAAAAGACTATGTTAGAAAGGAGGAGATATCTAAAATCAATAACCTACCAGGTGCAGTGGCACATGCCTTTATAATCCCACCACTTGGGAGGCAGAAGCAGAAGGATTAAAAGTTTAAGTTCAGCCTGAGAAACTTCATAAGACCCACACTCAAAATCAAAAGTAAAAAGGGCTGGGGATGTAGCTCAGTTATAAAGTGCCCTTGAGTTTAATCCCCACTACCACAAAAAATAAATAACCTAATCTTTTACTTCAAGAAGCTGAAAAAAGAATAAGAAAAACCTAAAGCAGTAGGGGAAAAAAAGAACATAATAAAGACTAGAATGAAATCAATGAAAGAGAAAATAAAAGCATTAGAGAAAATTAATGAAACCAAAAATTGAACCTTTGGAAATATCACCAATAAACCAAATGTGGTTCCACATGCCTGTAATCTCAGCTACCAGGGAGGCTTCATCCATTCATCTATTGAAGAGCACCTAGTTTGGTTCTATGGTTTAGCTATTGTGAATTGTGCTGCTATAAACATTGATGTGGCTGCATCACTGTAGTATGCTGGGTTTTAAAATTTTTTAATTGTCAATGGATTTTTATTTTATTTATTTATATGCGGTGCTGAGAATCAAACCCAGTGCCTCACACATGCTAGGCAAGCGCTCTACTACTGAGCCACCACCCCAGTCCCAAGTATGCTGTTTTTAAGTCCTTTGGGTATAGACTGAGGAGTGGGATAGCTGGGTCAAATGGTGGATCTATTCCAAGTTTTCTGAAGAATCTCCTTACTGTGTTCCAGATTGGTTGCACCAACTTGCAGTCCCACCAACAATATATGAGTGTACCTTTTCCTCTACATCCTTGCCAATACTTATTGTTGCTTGCATTCTTTTTTAAAATTAATTAGTTAATTAATTTTACAGTAGAATGCATTTTTTTGAGCACTTGAATTTACTTTTACTTAACAATTTCCATTCTAGAAATCTAACATAATGGAAGTAACTTTCAAGTGGCATATTCATACATAAATATATATATATATATATATATATATATAGTAAAGATATAAATTTACTAATAAATATGGAAAGGCATAAATTCAACACAATTGTATCAACAACATATAAGGGAAATAGTTAAATGATCAATTTCATACTATAGAATACTATGCATCTATTAGAGACAATGTTCTAAATCTAGAAAATCACAATGTTCTTTTTAAAAAATTATTAATTTATTTTAATTAGGTATATATGAGAGCAGAATGCATTTTGATTAATTGTACACAATTGCAGCACAACTTTACATTTCTACAACTTTACATTTGTACATGATGTAACATCATACCACATGTGCAGTCATATATGTACCTAGGGTAATAATGTCCATCTCATTCCACCATCTTTCCTGCCCCCATGCACCCTCTCTCCTCTCCCTTTCCTTTGCCCAATCACAGTTCCTCCATTTTTCTCATGCCTTCCCTATCCCTTTATGGATCAGCTTCCATATATCAGAAAGAACATCGAGCCTTTGGTTTTTTGGGATTGGCTTACTTTGCTTAGCATGATATTTTCCATCTCTATCAATTTACCTGCAAATGCCATAATTTTATTCTCTTTTAATGCTGAGTAATATTCCATTGTGTACATATACCACGGTTTCTTTATCCACTCATCTATTGAAAGGCATCTAGGTTTATTCCACAGTTTAACTATTGTGAATTGAGCTGCTATGAACATTGATGTGGCTGTGTCACTATAGTATGCTGATTTTAAGTCCTTTGGGTATAGACTGAGGAGTGGGATAGGAGTGGTTCCATTCCAAGTTTTCTAAGGAATCTCCATACCACTTTCCAGATTGGTTGCACCAATTTGCAGTCCCACCAGCAATGTATGAGTGTGCCTTTCCCCCCACATCCTTGCCAACATTTATTGTTGTCTGTGTTCTTGATAAGTGCCATTCTGACTGGCATGAGATGAAATCTTAGAGTAGTTAGATTTGCGTTTCTCTAATTACTAGAGATATTGAACATTTTCCATATATTTCTTTTTTTTTCTTTTTAGTGAGAGAGGGGAGAGAGAGAGAGAGAGAATTTCTCGGCGGACACAACATCTTTGTTGGTATGTGGTGCTGAGGATCGAACCCGGGCCGCACGCATGCCAGGCGAGCGCGCTACCGCTTGAGCCACATCCCCAGCCCTCCATATATTTCTTAATTGAATGTATATCTTCTTCTGAGAAGTGTCTGTTAAGCTCCTTAGCCCATTTATTGGTTTGGGTTGTTTGTTCTTTTGGTGTTAAGTTTTTTGAGTTCTTTATAGATCCTGGAAATTAGTGCTCTATCTGACATGCATGTGGCAAAAATTTGCTCCCAAAATGTAGGCTCTCTCTTCACCACATTGTTTCTTTTGCTGAGAAGAAGCTTTTTAGTTTGAGTCCATCCTATTTATTAATTCTTGATTTTATTTCTTGCGCTTTAGGAGTCTTGTTAAGGAAGTCAGGGCCTAATCCAAAGTGATGAAGATTTGGGCCTACTTTTGCCTATATTAGGCTCAGGGTCTCAGGTCTAATTCCTAGGTCCTTGATCCACTTTGAGTTGAGTTTTGTCAAGGTAAGAAATAGGGGTTTATTTTCATTTTTGCTGCATAAGGATTTCCAGTTCTCCCAGCACCATTTGTTGAAGAGGCTATCTTTTCTCCAATGTATGTTTTTGGCACCTTTGTCTAGTATGAGATAACTGTATTTATGTGGTTTTTTCTCTGTGTCTTCTATTCTGTACCATTGGTCTACATATCTGTTTTTGTACCAATACCATGCCATTTTTGTTACTATAGTATAATTTAAGATCTGGTATTGTGATGCCTCCTGCTTCACTCTTCTTGCTAAGGATTGCTTTGGCTATTCTGGGCCTCTTATTTTTCCAAGAGAATTTCATGATTGCTTTTTCTATTTCCATAAGAAATGACTAAGGGGATTTTAATTGGAATTGCATTGAATCTGTATAGTGCTTTGGGTAGTATGGCCATTTTGACAATATTAATTCTGCCTATCCAAGAGCACAGGAGAGTTTCCATCTTCTAAAGTCTTCTTCAATTTCTTTCTTTAGTGCTCTGTAGTTTTCATTGTAGAGATCTTTCACCTCTTTTGTTAAGTTGATTCCCAAATATTTCATTTTATTTTTTCAGTCTATTGTGAATGGGTTAGTTTTCCTAATTTCTCTTTCAGAGGATTCATCACTGATGTATAGAAATGCATTTGATTTATGGATATTGATTTTATATCCTGCTACTTTGCTGAATTCATTAATTAATTCTAGAAGTTTTCTGGTAGAGTCTTTTTGGATCCTCTAAGTATAGAATCATGTCATCAGCAAATAATGATAGTTTGAGTTCTTATTTTCCTGTGTGTATCCCTTTAATTTCTTTCCTCTAATTGCTCTGGCTAGAGTTTCAAGGATTATGTTGAATAGCAGTGGTGAAAAAAAGGGCATCCCTGTCTTGTTCTGGTGTTTAGAGGGAATACTTTCAATTTTTTTGCCATTTAGAATGATGTTTTCCTTGGGTTTAGCATAGAGAGCTTTTACAATGTTGAGGTATGTTCCTATTATCCCTAGTTTTTCTAGTGTTTTGAACATGGAAGGGTGCTGTATTTTGTCAAATGCCTTCTCTGCATCAATTTATATAATCACATGATTCTTATCTTTAAGTCTATTGATGTGGTGAATTATATTTATTGATTTCTGTATGTTGAACCAGCCTTGAATTCCTTTTACAGTAGAATGCATTTTGACATATAGTACACAAATGGAGTACAACTTCTCATTCCCCTGGCTATAATGGTTCAGAATCACTCCACTAGTGTCATCACACATGTATATAGGGTAATAATGTCTCTTTTACTGTTCTTCCCATCCCCACAACCCCACCGCTCCACTAACTTCCCTCTACACAAACCAGAGTTCCTTCATTATTCCCTATCTTGCTGTCCTACTCTGGATCAGCATCCGCTTATCAGAGAAAACATTCAGCTTTTGATTTTGAGGGAGGAATTGGCTTATTTCACTTAGCATCATATTCTCTAGTTCCATCCATTTACCAGCAAATGCCATAATTTCATTCTTCTTTAAAGCTGAGTAATAGTCCATGTGTATATATACCATATTTCCTGTATCCATTCCTCTGTTGAAGGGCATCTAGATTGGTTCCATAGTTTATCGTGAATTGTGTTGCTGTAAACATTGATGTGGCTGTGTCACTGTAGTATGTGGATTTCAAGTCCTTTGGTTATAAATCGAGGAGTAGGAAAGCGGGGTCATCCCAAGTTTTCTGAGGAATCTCCATACTGCTTTCTATAGTGGTTGCATCAATTTGCAGTTTCACCAACAATGTATGAGTGTATGTTTTTCTCCACATTCTCGCCAACACTTACTATTGTTTGTATTCTTGATAATTGCCATTCTGACAGGAGTGAGATGAAATCTTAGAGTAATTTTGATTTGCATTTCTCTAATTACTAGAAATGATGAACACTTTTTCATACATTTATTGATTGATTGTATTTCTTCTTCTGTAAAGTGTCTGTTCAGTTTCTTAGCCCATTTATTAATTGGGTTATTTTTTTTTTTTTTTGGTGTTACGTTTTTTGAGTTCTTTATATATGCTGAAGATTCATGCTTTATCTGAGCTGTGTATGTGGTAAAGATTTTTTTCCCATTCTGTAGGCTTTCTCATCACGTCATTGATTGTTTCCTTTGCTGAGAAGAAGCTTTGTAGTTTGAATCCATTTCATTTATTGATTCTTGATTTTACTTCTTGCACTTTAGAAGTCTTGTTAAGGAAGTCAGGGCCTAAGCCAACATGATAAAGATTTGGGCCTATTTTTCTTCTATTAGGCACAGGATCTCTATTTTAATGTCTAAGTCTTTGATATACTTTGAATTGATTTTTGTGCAGGGTGAGAGATAGATGTTCAATTTCATTCTGCTACATATTAATTTCCATTTTTCCCAGCACCATTTGTTGAACAGGCTATCTGTTCTAATGTATGTTTTTGGCTTTTTTGTCTAGTATGAGATAGCCATATTTATGTGGGTTTCTGTGTCTTCTATTCTACATCATTGGTCTACATGTCTATTTTAGTACCAGTACCATGCAATTTTTGTTACTATTGCTCTGTAATATAGTTTAAGGTCCGGTATCATGATTCCTCCTGCTTCACTTTTCTTGCTAAGGGTTGCTTTGTCTATTCTGAGCCTGTTATATTTCCAAATGAATTTCACGATTGCCTTTTCTATTTCTATAAGAAATAATGTTGGGATTTTAATTGGAATCACTTTGAATCTGTATAGCACTTTTGGTAGTATGGCCATTTTGACAATATTAATTCTGCCTATCCAAAACCACAGGAGATCTTTTCCATTGTCACTAGAATTCTTCATGACATCAACCATTCTAAATTGCATTCTGTGGAAAAAGACTTAAGATGAAGAGATACAAAGCTAAGACTTATTGGGGCTGGGACTGTAGCTCAGTGGCAGAGTGTTTGATCCTCAGCACCACATAAAAATAAATAAAGACATATTGTTTATCTAGAACTACAAAAAAATTAAAAAAATTTATTGAGGAGTGTTAACACTCTTGAGAGGTATATAAGTAAGGAAGTAAGGAAAGCAGGATTGGGCATAGGGAAAAACTGACACACCTGAAGATATAACTATTATGGTTTAGATATGAGGTGTCCCCAAAAAGCTCATGTGTGAGACAATGCAAGAAAGTTTAGAGGTGAAATGATTGGGTTATGGGAGTTTTAACCTAATCAGTACATGAATCCCCTGATGGGAATTAACTGGATCGTAACTGTAGGCAGGCAAGGTGTGGCTGGAAGAGGTGGGTCCCAGAGGAGTGTGTTTGGGGTTTATATTTTGTTTTGGTGAGGAGAGATAGCTCTCTGTCTCTGTCTCTCTCTGCTTCCTGGTAGCCATGTCTTGAGCCACTTTCCTCTGCCACACTCTTCCACCATGATGTTCTGCCACACCTTGGGCCCACAACAATGGAGTTGGCCATTAATGGACTAAGAACTCTGAAACTGCAGCCTTGAAAATAAGCTTTTCTACCTCTAAAATTGTTCTTGTCAGGTTTCCTGGTTGCAGCAATGAAAAAACTGACTAAAATATATAACGAAAGTTTTAGCTGATCCTATGGGGGAACTCTGGAGTTGGAATGGCCCTTCAGATTCTTCCCAGATTGAGGCAAAGAGACCAGGCCTTGTATCCCTGCATTAACCAATTATTGTACATGGGTCCCATAGAAGAGCTCACCTTAGGTGACTCGTTTTCCTAACTCATAGGGCATTGCATTTGTGGTATCAGAGGCCAATGGGTGTGGTAGCATACACATATAGTTCAAACTACTTGGAAGGCTGAGGTATGAGGATGGCTTGAGGCCAGGAATCTGAACTGTAGGGCACACTGCTGATTGGGGGTCCATGCTAAGTTCAGCATCAATAGGGTATCTTTCCAGGAGCAGGGGATCACTGTTCCTAAGGAGGAGTGAACCAAGGGGTGAACCTAAGGAATGGGTATGTTGACTCTGAAAAGAGATCTGGATGGAGCACTATAGTATTTGTTAAACCTAGCAGAGAAGTATTATTGCACACGGATGTGCCCAAGAGTGGGCCAGATCCCGAGTGTTTTCATAAATCAAGGTCCCAGGCCTCAAACACTTCATAAACTATACACAATATTTTACACATTTGTAGATTATCTGTTTCTACCTTCTGGAACATAAGCTCTAGGAGGGTAGAAACTATGTTTTCTTCACCATTTTTTTTCCTAGGGACTGAAGTTGATTAACTGTTGAGTGAATCTAATAGGAGTCTTGAGGTATGAAGAAAAAGGATCTGGCTTCATGTTATGCAGAGTTAAGAGTGGCATGTCTCTGGAGAAGAGCAGGTGGAGCTGAGCATGGGTGTGAACTCCTCATCTTAAGCTGTGGCAGAAGACTCACAGATAAAGATTCTCTAATCAAGCAGGGTGCAGTGGCACATGCTGCCTGTAATCCCAGAAGCTCAGGAGGCTGAGGCAGGAGGTCAGCCTCAGCAACTCAGTGAGGCCCTAATCAACTCAGTGAGACTCTATTCCTAAATAAAATACAAAATAAGGCTCTTTCTGGGGATGTGGCTCAGTGGTATCCACTACCACCACCCCCCAAAGAAGTGTTGGGAATTTGGCTCAGTGGTTAAGTGCCCCTGGGTTTAATCTCTGGTAAAGAAAGGAAGGAAGGAAAGAAGGAAGGAAGGAAGGAAGGAAGGAAGGAAGGGAAGGAAGGAAAGAAAGATAGATCCCCTAATCATGAGACCCTGCATGAAGAAAGTACAAGCATTCAACATGTGGGATCCATTTTCACAGTCCGTAGTCTTCAGCCCAGTCTCTCTGGATGCTCCTTGAGTTCTTCAAATATCCAAATGGTTTCAGGAAAGGCTTCATGTTCCAGGTGAGAGGCATTGTAGAATACCAGATGGAGAATTAGAAGACCCAGTTTGAATTCCCTCAATCACTAACTAACTGTGTGATTCTGGGTATAGGGCTCAGTATACTCATATGTCAATGGGATCAATAGTACACAGCTGTCTTTAGGATCAAGAGTATTAATGTATCTGAAGCAGGGTACTTTTTGCAATTCAGGCTAGTTCTATGAGAAATAGGGATAAAGGACAGGAGAAAGAGAGAGAGAGAGAGAGAGAGAGAGAGAGAGCACGAGCGAGCCTGGGCAAACTCCAGGCAGAGGTGCACACAGCCTGCTCACAGACAGGCCTCTCACGTTCCAGCTTCCACATATGCACAGAGAGCTGAGAGCTCTATTCTACACATCTGCGTAGATAGTAACTGCCAAGATAATTGGTTTTATTTATTTATTTTTAAATATTTATTTATTTATGTATCTTTAGTTTTAGGTGGATACATTAGTTTGTTTTTATGTGGTGCCAAGGATCGAACCCAGTGCCTCATGCATACTAGGCGTGCACTCTACCACTGAGCCACCACTCCAGCCCCAAGATAATTGGTTTTAAAGTCTGTTCCTTATCTTTTCCCCTGGCATATAGGAGCTGTGTGCCTATGCACACAGAATAGCAGTGGACAGAGATAGCAAGACACCACCATGGCCCCGGATCAGCTGCTGGCCAAAATGAGGGGCTACTTTCGGATCCACAGCCTCCTGGCCCGACAGTGCTTGGCAGAGTTTCTGGGTGTATTTGTGCTCATGGTAGGCAGTAACTGGGGGGAAGAAAGGAGGGAGGTAGACCAATGTTTCTGGCTCTTCCTATACTTCCTTTCAACTCTCCATCTCCTCTTTCCCTCTTGTTTCTCCTCTTCCTTCTTCTCCTTCTCCTTATTTTTAAATTTTTGATTGTTTTATACTGAGGATTGAACCAGGGCACTTTACTGCTTACCTACAGAGTTTCTGATAACTTTCTGAGGGCTCACTAAGTTGCTGAGGCTGGCTTCAAACTTGCAATCCTCTTGCCTCAACCTTCCAAGTCATCAGAACTATAGGACACTCAGCTTGCTTCTTCTATTAGATGCCTGTCCTTTATCATCTCTCACCTTCCCTCCCTTTTTCCTTCTCCACTTCTTCCATTTCTTTATCTCTTTCCTGTTTCTGCTTTTCTCCTTTCCTTGCTGGTCCCTTGGTTGCTCCCAATCTCTCTCCTGTTGGTCTCCTGGACTTCCTTTTCCTCACCTTTCCTCTCCCTGTCAGCTCCTCACTCAGGGGGCTGTGGCCCAGGCTGTCACCAGTGGAGAAACCAAAGGGAACTTCTTCACCATGTTTCTGGCTGGCTCTCTGGCAGTTACAATAGCCATCTACGTGGCAGGCAATGTCTCAGGTGAGCAGGGTGGGGTCTGGTCATCGGAAGGGGTGAGACGTGTATGTGGCAGTGGGTGTCTGCAGTGGTAAAAAGGCAGGTCCTTTGGTGACTCATGAATATTATCTCCGTAAGCTTGACCAGTGCCCTAGACTGAGATATGTCTTCAGCCTTACCCAGTCCCTCCCCTTCCTATCTCTCTCCATTCCCCTTCCTCACACTAATGGATCAGTTGGCTTACCTTAGCAGAAATCTATGCCAGGGCAATGACGGTAAGTACTGTCCTCTGACGCCTCACACCTGAAGCTCTCTGGTGTCAACTCCACTCAGGACCTTGCTGCTTGTCCCTCAGATACACCTTGCATCAGTGTGCTGAAGTGGAAAGGGCAGACAGATGCAGGTTCAAATCTTGGCTTCATTGTGTGACCTTGAGGAGTCACTTAAACTCTTTGAGCCTTAATTCCTTAAGATATATGATGAAGCATGAAGATCATGAGTTCAAAGCCAGCCTCAGCAAAAGTGAGGCGCTAAGCAATGAGACCCCATCTCTAAATAAAATACAAAAAATAGGGTTGGGGAAGTGGCTCAGTGGTAGAGTGCCCCTGAGTTCAATCTCTGATACCAAAAATAAACAAATACACACACACACACACACACACACACACACCCATATATGATGAAAATGATACAATTTATCCTAAGAGTTGTAGGAAGTGGCCGTGTTGCTGGTGACAGTGTTTGGATGCTCATTTTCTTCCTCTGTCCCTGAAGGAGCTCACCTGAACCCAGCCTTCTCCCTAGCCATGTGCCTCCTGGGACGCTTTCCCTGGTCCATGCTCCCCATCTACTGCTTCGTGCAGCTGCTGTCTGCCTTCTGTGCCTCTGGAGCCACCTATGTTCTCTACTATGGTAACAGAGGGGAGGGACAGTTGGAGCACCTGTATGTGGGGAGGGGTGCCTCAGGGCAGTTTGCAGTAAGTAAAGATGGCAACCCTGGGTTTTCCTCTCTCCCAAAGATGCTCTACAGAACTATACAGGGGGGAACCTGACAGTGACTGGCCCCAAGGAGACTGCCTCCATCTTTGCCACCTATCCTGCCCCTTATTTGTCCCTGAACAATGGCTTCCTGGATCAGGTAGGTGAGAGGAGCAGAACTGGAAAAGTTTAACCTTTTCCCTTCACTTGGGACCCCAGCCAATTGTTCTGGGTGGAATATGGAGCTAGTTCTACTTTGGTACCCCACCAGCCCCCAGCTGCTTGTGTTGAACAAAGCCAGGTGACATGGGGGTCATAGTTTGGAGTGTATGGGTGAGGGCAAATGGAGCACCTGGCAACTGATGACCAGGACCCCTCTGTCTGAAGGTTTTGGGCACTGGGATCCTGATTGTGGGGCTCTTGGCCATCCTGGACCGACGCAACAAGGGAGTACCTGTGGGTCTGGAGCCCGTGGTGGTGGGGCTGCTGATCCTAGTCATTGGACTATCCATGGGTGTCAACTGTGGGTTCCCACTCAACCCTGCCAGAGATCTGGGTCCACGGCTCTTCACCTACGTGGCTGGCTGGGGCCCTGAAGTCTTCAGGTGGGAGACATCTTCCCTGGATGCAGTCCTTACCTCACCTCTCTCTGCTAATGGCTCTGTCCCTGGGTCCCTAGCTTTCTCCTCTTAAATAGTTCTCTTGCCCTCTTAGGACAGCGTTCCTCACTCTCCCCTGTCCTTTCACTGAAACAGTTAAGATTTAGAGGTTGTATTCTGGGCAACGACATATTATTTCTTTGGGCATTAGTGACCTACCTCATCAGCAAATGGGTATACTCAGATAATTCCCTAAGGCTAGAGGCTGGACTAAGTTCTTCTGGTGGTCTCTCCTCTCTCTCCCTGGTGTCTTTCACTCCAGGAACTACTTTAAGGAGCTCCCTTGGTTACTAGCTCAGTCCTTGAGGAGAGGGGAGACTAAGGGAACCATTCCTGATGCGTCTCTTTTGTCCTTCTCTTGCAGTGCTGGCAATGGCTGGTGGTGGGTGCCTGTGGTGGCCCCTTTGGTGGGGGCTACCCTTGGCACAGCCACATACCAGCTGCTGGTGGCTCTGCACCACCCTGAAGACTCAGAGCAAGGTCAGAAAAAAGCCTCAGACTTGGAAACTCCTGCCTCGGTTCAGATGCCCAGCCTCAGGGCCTCTAGGAACGCAGTTGCTAAAAGTAGCCACGAGGGGGTGTCCACCCTGGACGCTGGCTTGGGAGGGCAGCGGGAGTCTGCGGGGTGGAGGGCCGACGGGGGAACTTTCCTCTAGTCGGGGCCTGGCGGGGAACTTGCCTCCAAACCTGGGTCCCCTCTGCCTGACTTCCAGCTCTTGTAAGCCCAGCGTCGCGCGCCTTTGCCCCACAGGGGCGCTTCGCGGACGGTCCTTAGCGGCGGGGAAGCCGCTCCATCCAGGGGGCGTGGTGGGGCGGCGGAGCACGAGCCGTCCCTCGCCTGGTAGGCAGGGAGAGAAAGGCGAGAGACGAGGCACGACCTCTCCGGCTAACCCGAGGCTGTGTGGTTCACGGAGAGCGAAGTGCCACGGGAGGAGCCGGGCGAGGAGAGGGGGCGAGGAGCCTGAGGCGGGGCCACGGGGAAGCTGGCGGCGAGGAGGATTCGAGCTCGCCGCTTCTCCCGCCCTCTGGTCCCTCCGGGCCGAAGATGCGCTTTCTGCAAAGAAGGCAGCATTTCTCATTCGCTTTCTTACGAATTAAAAGGAAAACCCTCCGCCACCTGGCCTCCCGGGTTGTCCGTTTGTTGAGAGGTGCGGGACGGACGCGGGGCGAGGGGACCGGCTGGCGGCCTCGGGGGACGGGCTAGGACCCTCCCCCTGCCCCGCACAAAGATGGCGGCGCTCGCTTCCCTGCCCTCCGCCCTCCCCAAAACCCCCTCCCGCCCCCCGCCCTGCACCGCCATCGCCGTCACTTCCGCCCCGCGGTGGCCGAAACTGACACAAAGTAGCGGGCCGAGGCCCGGGGGGAGCTGGGCCACAGCTGGGGGGCGGGCGCCCGCGGGGAGCTGAGCCGAGCGCCCCCGCCCCAGCCCCCGGCCTGGGCAGGATGGGGCCGCCGGGGCGGGCGCCGGGCGCCGGGCGCTGAGGTGAGGCGAGGCGGGGCGAGCCGGGGCACCCCGAGCGCGGGGCGGAGGGCAGGGGGAGATGCGGCTGCGGCCGCGACCCGGGCCGGCGGCGGCGGTGGAGGCCGGGGGGCGGGAGGGGTTTGGGGAGCCGGAGTGTGGAGCCGGGAGGGCGGGCGCCGGGAGTGCGGAGCTGCGGGGAGACCCGCAGGGCGAGCGGCAGGGTGGAGAAAAGGGGTGTCGGCTGCCGAGGGTGGGGAGACCCCAGGCTGTCCGCAGGCTGGGAGGATGGGGTGCCCAGGTGGCGCGTGCGGAGCAGGGAAGGGGCGCAGAGTGCCGAGGAAAGGCCGACCCGAGAGGGAGGGCCGCTGGGGAGTTGGGGTGAGAAGAGTGACCGGGCTTAGGGAAGGGAGTTCGGACTGTTAGGTTTTGTCTCTGGAAGGTGGAGGTCTGGGTGCCTGAGGAAAACCAAGGGTGCCAGAGGGGTGGTAGCTACGCTTGAGTCCTTTGTTACTGCCCTTGGCGAGGGAAGGTGGCCCAGGACGGTGGTGATGCAAGAGAGCTGGGGGTCTTGGATTCTAGATCTTCCTGTTTTCCTGACCCACCAGCCTCCTCCAAAAGGAGTCCTGGTTGGAAGGCAGCAGAAGCCAGACCTAGAGGAGGAGCGGTTTTCCCCCCATGGAGCATTGCCTCTTTCCTAGGGTTGGCTATTTTTATCCCAGATGTGGCTGCAGAGGGGGCTGGGGCTGGGGCTGGGGCAGGGTGACGGGGCAGGGCGACGTGGCTGATGGGCCTGACCAGTTCAGACAACCAAGGCTGTGTGAGACTGGGAAGGAGAAGTGAGAAGGGGTCCCTGTTGCCAATCATCTCCCTCCCTCTCCCTTCCTATGACTGCCCCCAGAGGGGATGGGATCTGGGGCCAAGTCTGCTTTTTCTCTCCCCAGGGTATTAGAGGTAAAACAACTTTCCTGGTCCAAGTCCAGACTCCTGACTCCTGGCTGCCCAGCTCCTTCATTAACTCTTTCATAGGCTGCAGACCCAGATCTCTGGACTGGCAGTGTTTCTTGATCACTCCCCTCCCCAGGGTCCTGGCTGGCTACTGAACCTATGATGCCCACCATGCGTCCTCTTCTTTAACCTCTCCCTGCATACCCCACCCTTCATGACTCATACTCTAGACTGGGTGGAGACCCTGGCTGGGGGCCCTAGAGGAGGACTTGGCATCTCTAAAATGTGGATGAAGTTTTTCTTCCTGAGCCAGGCACCCTTGCCTGCTGCAGTTGGGGAGGTCAGGGATGAAAAGGACTTCTGCTCTTGGTATTGCCTGGTCTGGGGTCAGGGAGTGTGTGCTAGTGAAGGGAGAATTGGTGTGGGTGCCTGCGCTGTGGCCAGAGTCTGTAATTATAGAGGTTGGGCAGACAGGCAATTAGTATCTCTTGGGGCTGACAGGCTGGTGGGTGTGCCCATAGGCTGCAGGCAGGGGAACCAAAGAGGAGGTGGAAGGCTAACTCTTCCACCCAGACAAAAAAAGAGGAGGTTACTGACTGGCAGCTTTTTTTGGACCAGGCTGGAGAATAGGGTTGAGGCTCTGTGAGCCTGTCTTGTAGGCCAGGCCTTATGCCTTTTTAGGAAAAAGAAAGGACACAGGAAGGTGGAAGGAAGCAGAGGCTTGTGTGACTGATGCTCCTTGGCCTGCACTGAGCTTCAGGCTGATTGGACTAGGCACAGAGTGGGAGAGAGCAGGGGTGACTCTCTGACAGGATAGGAAGACCCCTCTGCTGGCCCAGAAGGGTGGCTGACCCAGATTGAGAGGAAGCGGTTTGGGGACTGTCTGTGCAGGAAGTGAAGGCCATGCTTCTAATGTGAACTCAATGTGGAGGAGGTGATAATGGAAACCCCAGTAATGGGGTGAGCTGGGGGAATGATGAGCATTTTGAGAAGGGTGGAGCCTGCCCACCCTATTTCCTAATGTCCTGCCAGGTGCTTCCTGGCTATGTTCCCTCCACCCCACCCCTTTGGGGGACATTCTGCTTTCTAGTACATGAACAACTCATTGCCACCAGGAATACAGTCACCACACACTGTCACCAGGAATACAGGCACTACACTTGTCACCAGGAATACAGGCACACATTGTCTGTCGGCAGGGGAGCACATGAAGCATCTATGGTACCTTGAAAGCTGTGCTTTTTTTTTTTTTTAGTACCTGGATTAACCCAGGGGCATTTAACCACTGAGCCACATCCCCAGGCCTTGCTCCCCCTTTTTAAGAAAGGGAATCAAGTAGCTTGAAATTATTATTTTTTTTTAAAGAAGATGGACACAATACCTTTATTTTACCCATTCATTTTTAAAGTATGCTGAGGATTGAACCCAGGGCCTCACACATGCTAGGTAAGCGCTCTACTACTGAGCTACAACCCCAGCCTCCAAGCCCTTTTTAATATTTTATTTAGAGACAGGGTCTTGCTGAGTTGCTCAGGGCCTCCCTAAATTTCTGAGGCTAGCTTTGAACTCCTGATCATCCTGCCTCAGCTTCCTGAGCTGCTGGGATTACAGGCACGCGCAGCTGTGCCCTTCTTACCAATTCCTTGCCTATTCTCCTAGATCCCTTTCCTGCAGGCCTTGACTTCAGTAAACTCTCAGTTCTTCCCTCCTTCCATGTTATCCAAAGCAGAAAGGATGGCCCCTTTTCTCAGGTACTGGACAGGGCAGAAAGAAGAGAGTGTTGGTGGGGAGGGATGGAGAGGTCAGGATCAGTGCTGGAGAAGAGAACCTTCAGGAAGGGTCTAATGAGGGGAATAAAGGGTTACCCTCAGCTTCCTGACCACACTCATATATCACCTTCCTACAGGGTCTCCCATGGGATTGCTGGGACCTTGCTGGGTGAGATGGCACTGTGTGCAAAAAAGCGCCCCCCAGGTAAGAAAGGCAAGAAGTGGGAATCCCTGGGAATTTAGACAAGAGTGAGCGTTATTATGGCTCAGGGAGACAGGAGAAGAGGGACAGCTGGTATGGATCTGGGAAAAGGGAGATTAAGATCCCTACGCATCCTGGGAAGAGCCTAGGAAACACAATTTTTTCGTTTGATGCTTGTGGTGGGTTCTCTGTGGGATAGTGCTGAGTACCAGCCCCCCTACCCCCCCCCCCCGCCCCGAAACACCTGCTCTCTTTTCTTGGGGCACCTGCAGCTGCTACTTTCTGGCCTGGGAAGCCCCTGTCTCTTCCCCACAGGGTCCTCTTCCTTGTCCTTCGGGTAGGGAGGGAATGAAACGGTTGCCCCCGACAACCGCGGCAGCCCGCTCACCAACATCGGCCCTGGCCCGGTGCGGGGCGGGGAGAGCGGAGGCGGGGCGCGCTCGGGCTGGCTGTCGCCTACGCGGCGAGCTGGCAGGCTGCTGCCCCTGCAGTCCAGGAGCGGGAGGGGGCGGGGAGCGGGAGGGGGCGGAGCCCGGGGCGTGCGCACCGCATCCGGGGCCACTCAGCGCGTGCAGTCCTTTGCTGGGGGCTTCAGGGGCGGCGCAGCTGAGCTCACGGAGTTGCCGGGCCGGCGCGCCGGTGCCCGTGAGGATGGCCTGGCTTGCGGGTGGCAAGCTCGCCGGTGGGCCGGGGCTCACTTCTAAGCGGCAGCGGCACTTGCGCCTCCCTGGGGGGCCGCCCCGTAGGCGCCGCTGAGGCCAAGAACTGACAGTACGCTCTCCCCACTCAAACCCGGATCATGACGGTCCCCAAGGAGATGCCCGAGAAGTGGGCCCGGGCCGGGGCACCACCCTCTTGGAGCCGAAAGAAGCCTTCTTGGGGGACAGGTAACGGGAGGCAGCATCTTGCAGCTCTCCCGAGCCCATAATTTCCTCCTCTCCAATCCCTACATTCCCTTGTCCTGTGCCTTCCCAGTCTTCCCCCATCCTCTTTCTAGACCCAGATCCTGGCTCTAAAGTGTCGAGTCCCTACCTCCTTCCTTTGCATGGCCTCTGGTGATTGCGTAGGGTCTCAGCACGAGGAGGCTTCTCTAGGGGAAGTTTTTGGGAGTAAAGTGGCTCAGTAGGCTGGCGACACTGTGGCCTGAGATTTTGTTACTGCAGTGTGCTCTGCAGGGGTCTTGGGGGAAGGGGCCTGGAACACTGCCTTTGGCTCTCTGGCAGGTTTAAGGCATTAGGTTTACAGTCTGATCAAATCCCACCTCCCCTTACAGCATGAGATCAAAGTGACCCCTGGGATGTGGGGAACCCTTCATAGGACATTCCCTTGTTCTGGAACTTGAACTTGGTGGTTGCAGTCGGGAACCTGCAAGGGGTAGCTAAATAGATGTCACTGAGTGAGCAGTTTAAGGGAAACGTGTAGATGGTACAGAAAAGGTTACAGTTAGAAAGCAACTGTTTCCATTACATCTCATTCCTCTCTTGCATCTCTGCTTCAGTCTGCATGACCCATATCCCTGACTCCCCCACCTTCTCCTACTTGAAGATGAGCTTTGAAATAAGGTGATGTCATTGTTGGCCAGTCAGAAGCTGCTGCTGGTGACATGTGACAACCAGAGGCTCCTGTAGGGGGACTGCACGTGGGGCTGGGATGTTGCCGCAGAGCAGCTCCAGGGTAGCAGAGCAGCTCCAGGGCACAGTGACCCTCTGTCTTGTCACTCCCCACTTCCACCCCATTAGTCTCCAGTGTAGGGGGAGAGCAGCAGTCCCGTGGTTAGATCTGCAGTAGTTTCTAGGGGGAAGGATGCTTTGTGTCTTCAGCTGCTACTCCTTGATTATGATGATAGCAGCCAAAGGGTCTGGGGACTCCATGACCATCAATGGCTAAGGCTCTTCCAGAAGGGGAGGACAGAAGAACTGAGTGCTCCCAGTAGAAGATTATTGGTGGTGAGGAAGAGAACCTATCCTGTCCTTTGAATGTAACTTGCAGAACCATGTGGTTATGCTGTTGGTGCAAGCTGGACTAGAGGGAAGAATTTAATGACACCTCAGGTGTGGAGCTAACGCCATAAAACTATTTGGTGAAAAGAAACAGGGACCTTTGGTGGAATGTCCATAAAGTAGGATGGACCTGACAAGGTGGGGGTGCAGGCCTCAGTCTGCTGCTCCTAACTATGGCATCATTCTGTTGTAGAAGAAGAAAGGAGGGCGCGGGCTAATGACCGAGAATACAATGAGAAATTCCAGTATGCGGTAAGTGATTCTAGACCACCTGTTCCCACGTCCTGAGTGGGAGTGGGGAAATATAGGGATGTCGTGGGCTTGGACTGAGCGCTGAATAGGAAGGGTGCTTGAGGAGGTGGGGGCCCCTTCTTCAGCTGCTCTCCATCTGCTACTGTGCTGGAGTCCTTCACCTGTCAGTAATCAGAATACCTTGACCCCAGACACTCGACTCCTCTCTCCCACTCCAGTGCTGATTTTGGGGGCAGAGGTTTGGGGAAGTGTAGAGATGGAGGAGACAGCCTCTGTCTGATTCTGGATTGAGTTTGGGGACCGCCTCATTATCTTCTCTCCCACTGCCATAGAGTAACTGCATCAAGACTTCCAAGTACAATATTCTCACCTTCCTGCCTGTCAACCTCTTTGAGCAATTCCAGGAAGTTGCCAACACCTACTTCCTGTTCCTTCTCATCCTGCAGGTGAGTGACCTCTAGTATATCCCTTGCAACTCACAAAGCCAAGGAAGAATAATGGGGGCGATGGCCAGCGTCTCATTGGGGGGTGGTTCTTCCTGCTGAGGAGGGGGTAAAAACTTAAAGTCTAAAATAATTAGTGAAGAACGAAATACCAAGAGCCAGAAATATATTTACAAAAGTGGCACCCCTGATAACATCCAGTCCACACAAGAGATGGAACTAGACAAAGGAAAGATAGCTCCTGTGATTTGTTCAAGGGGTACATCAAAGACATGGATAGGGTTTCAAGGGCAGAGTCTTGTATCCAATGTCTTGTAGCCAGCAGGTTGATTGGCATCTTGGCAGGTCACACCCATCTCAGGTGCTGTGTGGGAACCTTTAAAGCAGAACTTGTAGGGGAAGTTCACCTGCATCAGGCGGTCTGTCCCTGTGGGGCTGCCATGGGAAGTTCCCAAAGCCAGACTTATCCCCTCACTAGGCTACAATGTGCAACTCGGTCCACACACAGCCCTCAGACGACTCTCAACAGAGGAGGGAGATGTGGGGCAAGAAAGCTTTGGCTGGGGCTTCAGATGCCCGCTTCTCTTTCCTTTTCTCAGTTGATACCACAGATCTCTTCCCTGTCCTGGTTCACCACCATCGTGCCTTTGGTTCTTGTCCTCACCATCACCGCTGTTAAAGATGCCACTGATGACTATGTGAGTTCTTTCATTCTTATATTCTGCCACCCTCAGCACACAGTCACCTTCGCCCAGCACAATTCCTTGGTGACCTAGACATCCTTTACCTGGTCCCGCTTGGTCCATGATAATGTAGCTAAGGGTGAGGAGGGGAGTCAGGAAGAGATGGTCTGTGAATAGGTGTGTGGAAGGTGTTGCCCAGCATGCTCTGAGTTCCCCTGATGGAGCCAGAGTCTCCTCTTCTTTGGAGCAGGAGAAGGTGTCTCAACTTTTCAGTTCTCTTCTTTTCAGTTCCGCCACAAGAGTGATAACCAGGTGAATAACCGTCAGTCTCAGGTGCTGATCAATGGAATGTGAGTGCCTTTTGGGAACAAGGGCCCTGGGGACAAAGCCGGAAAGGCCCTGGAAACCTCTGTAGCTACTGACAGCCTTTTTACTGTCTTGTTGCCGCAGCCTCCAGCAAGAGCAATGGATGAATGTCTGTGTTGGTGATATCATCAAGCTAGAAAACAACCAGTTTGTGGCGGTAAGGGAAAAGTGGCCGCTCTAGGCCTACAGGGCTCACCTTCCTCTTTAGCAGAAAGGGATGGGTCCTTCCTGATTCCGTTTGCCTTTTAAACACCCATGGAAGGAGACTGTCTTGAGTGGAGGGCTTAATATGCCTGGGACCTGCTGTTCATGTGCTTGGAACTAGGAAAACCAAGAATGCTTGGCTGGGGGCGGGGGGGGGGGCGGGGTGAGGTGGGGGAGAGGATCCTTGCAGAGCTGCTGCAGGTGGAGACCTGCGTATCTGGGCTTCTCATTAGGGCTTCTTTCCAGGCGGATCTCCTCCTCCTCTCCAGCAGTGAGCCCCATGGGCTGTGTTACATAGAGACGGCAGAACTCGATGGGTAAGTGGCATGCTCAAGTGTCAGCCCTTTTACTTCCTTTTTAGGGGTGAAAAGATTGTTTTTGAAAGTGGGTCTCAGGCCTGGGCTTATACCTTTTGGAAAATTTAGGGGTAAGAAAGACTTTGGAGCCAGGTATGGTGGCACATGCCTATAATCTCAGAGACTCGGGAGGCTGAGGCAGGAGGATAGCATGTTTGAGACTAGCCTGGGCAACTTAGTGACACCCTGTCTAAAAAAAAAAAAAAAAACAATTAGAAAGGGCTGCAGACGGACGTAGGTCTGTGGTAGAGCACCCGTGGGTTCAATCCCCAGTAGGAGGGTGGGGTGGAGGGGAGAACGCTTTGGGATACGTAGAAGTATTTGCTGTGCTGAGAAGTGGGATGCCCGTGGTCAGGTGCTCCTGAGCAGGCTACTGGGGGGGTAGGGAGCCGGGACTCAAGGGTACTGTCCTTCTAGAGAGACCAACATGAAAGTGCGTCAGGCAATTCCAGTCACCTCAGAACTGGGAGACATCAGTAAGCTTGCCAAGTTTGATGGTGAGTAATCTTGGAGAAGCAGTCTTCAGGTAAAAGAGGTGGGTTGGGTTTTAGAATTTAAATTGTACCTTTTCCTTTTGGCTTCTGGTTGCTGTGATTATGCAACTCCTTGGATTTGGGGGTGGGGGTGCTGGGAATGCCAGGTGGTCGCGACTTGATGATCATTTCAAGGAAGCCTTGAAACTGATAGCTCCCCACTTGCTGTGCATCTTGAGAGAAATTCAGCTTATACTGTTTGGGTGTTAGCTCAGAATAATGATATGTGCTCCTTATAACAAGACAGACTGCCAGGCATGCTGGCATGTGTCTGTAATCCCAGCAATTTGGGAGGCTCAGGCAGAAGGATTACAAGTTTGAGGCCAGCCTCAGCAACTTAGTGAGACCCTTAGCAACTTAGTGACACTCTGTCTTAAAGAATAAAAAAGACTGCAGATGTAGCTCAGTGGTAGGGAACATCTGTGTTCAATCCTAGTAACACACACACAAAGACAACTATACAGAGTGTATAAGAAAGTTTATGGTCTCTCCTGCCCTTCTTAGATGACCATGTTAATTAACAGTCAGTCCTGTGTATAGTAGTCTACACTTTTTACTTATGTTTGTATACATAAAAATAAAAAATGCAATTCTTTTGTACTGAAGTTTCTACCTTTTTTGCTTATTAAATATATCATAAGCATCTTATCATCTGTATAAAGAAATTTACCTTTTTCTCTTTAGTAGCTGCATGATATTTCATAAAATTGTTGTATCATCAGAGCCAGCCTGGGCAATTTAGAGAAAACCTTAGTATAGAGCACTTGCCTAGCCATGTTCAAGGCCCTGGATTCAGTCCCTAGCGCCGAAAAAAAAACCCTGATGTATCATAATTTATTCATCTACTCCTGTCCATTCCGTGGTTTCCAGTCTTTTGCTGTCCTGATAATGCTTCAATAAAGGATATTATGCTCTATTCTATTTAGTAGGATAGAGTGATCAAACTGGAATTACTGAGTCCAAGCTTATATGTACTTTGTTTTTTTTTTTTTTGTTTTTTGTTTTTTGGTATTGGGGATTTAACCCAGGGAAACTCAACCACTGAACCACATCCCCACCCTTTTTAAAATATTTTATTTAGAGACAGGGTCTTGCTAAGTTGTTAGGGACTCTTTAAATTGCTGAGGCTGGGTTTGAACTTGCGATCCTCCTGTCTCAGCCTCCAGAGCTATTGGGATCACAGGCATGTGCCACTGCACCCAGCATATGTATGTACTTTTAATATTAGTATATGCTGCCTCATTCTTTTTCTGAAAAGTGGCATCAGCTCACACTCTTGCCAGCAGTATGCAAACGGGTCCCTGTCCTTACTCTCTCTCCTTTAGCTACTTTTTCTCTCTGTTTTATTGTCACGTGATCGAATTGTAAACTAGAGCTTGAGCCGTGTTACTCTTTTTTTTTTTTTTTTTTTTTTAAGAGAGAGTGAGAGGAGAGAGAGAGAGAGAGAGAATTTTTAATATTTATTTTTAGTTCTCGGCAGACACAACATCTTTGTTGTTATGTGGTGCTGAGGATCGAACCCGGGCCGCACGCATGCCAGGCGAGCGCGCTACCGCTTGAGCCACATCCCCAGCCCCCGTGTTACTCTTATCTACCTTCCAGGTGAAGTGATCTGCGAACCTCCCAACAACAAGCTGGACAAATTCAGTGGAACCCTCTACTGGAAGGAAAGCAAGTTCCCCCTGAGCAACCAGAACATGCTGTTGCGGGGCTGTGTGCTACGAAACACCGAGTGGTGCTTCGGGCTGGTCATCTTTGCAGGTGAGCCTTCTAGCATCCAAAGGAAGAAGGGTAAGAGAAGGTGACTCAGCCCTCCCTCAGGAGTATGGGTTGAAACTGGGTGGGCTGGCAGAGTGCATAAGGCACGAAACCTCCAGCCCTGAATACAAGTCTCTTGTCCACCTAGTGTCTCCATTCCATCCTGATGTACTACCTCTGGGGATCAGAGCAGAAATTCAGAGGCAGTTTTGTTATTTGGCTTCCCATTCTTTTCTAGGTCCTGACACTAAGCTGATGCAGAACAGCGGTAGAACAAAGTTCAAGAGAACAAGTATTGATCGCCTAATGAATACACTGGTGCTCTGGGTAAAATCCCACATATATTTCCCTCTCTGCCCTTCTGGTTCTCCCTGGGTGGTTCCCTTGGCTTCCATTGCTCTTCCCTGGTCAATAGTCAGGCTTTGGATTTGGTTTTAAAGTCACTGCAGGTTAGCTACTCAAAGGCAATGTTTATTTCAGGTTTCTTTTAGACTTGGAAGAATTTTTTTAAAAAACCTTAGGAACGTGCGTGAATCAACAACTTAGAGCTAAAACAAATCGTCCCTTCTCTGGATCCCAGTTATGATGATGATGACTTAGTGCATCATGTGACCTTCTGTTTACCTTTGCCAGAGACAAGGAGGCCTTCATGAGGATGGAGAGGGAATTAAAAGAAAAAATTTCCACTTGGAAGTTGGTTAGCAGGGTCTTCCCCCCAATTTATAAGGATGAAGAATCCCAAAGGAAAAGTTTCTGTTTTCGTTTTTGGCAATTCTTGAGTCCTTCTCTTGTTTAGCTAGAAACCTGAGCTCCTTGTTAAACACTGCTCCCCTTCTTGCACCCTCCTGCCTGCCACCTGCCCCCCACATGCCAGCTTCCAAAGGCTGGGGACACCCTGGTTTTAAAGGGCTTGCAAAATCCCAGTTTGAGGGAGCTCCAGAGCAGATTTTGCCTGTAGAGGCTCACATGGCCCCCTGGTGGTTGTTGGGCACCAGGATAGTTCCTGTTTTATTTCAAACTCAATGGTGAAGATGGCTTTGGAAATAACTGTCAAGAGAGGAAAAAGAAAAAAGTAAATAGATATCAGAAACCAGACATATGGATTTTGGTTATTTTCTTCTGTCTGTCTGTCTCTCTCTCTTTCTCTCTCTCTCTCTCTCTCTTTTATATACCTTCATTTTATTTATTTTTATGTGGTGCTGAGGATGGAACCCAAGGTCTTGCATGTGCGAGGCGAGCACTCTACTGCTGAGCCACAGCCCAGCCCTTGGTTATTCTCTTATAATCACCAGACTTTCTTATGATCCTTCATCAAGGACTCCAAGCTGTTTTGATTAATCAAGAAATCTGGAGTTATCAAGATACAGTTTGTTTCCCTGGTTTGTTTTATTAATGGGCACTGGGGATCAAACCAAGGGGTACTTTACCACTGAGCTACATCCCAAGCCCTTTTTATTTTTTATTTTGAGATAAGAATCTCGCTAAGTTGTTTGGAGCCTTGATAAATTGCAGAGGCTGGCCTCGAAGTTTTGATCCTTCTGCCTCAGCCTCCCAAGTTGCTGGTATTACAGGCATGTGCCACTGTGCCCAGCTTCTATTTCCCTGGTTAAAAAAAAAAATGGGCTGGAGTTGTGGCTCAGCAGTAGAGCGCTCGCCTAGCACATATGAGGTGTTGGGGTTCGGTCCTCAGCACCACATAAAAATGAATAAATAAAATAAAGGTATTGTGTCCACATACAACTAAAAAAATATTTTTTAAAAAATAACAGTCTGTATAAAATAGACATTATAAGGGCTAGAGGGCTGGCTCAGTGATAGAGCACTTGCCTAGCATGTGCAAGGTTCTGGGTTCAATCCTCAGCACTGCAAAAAAAAAAAAAAAAGTAAACATATATATATATAGGCGTATATATACTATATTATATATATATGTGTGTGTGTGTGTGTGTGTATATGTATGTGTGTGTGTGTGTGTGTGTGTGTGTGTATATATATATATATATATATATATATATATATATATATATATATATTATAGTAACTTGGCATTTTTGTTGGTTTGTGAAGGCTTAGCCCAGGTAAATGGGTAATTTGCACTAAGTGTTTTTGGTATGTGAAATGTAGTTCACCCCACTCACCAACCTTAAAGACTCCTGAGGGTTCCATATTGGGAGCAACTTCTCTACTTCAGCTTCCCCACTGTACACAGGAGGAAATGTTCAGAGAGGGCCACGTGGTGGTCAGTGGCAGACCAGAGCCAGTTCTGAGCTCATTCCTATGATTTTTAGGGCTCAGGCCTGAGTAGGAACTTCCTTCAGGGGGACATTTGTTTTCTAAGTCTCTGATTAGTTTCTGTTTCTCATTCCTCAGATTTTTGGATTCCTGGTCTGCATGGGGGTGATCCTGGCCATTGGCAATGCCATCTGGGAACATGAAGTTGGGACACGCTTCCAGGTCTACCTGCCCTGGGATGAAGCGGTGGACAGTGCCTTTTTCTCTGGCTTCCTCTCCTTCTGGTCCTACATCATCATCCTTAACACCGTTGTGCCCATTTCACTGTATGTCAGGTATGTTGTTTTCTGCTCTAGGTTCTGTCCAGGGAGCCCAGTGGTCCTTTGATAAACTTTTATGTAAATATTCAATCATTGAGAAGGAACATGAACTCGTTTTCTTCTGTACTGTGAGCATTTTGTGTTGTCTTTTTATCTTTGTGTACAAAGTAGACTTTTTACCAGTTTCCTGGCACTGGGAGTGTATTAGAGCAAAACCCTTGAGCATATATTTAGCATATGTGTAATGCATGCACTATGTGCAAAGAAGCGTGGTAGGCACTGTAGCACATAGAAATTGGAATGGATCTCCTTTACTCTAGGAGCTTAGGTCCAAAAGAACAAGAAAAATATAAACACATGATTAAAATAAAGTTGGGACTAAGTCCTGTAGAAGTCATTCTATCCATAGTCTTCAGACACTGAGATGTGTCAGATGGCCTGTGCCTTCAAAAGCAGTAGCCTGGCGGTGGTGGTGGCGGTGGCGGTGGGGAGTCGGAACCTGGTCAGACACTAATACACCATGCAGGAGGCATCAGGTGCCCAAGGTGGGGACGAGCCCTGCTCCTCAGGCAGGAAATCAGGGAAAACACCTCAGAAGAGATGAGTGAAGGTAGGATTGGAAAAGAGAGGAGGAGGAAAGGGCTAGGAACCATGGCAAGGAAGTGGGCACTGGGAATGGCCTCGGGTCAGCAAAGAGTAGGGACGTGAGTGAGGAGCTGTGGGAGAGAGACCCGGAAACAACGGCTCGCTCCTGACTGTGAAGGGTCTTCAATCTTGGCCTGTGGCCTTGGACTTCATAAACCATTATAAGGTCTTTGGAAAAACGAATAAACAACAAAAAAAGAAGTCATTTGAAAAATAAATTCTAAAAAAATCTTAAGAAGCTTTGGGCAGGGGAGTGCAGCATGTGTAGGGTCGGGGGCCCAGGCAGGGTGCTTGGATGCTTGAGGTAAAGAGAGTGTCACCAGTAAGAGTGGAAGGAGGAGGGGGCTGGGAGAGGTGAAAGGAAGAATCCAGGAGAAAGAAACTTTCCTACCTCGTACCTTGTACTTGAGATAAGGGGGCCTGTGACATTTTACAGGAAATTCTTTGTGGAGGTATTCAGAATCTTCCTGTCTCCTGTGTTTAATTGACGGTTTCCTCAGGTGGTCCTCAATTCTTCTACTGGCCCAAAGTCCTAGGATGGATGCTGATGAATAGAAGATGAAGCATTTCTTTGCCAAGAAAGTACAGTTTGGGCTTTTTTCGAGCACAGAGAGGAGAGTCAGAAGGTTCTTGGTTTAGTCCTGCCTGCTCGACTAGATTTGACATATGGCCACAGTCACTTGAGGCTTTCTGGGACTTCTGGTTTCTCCTGTAAAATGGGACCCCTGTTTCATCTTCCTCACAGGGACGTTTTGACGTAAGACACTAGTTTGGAAAGCACAGGTTAAAAGTTCGATTGCTGTAGCTGGACATGGTGGTGCACGCCTGTAATCTCAGTGACTGAGGAGTCTGAGGCAGAGGAATTGCAAGTCCAAGGCCAGCCTGGGGACTTAGCAAGATCTCTGGTTAAAACAAAAAATAAAAAGGGGGTTGCGTTTGTAGTTCAGTGGTAAGAGCGCTTGCCTTTTGTGTGTGAGGCACTGGGTTTGATCCTCAGCATCACATAAAACAAACAAATAAATAAAATAAAGGTATGTGTCCATCTACAATTTTAAAAAATTAAAAAATAAAAAGGGCTGAGGAATGTAGTTCATGGGTGTCCCTAGGTTTGATCCCCAGTACCCTCCACCCAGAAAAAAAAATCACTATACAAATATTGGATGGTGTATATCTGTTATCATGGCAACTCTGGTTCTACATTATTATTTATTTAAATGTTTTTTCCCTTAAAACCTAATTTTGTTTTCTTATCTTTGGGCTTTCTTGTCCCTGTTTTGTATCTAAGTCTATTTGAAGCCCTTGGGAGCTGCCTGAGGAAGTTTTCTAAGTCCCATCAAGTTATAGTATGTCTTGGGGTGGGGTGGAGGCAGGGTTATAAGCTGCATGGGGAAAAGGTTTTGATGATATTTCCAGCTCCCTCAGTTTTTACCTGGTAATAGGATCCTGATAGGAGCTTCGGTCAGGTCAGAAGCAAAGTTCCCGATAAGCCCCTTGCTGGACCTCTGGACCTAAACACAGGGCCCTTTCTGGAAATACTGTCAGCCCCTATCCAAAGAAGAGGAGGAGCTGCCTCAGCAAAGGAGAGGATGGGGACTGTCAGAAGTCCCGTCCCCTGTAACTTGGCACTGTCCCCTACGTGTTGCAACCCCTCTCCCTTCTGGAGTCAGCCCCTCAGCTTTGCCACAGAGTCGGGGTGTAGGGCCCAGGTGGAGGGAGAACACTCCGGGTGCTGGGGCAGCAAGGAACAAGTGGGCCGTGCTGCGTCTCAGTTTTCGTTCCCAGCCTGGCCCCTTGGAGGTGGCGCTCCCGCCCTGGCGCGCACAGCACCCTCATTATTTCTCTCTTTTCTCTCTCCCTTCCCTCTCGCACTTTCTCTTGTTTTTTCTGCGTGGTTTCTGTATTATTAGTCCTGAGGTAAGAACTGGTTGAGTGCCTTGTCTGCAGTCCTTTCCTCCCTCCACCGTGTGCTCTGTCCTGCCTGCCCAGGCCTGTTGCACCTTCTTGTCTAGAGTGTCAGGAGGGGTGGGTTGGGGAGTACTTTGCTGGCTGTACATGGCTGGCTCACCTGCAGGCTCTCCTTGCCCCTTCCCACCCAGGTTCCTGTGCCCAGGTGTCTTCTCCGTTCTCGTTTCTCCCCAGATGGAGGGCCTGCAGCGAAGGCCCATGTGGGGGGGGCACCTCTTCCCCTTCTTGCACCAAGCCTCACCTCCTGTCCTCTGTGTAGTGTGGAGGTCATCCGTCTGGGTCACAGCTACTTCATCAACTGGGACAAGAAGATGTTCTGCATGAAGAAGCGGACACCTGCCGAGGCCCGCACCACCACCCTTAATGAGGAGCTAGGCCAGGTGGAGTACATTTTCTCCGACAAGACGGGCACTCTCACCCAGAACATCATGGTTTTCAACAAGTGCTCCATCAATGGCCGCAGCTACGGTACGGCGGTGCCACGAGGGTTGGGCTGCACATCTCGCTTGGAAAGAGAATGGAACCAGGGCTCTTATAGTTGTCTGACATTGGACTTTGCTTCTTTGCTGTTTGGGTCCAAGAGTCCTTGAGAGGGTCTGTTCTGTATCCCATGCCAGGAAGCAGATCCTGAGAGCCTTTTCCTCGTCCTCACTTGGTACCCTTGCCTGGTCTCAGCTCCAGGCACTAGGGGAGCTCTTTGGATGTTTGGAGTGAGGCCCAGACACTGCCCTCTGGTCATCCTGGCCAGGTTGGACCTTGGCTGACCCAGTGGAATTCTAGACTCACCCATGTTGCTTGTCATAAGGGCCCTGTGAGTCTCTGGAGTGTGCCCATGGTCTTCCCAGTGTGGCCCTGTGCAGTGGCCTTGTGGCTGAGCTGCTGGGGTGGCTGGGGCAGGGGGTGTGGGGGCCGGCCTTTGAACAGGGGTCAGCCCCTGCTGTGACTGCTTCTGTAATAACCTAGACCTGTGCCTAGTGGGTGAGGCTTCGTCTGCTGTGCAGGCCTACAGGGTGCCCGGGAACCCTGGCTGGTGCAGGTGAAGAATTGGAGCTGCCCTGAGGGGACAGCTGCTGGGAGGTGGTGGGGACAGGAATGGTGAGCGGTGGATCCCACGACACTCTTATGGCCACGGTTCTGGATTCTGGCACCCAGGACGCCTATTGCCTACTGTCCCTTGTGTCAGTGGTGTGTGAGTGATATCTGCTCAATGACCAGGCTGAGGCTTCCCAGTGCTTGCAGGGATCTGTATTAGAGGCTTAACCCCAGTGCTGAGAGATCTCCAGCTCTGATTTTGCTTCTCCTTCTGTCGTGGCTGTGTGTAGGTGACGTGTTTGATGTCTTGGGACATAAAGCGGAGTTGGGAGAGGTAAGAGCCAGTCTCCATAATTGTTGTGTGTACCATTAACATAGGGCGCCTGATGGGAACCGTTGACATAATTAGGAGAGCTGTGTTATCTGGGCAGGAAATGGAAGCAGCTTGGAGAAATGGATATGAGAAAAAAGAACTTATAGCAAAATGGGCATTTTGAGGTCCACAATGGTTTCCATTTTGGGCTCTTCTACTGAGAGGTGGGTGGGCAGGGACAGCCTCTTTCCTGGGCTGTCGCTGACAACCCAGCTTTTCCTAAGGGCCTTCTTACCTGTTGCAGAGGCCCGAACCTGTCAACTTTTCCTTTAATCCTTTGGCTGACAAGAAGTTCTTATTTTGGGACCCCAGCCTCTTGGAGGCTGTCAAGATGGGGGACCCCCATACACATGAGTTCTTCCGCCTCCTCTCCCTGTGTCACACTGTCATGTCGGAAGAAAAGAATGAAGGTGAGCCAAGGAGCTGCTTCCTCCCTACCCTCACCCAGTTGGTGCTCTTGGGCCCTGCTCTGCGTTGCCGTGCTGCTGGGCTGGGGCTTCCCGAGCGTGGCCACTCATGCCACGCCACGCGTGTCCTTCCTGCCCATCTAGGAGAACTATACTACAAAGCCCAGTCTCCTGATGAGGGTGCCCTGGTCACTGCAGCCAGGAACTTTGGTTTTGTGTTCCGCTCTCGCACACCGAAAACCATCACTGTCCAGGAGATGGGCTCAGCCGTCACCTACCAGCTGTTGGCTATCCTGGACTTCAACAACATCCGCAAGCGGATGTCAGTCATAGGTCAGGCCAGGACTGGGAGGCGGGCGGGCACACAGGCCTGGAATGGGCCCGGTATGCTGAGGGCGGAACGATGGCTTTAGACTGCGGGTCTCTGCCTGTCTGAATTTTTCTGGCACTTTTCTTGCCCCCTGCCGTATGCCCAGTGCGGAATCCAGAGGGGAAGATCCGACTCTACTGCAAAGGGGCCGACACCATCCTGCTTGACAGACTGCACCCCTCTACCCAGGAGCTGCTCAACACCACGACCGACCATCTGAATGTAGGTGTGAGGGAGGGACTGGCCTGCTGCTCTGCTGCGCTCAGCGTTGGGGTGGGAGCATGGCTTTCTCTTTTGTGTGTCTCTTCTTGTGTTTATTGAACACATTGAAGGTGTACAACGTGATGTTTTGATATACTAGGTGAAATGATCACTGCAATCAAGCATATTAACTTTTCCACCATCTCTTTATTTATTTGTTTGTTCATTCATTTATTTGTGTGGTAAGAATACCCAAAATCTCTCCCAGCAAATTTTTTTGGGGGGACTGTTCTGGAGATTGAACCCAGGCAACTGTAGACTGAGCTACATTCACAACCCTTTTTGTTTTGTTTTGTTTGCACAAAATCACTGAGCCACATCCCCAGCCCTATTTTGTATCTTATCTAGAGATGGGTCTCATTGAGTTGTTTAGTGCCTTGCTTTTGCTGAGACGGGCTTTGAACTTATGATCCTCCTGCCTCAGCCTCCCAAGCTGCTGGGATTACAGGCATGCACCACCGCGCCCAGCCACAACCCTTTTATTTTGAGAGAGAGGCTCCCTCAGTTGCCCAGTTTGGACTTGCAGTCTTGGACTTGGCCTGGGACTTGCAGTCTTCCTGCCTTAGCCTCCGGAGTCTCTGGAATTAAAGGCATGCACCACTGCATCCAGCTGCAGATTTTAACTGTGGTCCTCATGTTGTGCATTATTAACTCTCTAAACCTACTCAGAGGTGCATTCCTGACTCTGCCCCCAGGAGTATGCAGGGGAAGGGCTGAGGACCCTGGTACTGGCCTACAAGGATCTGGATGAAGAGTACTATGAGGAGTGGGCTGAAAGACGGTTGCAAGCCAGCCTGGCCCAGGACAGCCGGGAGGACAGGCTGGCCAGCATCTACGAGGAGGTTGAGAGTGACATGATGGTGAGGGCACAAGGATGGCCTGAGGGTGGGCAAGGAGGACTTGTGCCTGTGACCCTCATGCCAGGAGTCCTTGTATTTTCAGCTGTTGGGTGCAACGGCTATTGAGGACAAGCTGCAGCAGGGGGTTCCAGAGACCATTGCCCTCCTGACGCTGGCCAACATCAAGATCTGGGTGCTTACTGGAGACAAACAAGGTGAGAGCCCAACAGGGCAGAGGAAGTTACATCTGGGCAGTATTCCTGTTGGAGCCTTGTGGAGCCGCGGGCCCCAGGCTGACCTGTCGGGCGCCTGTCTGTAGCCCCTGCACTCTCTCTTGCTAGAGACTGCTGTGAACATTGGCTATTCCTGCAAGATGCTGACGGACGACATGACAGAGGTGTTCATAGTCACAGGCCACACTGTCCTGGAGGTGAGAGAGGAGCTCAGGTAAGCCAGAGGCCCAGGGACAGGCTGGGGTTTCTGAATCCTATTGAGACTTCTGTCCTGACTCACTGCTGTTGTCCTGGGTCACCACCATTCCATCTCCACCTTCACAGGAAAGCCCGGGAGAAGATGATGGACTCTTCCCGCACCGTAGGCAACGGCTTCACCTGCCAGGAGAAAGTTTCTTCTTCCAAGCTCACATCTGTCTTGGAGGCCGTTGCTGGGGAGTATGCTCTGGTCATCAATGGTCACAGCCTAGTAAGTGTTACCATCCTTAGCTTGAGTGGTATTCTTCCAGAAATCCCTTTTTTTAATACGGCTTGTAGATTTTTTTCTTCTCATTTCCCTTGACTTCAGAGGGGGTTATGATCTTCAAGGGGCAGGGAAGAGCTGAGGCCACTAGGTGTTCCCCGGGGAAGACTGTGCCTCTTTCAGGTGTTCTGTGTTCCAGGCCCACGCGTTGGAGGCAGACATGGAGCTGGAGTTCCTGGAAACAGCGTGTGCCTGCAAAACTGTCATCTGCTGCCGGGTGACCCCCTTGCAGAAGGCACAAGTGGTGGAACTGGTTAAGAAGTACAAGAAGGCGGTGACACTCGCCATTGGAGATGGGGCCAATGATGTCAGCATGATCAAAAGTGAGCGTAGACTGTGTGCATGGGTGGGCTGGGCAGGAGGGCCGAGGTGCCCTGAGGTCGGCTGGGGAGAGGGACTGTAACTTGGTGGGGTCTGAAGGGCGCGGCCACCCTCACCTCTCCTCCTCTGTCACCTCCACAGCGGCTCACATCGGTGTGGGCATCAGCGGGCAGGAAGGGATCCAGGCTGTCCTGGCCTCCGATTACTCCTTCTCGCAGTTCAAGTTTCTGCAGCGCCTCCTGCTGGTGCATGGACGCTGGTCCTACCTACGCATGTGCAAGTTCCTCTGCTATTTCTTCTACAAGAACTTTGCTTTTACCATGGTTCACTTCTGGTTTGGCTTCTTCTGCGGCTTCTCGGCCCAGGTAACGAATGTACCCAAGCTGTGATGCATATTTTTTAAGGGCAGAGGAGGTTGTATTTGACCTGTTTGCTGCCTAATCCCATTGTCTAGTGCATGCATTTAAAAAAAAATTGTTGAAAGAGTAGAGAGAGCTCTCAAGAAATTCCTTAGGGATCCCCAAGAAGCCCTAAGCTCCACATCAGCTGTCACATCAGTCACTTCCCGTGCCTGATGTGCAGTGAAGAGGGGTTGCGACTCCCTTCTCCCTGTCCACTCTCTTGCAGACTGTGTACGATCAGTATTTCATCACCTTGTACAACATCGTGTACACCTCCCTCCCCGTCCTGGCTATGGGCGTCTTTGACCAGGTATGGGGCAGGTGGACGGCCAGGTAGGAGGGCGAAGAGCACGGCTGTTACAGTGTGGACGTGGGACACGTGTGCCTGCCGACTTGTGGACACGGGGAAGGCGCTTTCAGCAGGGGAGGGTGTGGGGGCGGGCGCTCCTCAGGTACAGCTTCTCCACAGCTCTCCTGAGTTGCTGAATAAAAACTGGGAGCAGCTGGCTTGAGGTTGTTGTTGCTGAAGTCTGTGGAAAGGAGGTTTAAGGGGCAGGGTCTGCCTTGGTGATCCTCACTGGTCACGTGGCCCTCCCCATGCAGGATGTGCCAGAGCAGCGGAGCATGGAGTACCCTAAGCTCTACGAGCCAGGCCAGCTGAATCTCCTCTTCAACAAGCGGGAGTTCTTCATCTGCATCGCCCAGGGCATCTACACCTCTGTGCTGATGTTCTTCATTCCCTACGGGGTGTTTGCCGAGGCGACCCGGGATGACGGGACCCAGCTGGCCGATTACCAGTCCTTTGCAGTCACTGTGGCCACGTCACTGGTCATCGTGGTCAGTGTGCAGGTATGAAGCCTCCAAAGAACTGCCCTCTCCTAGGGGAGGAGTGAGCCTTCTGTCCCTAGAGCTGCTCTCAGGGTCCCACTTTAGTTTCTGGGGGAGGGGAGTTTTTAGGGGCTCTCCTGCCTGTGACAGCTCTGACCTCTTTCTGCAGATTGGACTGGATACAGGATATTGGACAGCCATCAACCACTTCTTCATCTGGGGCAGCCTGGCTGTTTACTTTGCCATCCTCTTCGCCATGCATAGCAATGGGCTCTTTGACATGTTTCCAAACCAGTTCCGATTTGTGGGTGAGTCCCTGTGGCTTCCTCTTGAGTCTTCTTTAGGAATTACAGCTGTTCTAGGACTCGCAGGGTAGTCGGCCAGTGTGCACATCACCAGCGTTTATCAGCACTCCTTATGTGCCAGGTAGCTGACCCGTCAGCAGGACATCAGGGGTAGCTGGTCTAGACCCGGTCCCAAAGAGTTTCTGTAACCATGAAAGTGACCAACAGCCCTTCCAGGCTGTGGGAGGTCAGGGCTCTGAGGGGGTCAGGGGTGGCAGGCTTTGTGGTTAGCAGAGACCCTGCCAGTGGGGTAGCCGTGGTTAGTCCCCCAGAAGAGGCTGCTATGAGCAGAGCCAGGAAGTACAAAGAAGCAAGTGTTTCTGGGGAATAAAAAGTGCTCTAGCTGGGTGGGCCCTGGAGAATAGAGGGGGCTAGAGGCTGGAGAGCAGGCCTTCAGCTCTAAGAATGACAGCTGCCAGCCTTTCATTTGCTTTGTCGCAAGTCTTCATTTATTTAGAGGAAGGGGGACAAATGACATCAAAAGATTGAGTGTTAGAGCTGGGTACAGTGGCGCACGCCTGTAATCCTAGCGGCTTGGAGGCCGAGGCAGGAGGATCACAAGTTCAAAGACAGCCTCTGCAATGGCAAGATGCTAAGCAACTCATTGAGACCCTGTCTCTAAATAAATACAAAATAGGGCTGGGGGTGTGCCCCAGTGGTCGAGTGCCTGAGTCCAATCCCTGGTACCAAAAAAAAAAAAAAAAAAAAGATTGAGTATTAGGAATGTGAAGCAAGAGTTAAACGTAGTGGCAAATGCCTGCAATCCCAGCTTCTCAGGAGGATGAGGCAGGAGAAGTGCATGTTCAAGGCCAACCTGGGCAACTAGTGAAACCCTGTTACAAAATTAAAAAATGCTGGGCATGGTGGCACACACCTATAATCCCAGCAACTCTGGAGGCTGAGGCAGGAGGATGGCAAGTTTGTGGTCAGGTATATCCCTAGCCCCAGAACTTTGAATTTTAATTGAAATTTGATGGGAAGCCATTGGAGGGCTTGAGGCAGGAAGTGTCATAAAATAATAATGTTTTTAAAGGACCACTTCTATTGTTGTGTGACTAAAATAAAGTGTAGGGAGTAAAGGTGGAAATGGGGAGACCAGTTAGAGGCTATTGCAGGATTTGAGGATGACACGTGATGGCTTGGGACACAGTGAAGTGCAGAGGGACTCCCTAGACATTTTGAAAACGGAGCCAACAGACTGAATGTGGGTTGTGAGCAAGACAGAAAAGTGCTGATGGGTGGGGGATTTAATCAGAGCCGCTCGGTGAGTGGTCGTTGTTTCCTGAGCTGGGAAAGGCGTGAGCAGCTTTGGGGTGGAAGAGACCGTGGTTCACTTTGGTCCAGGTGAAACTTGAGATGCCTGTTGGATATTCAACCATAGTTAAGGAAATAGCTCTGGGGCTTTTGGGGGAGAATTTGGAACCAGTCAAATGTGGAGATAAACATTTGAGGAGTAGGCAGAGAGAAGAGGGAAGCCAAGATGATTTAGGTTTTGAGATTGGGGAAGTGGAACTGCCAGAAATAGAAATGGAGAAGTCAGGGGCTACCCTTCGGTCCACTTTGTGAGTCCCAAGGCCACCGTCTCCTGTGTACCTTCCAGGGAATGCCCAGAACACCCTGGCCCAGCCCACAGTGTGGCTCACCATCGTGCTCACCACGGTCGTCTGCATCATGCCTGTGGTCGCCTTTCGGTTCCTCAGGCTCAGCCTGAAGCCAGACCTGTCTGACACGGTGAGCAGCTGGCCTCCTGGGCTGTCCGCTCTGGGGGCGGAGACCCTTGGCCTGAAGGGCTGTCTCAGGCACCGGTGTGGCTGTTTCGGGACTGTGGCTTGGGGGTTGGAGGTGGTCCTAAGCTGCACAGACGTGGAGGTTCCTGTGCTGGCCTGTCCCAGGGCCCCGTCCCCTTCTCCGTGGTGGCGTGTCACACCGCTGGCTCCTTCCCATGTCCCCCAGGTCCGCTACACACAGCTGGTGAGGAAAAAGCAGAAAGCGCAGCACCGCTGCATGCGGCGGGCCGGCCGCACAGGGTCCCGGCGCTCGGGCTACGCCTTCTCGCACCAGGAGGGCTTCGGGGAGCTCATCATGTCGGGCAAGAACATGCGGCTCAGCTCCCTGGCGCTGTCCAGCTTCACGGCCCGCTCCAGCTCCAGCTGGATCGAGAGCCTGCGCAGGAAGAAGAGCGACAGCGCCTGCAGCCCCGGCGGCGGGGCCGAGAAGCCCCTCAAGGGGTGAAGACCTGCGGTCACAGGACACTCCGTGCTGGTGACCAGAGCAGCTGGCCAGTGGGTCGCCAAGGGAACAGTATCTTGAACTGTTGGTCCTCGCTCTCTGCCTCCCGTCTCCTCTGGTAGACTCTGGGGAGATGGAGGGAGGGGGCCCAGGGGCAGACAGAGGCTCAGGCACCAGGAAGCAGCCCCGTGGGGACCAGATATGGTACCAAAAATAAGAAAAACTGTGAGAGATTGTTTGTCCCTGCCCTGCCTGGGAGCTCCCAGGGACACTGTAATCTCCATATTTTTTTACTCCCATTCCCCAGAGGGGCTCTAGCACCCCGTTCCTGAATTATACCAGAATGTATCATGCCGGGAAGCCGGAGACCTGCTGGGGCCTCCGGGCCCCTCACATCGTGGGTGTCTCCTTGATTCGTGTTTGTGTCCAGTTTGGTTTTGTCTTTTTTATTTGGCTGATGGCGGAGGCCTTTATGTGACTTTTATGTTGTGATTGGTGTCTTAACTCTCCTGGGAAGAGGAGCCTGGGACTCACTGGGACACCCCTCCTGGTGGAGTGGCTTGGGAGGAGCTGTGTCTCACTGGTCACACTCCAGTAGCTGGTGCCCTGGTGGGACAGAGAGGCTAACCAGGGAGGGAGGAAGCCCAGCCAGGGGTGTCGGGAGAGTGAAAAGGAGGGCTTGGCCTGTCTCCTTCCTCACCTTGAGAGTAATGCGCTGTCCCTTCCCCCAGTGCACACATGTCCGTTCCTGGCATCCATGAAGTCCTGCTGGTTTGGGGCTGGAGCCTGGAAAAGTGGCCCCTTCATCCTCAGAGAGCTAAAGCCCAGTTTGAAATCTCGTCTTAAGGAGAAAAAGGAATGCTCTCGTTTTAAATTTAGTCCCAAGTTCATTAGCAGACTTTCTTCTGACTTCCCCCCTCTTCAGCTGGAGCTGTCTTGCACCTGCACCTCAGAACCCTGAGGTGACGCTGAACCCCTGAGGTGGGATTGGGGAACCCTCTCCCGGGAAACCAGCCGTCCCACCAGCAGGCCTCGCCGCTGGGAGGAGGCAGAAGGGAAGGGCAAGGCCAGGCTGCGGTCGGACTCTGTCTGCTCAGCCTCCTGCCCGTCTGAACAGGCCTCCGCTGGAGGCTGGTCACAGCCCGTCTTATCTGCATCGTCCACAAGCTGTACCCCGCGTCAGGCATTTCCCAAGTTGGTTGCTACCAATCAGTCTCCAGAAGAAGCCCTTCCTCTTCTTTGGGGACTCTGTTGGGGTAGAAAGTACTAGTTTGGGAATGGTGTGGAGCTGGGAGTGGGGGATCATAAGCGTTCCCTGTGGGAGCCCCAAAGGAGCTGGGCAGAGGCTGCCGTCAGGTGGGGTGAACCCTCAAGGAACGGGGGAGGGGAAGTCTTGACAGGGAAATCCCTTTTGGCCACAGTTTACAAACCCAATATCATGTCTGTTTGTGTGTCTCTCAAGGTGAGAGTCTGATTTTTATACCAAAGAGGAAATGATTTTTTTTTTTCATATTTGGTTGGTATATATTATATAAATATATATATATATATATATATATATACAGTTATATATATATTATTTTTTGGTTCTCTCTCGTTTTTAGGGAGGGAAGAAAGTACCAAGTTGCATTGAGCTGTAATTAAGGAACATTCTGTATAATTTATGACACATTTCTATACTTGCAGAAATTATATCATTTTATGAATATAAAAGAAAAAAAACTTTTTATAAAATTCCAGTTTCTGAGAAGTGTGTAATTTGTCTCTTTTTATGATGTTTAAACAAGACTGATGTCAAAGTAAAGACAGAAACTGTCTCTGAAGTGGAAGTGAGTGAGTAGAGGAGGGTGAGGCGGGGAGGAGGGAATCTGCTGCGCTCAGCACCTCCTCTATCTGCCCCACTTTCTGGCTTTCTGCATCGGAGTTTCATCTAGGAGATGGGCGTGGGCCATGCTGAGGCAGAGCTTGGAGACTTTGTGTCCAGCTGACAGCTGGTGCTTCAGACCTTGAACTGATTGCTGTTCTAAACACATTCTGGGGGCCGGGGGTGGGGGATCTGGGCAGGGAAAGTTCCAGAGTACCAGGTAAATATTTTTAAAGACCTTAAAATATTTTTACCACTGAGATAGATTCCTAGATCTTTTTTATTTTTATTTTTATTTTTTTGAGGCAGGGTCTCACTAAGTTGCTGAGGCTGGTTTTGAACCTGTGATCCTCCTGCTTCAAGCTCCCAAGCCATTGAAATAAAGGCATGTGCCACCAAGCCTGGTTCCTCATGTCTTTTCTAATGACATCAACCTCATAGCCTCAGAGGTTCCTGGCTTTTTGAGGGACTGTCAAGGAAACTGGCAGGCACAGTGGTGTGTGCCTGTAATTCCAGCTGCATGAGAGGCTGAGCTAGGAGGACTTCAAATTCTAGGCCAGCCTGAGCAACTTAATGAGTCCCTGTCTCAGAAAGTAAAAGGGTTGGGGATATAGCTCATTGATAAAGCACCCCTGGGTTCAATCCCTAGTACCACAATAAATACATAAATAAATATTTTAAAAGGAATCTAACTTATATAGACTCTGCGGGAGGTCCTAGTGCATGGTGACCTTTCCTTCAGGAAACTGTGTAGGGGAGGCTTCTGGTTCCAGGAGAGCTAGGGCCTGGGTGTGGGGACCAGGCAGAGCAAACCTTCTGCGATGGCTGTCCCCAGGCTTGTTTTCCCCTCCACCCTAACCAGTCATAGGGAAATCTTGCTTTCCTTCTCAGAAGCAACAGTTCCAAGCAGGTGCTAAGCTCAGAGGGAGCCGTGAAGATAAGATCGGTTTCCTCCTCAAGGAGAAGTCTAGGGCCAGAAATTCCCACTGCTGCCTGCCTGTCCGGGAACTCAGCCTGCTCTGGCCTCCACGTGGGGAGGGCCTGCCCAACCCTTCTCGGGTCTGTCTGGAACTCTGAGCCTCAGGCAGCCGAGTGGCATCTGGCCACTGTTCCTCCCTCTCTGGGGTGCAGAAGCAGGCCTTAATCCCTTGAGATGAGCTAGGCTGCCAACTTGGGTGTCCTAGCTTTTACTGCAAGCGGAGGGAGGCTGAGGCCTCTCTCTCCCATGAGGCCCCCCACCCCCTGAACTTCCTGCCTCTCACTGCTGACCTACGGAGCAGTTTCAGAGGACAGATGAAGACTCTTCAGCCGCTGAGAGAATATCCACCCTGCTCCTCAGCAGACCCCATCCTGTACAGATACCTGAGGGGCAAGGCCAACGTATGTCCACTCTCCCTGCCACCTCGGGGCCTGTTTTCTTCCCTTTTTGTACAAACACACCTCTACTGAGCATTTAGGTTCCCCACTTTGTCCCTTCTGTGCTGTAGACATTCCCTGACCTCCTGATCCCTTCTTTACCTCACTAAGTCACTGCAGCCTTGGGCACCTTGGATCTTATTCTGGTCCCTGGTACCACCGAGGTCCCAGGGCCTTCTCTGTTGGTGTGAACGAAGGAAGGAAGGAGCACCCTTGGGCACCCACCGTGGAAGGGAGTAGCTCCACCTCTGAAATTTCACAGTTCAGTGTTTGATCATTCAGATCCTTTGGTTCAAGTGTGGAATATGAAAAAAGAGACACTGCTGGGCTTGGTGGCACACATTTATAATCCTGGCTACCTGAGAGGCTGAGGCCGGAGGATCTCAGATTTGAGGTCAGCCTGGGCAACTTAGTCTCTGTCTCAAAGTAAAATTTTGAAGGGCTGGGAATGTAGCTCAGCGGTTAAGCGCATCTGGGTTCAATCCCCAGTACCACAAAAAAAAATATGAAATTAAAAAATAAAAAGCCTAGATGGGTGTAGTGGTGCATGCCTATAATCCCCAGTGAGGCAGGAGGATCTTGAGTTCAAAGCCAACCTCAGCACGTTAACGAGGCCCTGTCTCAAAGCATAAAAAGGGCTGGGAATGGGGCTCAGGGGTAAAGCACTCCTGGGTTCAGTCCTTAGTACCAAATAAATAAATAGCCTGTGGGAGGTGAGGAGGGAGAACCATGCCCTATTTCCTCTTCATGAGCCACTCTTCTCCCTGCTCACAGCTCTGGGACAGGCAGCTATAGTCCAGGGTGCCCCTCCTCCCAGTCCTCAGTTGCTGCTGTGCTCTGGCTCTGGGTCAGTGGCTTTCTGCACTAGGAAAACTGCTTTGGGGCTGTGCTTGACCGTTTTGCATGAGGTTCCTGGTGCCAAGATTTGCAGGGCTTCAGGAGCCCGGATGGTTGCATTGCGATGCCCAATGCCCAGAGGAAGTCAGGTGGCTGCCCAGGCCCAGAGGACCCTCCAAAGAATCTGCAGAGCTTCTGTGGTTGGAGGGAAACCATTTGAGCTTGGGCCTGGGGGCTGGTTCTCCACTGGAGAAGGGAGGACTCTTACAAACTGTTTTGTGCAGTTGGAAAGAATACCAGGTTACTGAAAAATAACCACCAAGGCCTCCTCGGTGGTTCCAAACGATGGCTGTTCTCTAGCTCTACCGTCACACCAAGAAGGGGAAGAAGAGATGGCCTCTCACCCTGTCTTTGCAACTAGCCCCGTGCCCTGTTAGATTTTCGACAATATCCTGGCCAGGAATAGTGACTTTGGCTCTGGTTTTTCTCTGAGAATCTGGTAAAAGCTATGCAATAAAATGCTCAGGTGCTTTTACAAGTGCCTGCCATTTCACAGGATCCTCATCTGTCCTGCTTATAGGCAGGCCTTCCTGGAATGTTCCTGGGCCTCAGGGAAAGGAACAAACAGAGGCCCGCAAACCCCACGTCTAGGTGTGGAGGAGTTATGAAATCAGGCTCACAGTCTGTTACGTTCCTTGAAAGATTTATCTTCATAACAACTTGGAAGGCCAGGTTTAAATTCAGCTCTGGTTACCTTTGCCCTCCCAGCCCTCTGCCTGCCTGCCCCTATCTCTTTCCATCCCCTGGGCCCATTCTGCACTGAGGAATCCTGCAGCACCTAAGTGGATTCCCCCACTCACAAGTCCTAGCTCCACCCCCACCCCTCTGCCAACAGCTGCTCCTGGTGGCCTCGGGGGCCAGATGGGCACACTAGCAAAGGAGGGTACCAAGAGCAGAAGGCTACACAGACCCTGGAAGTGGACTCTGGGTTATCTGGGCAGAAAATGTCAGCATCTAGAAGAACACTATTTCAGGCAAGTATCGGCTTTTAAAGTTTCCAGGCCATGGCTGTAGCTCAGTGGCAGAGCACTAGCCTGGCTCCCACAAAACTGGGTTTGGGTTCAACCCCTAGTAAAAAAAAAAAAAAAAAGGAAAAAAGTATCTAATCTGTGATGGACTGACACTTTTGTGAAATAAGAATACAATTACAGTGCATTCCTGGGAAACGACTAGGAGTTTGGATATTGCAGCAAAGTTAAAAAAAGATTTTTTTAAATGAAGTTTCACTGTGTTGCTTCGGCTCAGGCTAAGATTTGAATTGAAGAGCTTGAGGGAGCCATGTCTTCCTCTTCTTTAAAAACATTTAATTTAGTTGGGTTTGGTGACTCATGTCTGTAATTCCAGCATCTGGGGCGGCGGAGACAGGAGGATCACAAGTTTGAGGCCAGCCTCAGCAACTTAGTGAGACCCAATCTTGAAATAAAAAATAAAAAGGGCTGAGGATGTAGCTCAGTGGTAAAGCGCCTCTGGGTTCAATCATCAGTACCGAAACAAACAGACGAAAAAGTCAAATGGTGATACAAGTTTCTAAATGCTTGCTTTCAATTTCTATACTTAGCTCATTGCAGTCAAGCAAGAAGCATTTTATTGACTGGCAATAATTCAAAGACTACACCTTCCCTGGAACGGTGGTGAACACCCATAATCCCAGCAGCTCAGGAGGCTGAGGCAGGAAGGTCATGGGTTCAAAGCCAGCCTCAGCAATTTAGCAAGGCCTAGGCAACTCAGTGAGACCCTGCCTCTAAATAAAATGCAAAATAGGGATGTGGCTCAGTGATGGAGTGCCTCTAAATTCAATCCTACTCCCCCCAAAAAAGAAAGATCACACCTTGAGTACTAGTAGTCGACAAAGAGGCAATGTGGGAGACACAGGCCCTCTGACTTAGCATTTTATGGGAGAGTCAGGCATGACTAGAGGAGGGTGCGTGGCGGTGCTGGTGAAGGGGTGCTGTGGATCAGCCCAGAGTCGTAGGCTTTCTATGAACAGTACAGGGAAGGACCATTTGGGGGAGATATAGACCCCTGAACATCATAGGGACTCTAACATAATTTGTCAAGTCCATGGGCTGGGGCAGTAGCTCAGTGGTAGAGTGCTTGCCTAGCACATCCAAGGCCCTGGGTTTGATCCCCAGCACAACACACACACAATCTAAAGTTTCCTGTCCCAAATTATGGCTCTCGGCCTCCACTGGGCCAGTGGCCAAGGGAACCAAAGATAGAACACATATTCATAAATAAGAAAGTCTGTTGTACAACAGAAGAAATTGACTCTGAAGTAGCTATCGATGTCATTAATTAAAGGCTCTCTGGAGTGTAAGAGGCCCAGGTACTAGGGCAGGCCTGATGGCTTTTTTCCCTTTTCTTTTCTATATCTCTTTCTTGTTACAGATGGAGGAGCAGTGAGTGTCACCTGCATCTGGAGCTGATCACGTGATCTCGAACTCTGACCCCATTGTCCCTGACTCTTTGGTCATGTGACTGTGAGCTCCAACCACCGTGTGTCTGTTTTCTTTCCTCCTAGAATCACTGTCTATATTATATTTTATCTACTGAAGTCACAGAACAGGGGCCTAGAGGGAACTAGAGGGTGTGGGAAGCAAAGACTAGGATGAGACATGCAGTAGAGGGGCCACCCCAGAGTGACGGAACATCTCCAGCGACTGACCAGAGCAGTGGTCGAGGCCAAGCAGGGCTTCCAGAGAGAAAGGAAGAGGAGAGCCGGCAAGGAGGCGCCTGCAGCCGTAGCGTGGTCCTTAACCGTGACAGTCCCCGTTATTGCCAGCTGGATCACCCAGGTGGACCTTCAGGACCACACACACATACACACATGCACAAAATTAAAAGTATGTAAAGAAGCTGGGCGCGGTGGCACACGCCCGCCTGTCATCCCAGCGGCTTGAGAGGCTGAGGCAGGAGGATCCCAAGTTCAAAGCCAGCCTCAGCAACTTAGTGAGGCCCTAAGCAACTCAGCAAGGCCCTGTCTCTCAATAAAAATTAAAAGGGCTGGGGATGCGGCTCAGTGGTTAAATGTCCCTGGGTTCGATCCTCAGTACCAAAACTGAGTATCCCCCCACAATAAAGAAGTACATAAAGAGGAAAAATACCATTTAAAAAATACTTCAAAATCATCAAATACCTAGAAATATCTCTAAGGTGTGAACTGCCCATGTACCCTCCACATGAGACATGGCTGTACACTGTCCCAGACACTGTCTTCCCTCTCCCCAAAGGTAACCTCTAATCTGACCCCTAACACCACGGATCATTTCCATACTCGATGTACACTGAGTCAGGTAGTAGTATGTACTACTTGTGTCTGCTTCATTCACCGTCATGAGATGGACCATCTATCAGTACTAAAGGAAGCAGTGGGCCAGATGCGGTCCAAGGGCTCTGTTTTTCTGACCCTCAAGTTAGAGTATCTGAAAACTCCAAATGGCAGGTGGCGGACTTCAGCTCAGCCACCTCCAGTTGTGTTTTTAGCAATTGTGGCGCCAGTTTCCAAAGCTGGCTCCTTTCCGAGTAGCGAAGTGGCTCTATCATTCCCAGGTATCACACCTGTGGTCAGCACCATCCGGAACCAAAGAGAGGAGCTGTCCTCTGTGCCATCCACCTGGTCTGCACTCAGAGCCAACCCCGTGCCCTTTTGGAGCCAAGTACTTTGACCAGGGAGGTGCTGTGTGTTTGTGTGAACGGGGCAGGATGTGGGGGTAGAGGGCGTCTGTGGTCTGACTCAGTTGTAACTGTGTTCATCCCTGGATCTGGGGCTGGAATAGAGCCCTTCAACTCCTGTGGCTGCCCAGTGCAGACGGGGCAGTGTGTGTCAACGATTAGCCACAGGGATCACCGTTCCTGGGAGCCGATGTGCAGTGGTTTAGGAAGGGTATTGTTCTGTTCCAGCAAAAACCAACTGATGTCAAGTAGCAGAGGAGGTGGGTACGCTAAGTAAGTGTGTGTGCGCATGTCTGAGCAACTCGGGGCCCGTGAGCATGGGGCCCGTAGAAGGAGGCCCGCCTGCCCACCTCTGGTCAACGTTTGCCAGAATATTGCTCTGGTAGTAACTGGACGGCAGTCAGAGAGAGTCAGGACAGAAGGCAGGGGTGACTTCTAGAGAATTCCTTTTCCTTGCCAAGGCGATTTCAGCTTCATCTTGAATATAAGTCAGAGCCTCAAGAGGATTTTAAGAGAGAAAATCTCTGTCTCTTTGGTACTGGGGAATTGAACCCACAGGGGCACTTACTCACTGAGCCATACCCCGATATGTTATTTGGAGATAGGGTCTCCCTGAGTTGCTTAGAGCCTCACTAAGTTGCTGAGGCTGGCTTTGAACTTGCAATCCTCCCGCCTTAGCCTCCTGAGCACCGAGGTTACAGGCAAGTGCCCCCCCCCCCCCCCCCCCCCCCCCCCGGCACCCAGCATCCCAGACCTTTTCATTTTTTATTTTGAGACGGGTTCTTGGTAAATTGCTGAGCCTGGCCATGCACTTGCGATCCTGCCGTCCCAGCCTCCTGAGTTGTCACCACACGGGCCCGCTCCATCTCAATGGCTTCGGGGTCACACTGCCCTTTCTATGACTCAAAGACAACAGTAGTGCTAATTTCCAGTTCATTCATTTCTCAGGTTGTTCAAGTCATCTAGATTTCCTCCCCCCACTCCCCTCCCCTCCCGTTCACCCCTGGTGGGTCCTGCAGCTCCCCGAGAGGATGGGCGTGGTACTTAGAGGTGGGAACCTGAGGGCAGAGGGGAACGGAAGGCCCTGGAAAGTCCCTGGGAGCCTGGCAGCTCGTGACCACAGCTAAGCCTGTCCAGAGAAGAAGCCTGGGTTTGAGAGCAATGAGGAAATGATCGCTATTCCACGGAGGGTGTGTGCAGCCACAGACATGTGCACATGTGTCCCAGGCCTGCTTTTCCTGACGGCACGGGCCAGCTCCTCTAGCTCAGGTAACCCTGTGAGCCTCTTTCCCCTCCTGCAAATCCTAAGGCCTGTTCTGTTATTGACCTAAACTTTGGATGAAGTGTCAAACTCTCAGAGGTTTATTATTTTATTTTTTTGGTATGGGGCATTGAACCTGGAGGTGCTCAACCACTAAGCCACATCTCTAGCCCTTTCTAAAATATTTTGTTTAGAGATAGGGTCTCGCTAAGTTGCTGAGGCTGGCTTTGAACTCTCGATCCTCTGCCTCAGCCTCCTGAGCTGCTGGGATTACAGGCGTGGGCCACCGCCATTGGCCTCAGAGTTTTATTTAAAATGTCTTATTCTACCCTTGTGCTTGATTCATATTTTGGCTGGGTATAGAATTTTTAGGTTGGAAATCAGGCATGCTGTTACACATTTATAATCCCAGCAATTCCATAAACCGAGGAAAGAGGATCACAAGTTCAAGGCTAGTCTCGTCAATTTAAGGAGATTTTCAGCAACCTACTGAGACCCTGTCTCAACAAATACAAAGGAATGGGGGTGTCGCTCAGTGGTAAACGCCCTGCCCCCCGAAGAAGAAGAAGAAGAAGAGCCTTATTCTCTTATTCTATCCTCACATTTGTCACATTTGATTTATATTTTGGTTGGGTATAAATAGAATTCTAAGTGACAAAAATTGTCACTTTTTTTTTTCATGGTGGGGTAAAACCCAGGACCTCACCTACGCTGGGCAAGGCTCTACTGCTGAGCTACATCAGCCTCTGAGAGCATTGTGTTGCTGTGGATACCAGCCGCTCAGGTCCCTGGATTCCTCAGTCTGGGTTCAACCAGGAGATAGAATCTCGCAGTGATTTAAACAGGGAGGCTCACACGGAGAGTCTTAAAATGACCAAAGAATAACTGTGAATGTAAGAAGACTCCATGACACCCCAGGCTGAGGGTGACATCCAAGGGAGAACATATTTGGAAGGGGGGGTCTTCCCCAAGACGGGGGCTCAGACCTCCCTGGAGAAGCTGCAGCTATGCTCGTTGTTGGCAGGGCAGTTCTCTGGCTTACGGGCCAGGGCTGGTCTGCAGTTGTGAGACCAGGGGGAGGCAACACTTCCGGGCACAGGGGAGCCATGGCAGGCAGCTGGTGTACAAGGGGGCAGACTGCTGGGGGGTAGATCTGGAGTGTGCAGTGCCCAGGGCAGAAGGATGGACGCATCGGGAGGGAGCAGAGTGTGTGGCTGCTGCAGAGCAGGGCAGGAGGGACTTCCCTCCACCTCTGACTGGTGCTGGGGCTCGGATGTCCTAAAGGGAAAGCCCCGTCCTCCCACAGGCGCTCCAGGGCCTTCTTTCTAGAGAGCTTTAGCATCAGGCTCTCTGTAGAGGAGAAATTCCACCCTTTAAAGCTGAGAGTGTAGCCAGGCATGGTGTCCCCGGCTTGCATCCCATCTGTGGGGACTGTGTGTGTGTGTGTGTGTGTGTCCTGAGGCAGGCGGATGGCAAGTTCAAGGCCAGCCTCCAAAGCTTAATGAGTCCCCATCTCAAAATAATTATAAATCGGGCACAGTGGTGGGCCCAGGAGGCTGAGGCAGGAGGATTGCAAGTTCAAGTTCAGCCTCAGCAACTTAGTGAGGCCCTAAGCAAGTCAGTGAAATCCTGTCTCAAAATAAAAAAATAAAAAAGGGCTGGGGGTGATCCTGCGGCCCTGGGACGTCGTGGGCATGGCCCGGACGGGGGCCACATGGAGTGGAGCCTCTCTGCCCTTTCGCCATCCTGACCCTGGTGAACACCCCGTACAAGCGAGATGTACCTACTACCCCTACTGCCCGGACACCATCACCCATGGGCTTATGGCCGGGTCACCATCACAGCCACTGTCATCCTGGTCTCAGCTGGGGAAGCCTACCTGGTGTACACTGATGGCCTCTGTTCCCACTCTGACTTCTACAACTGTGTGGCTGCCCTCTACAAGGTGCTGGGCACCTTCTTGTTCAGGGCGGCCATGAGCCAGTCCTTGACAGACCTGGCCAAGTACATGATCGGTCGTCTGCGCCCCAACCTCTTGGCCGTCTGCTACCCAGACTGGAGCCGGGTCAACTGCTCGGTCTGTGTGCAGCTGGAGAGGGTGTGCAGGGAGCCCTGCCCACGTCGCCGAGGCCAGGCTCTCTTCCTACTCTGGTCACTCCTCCTTCGGGACGTACTGTATGCTGTTCTTGGCGGTCCGTCCGTCCGTCTGGTATGTCTCAGACTTCTTCAAAGCCCGACCCCTGCGGCCCTGCCTGGAGGAGGCGGTGGAGTGCAAGCCCAGCCTGTCCCTGACAACCACCATGGCTACCGGTCTCCTCCTCCTGAGCCAGGACCTCCAGGTGACCATCTGTGGGCCAGCTATGCCCTGGGCCCGGGTCAGCAGGAGGACAGACAGGCCCCAGGTTCCCAGCTAGTGCCAGAGGCAGCAGTGCCCCTGGGGGCCAGGCGTCCTGTGAGCTGTCCTCGCTGGGTCTTGAGGAGCCCCTCTTGTGTGGGGTGGGGAAGGGCCTGGGAGCCAGGCACCCTGGGCTCCATGGTGGGTATGCCCGTGGGTCTCTAATAAAGCAGGCATTTGTTGAGGGCCTGGCTGCCAGGATGGCTTCCTGCTTCTCTCTGACCAGAGGGCCTGAGCCGAGGGCGTGAGGACCCCAGGGCACAGTAGGGAGGAGTCTGGCGGTGGAGACAGCAGATTGAAATGCGTTGAGGGAAAGCACACCCCTGGTGCGCGGCCAGAAAGACCAGCCAGACTCACTGCCCTTCCCGAGTGCTGCCCCTTCCCCTCCTCAACCCTGTGCAGGCCCCGAGGCCTCAGAGTCCCTCCACCGTGCAGGGGCGCCTGCTTTATGGACAACATGGGCGCACCCTCCGCCCCTGCACAGACCGGCTCCAGGCCCTGCAGGAAGACTGTCCACGCCTTCCCTGGGCCCCCACGGGACTCTGGCCTGAGCCCTGCCGTCCTGACCCTCTGTCGACACAGCGGTTCTGAAGCCAGAGGCTGGGCTGGTGCTTCTCAGCCATTTCAGAACTTTCTGGGTTTGCTTTTTCAGTGGGAGACTGATTCATAGATTTTGTTTTTTACCAAAAAAAAAAAAAGGGGGCTGGGGATGTGGCTCAGTGGTCACACACCCCTGGGTTCAATCCCCGGTCCCATTAAATAAATAAATAAAGTTGAATCCCATTTTTGTTTCATGAGTGTAGTGTCTTTTAGTGTAACTGAGGATACGATGGTACTTTCTGTTTGGTCCTATGTAGAATTTGTTCCTGCATATTGCTTTCCATTCTTCTTTGTGTTTGTTTGTCTGTTCTATTTTTGACGCTTGGAGAAGGGTTGTTCAGTCAGCTCTCTGGTGACCCCTGTCTGATCATCTATGATTTGGGGGGATTGAACTCAGGACTTGAGCACACACGGCCAGTGCTCACCACTGAGTCGCGTCCCAGCCCCTCTGTCTGATCTTTTGTGAGAGGGGATGACACAGTTAGGTCCCAACAGTAAACCTGTGGTTCACTCAAATTAGGATGATTTCAGGAGGATTTGTCTGCAACATGGCCACTTACAAAGACAAAGTGTCGGGGAGCCTTGACCTTTGGTTGAGAGACACGGGGTGGGGGAGGGGAGCCTGAGTGACCCCTAAGAGACCACCTCTCACTGTCTCCTGCCCCGTTCCCTTGGCTCCGTGTGGGCCAGGGGTCAGAGGTGGGACCCCCCAGCACCCAGGGCCAGGTGGAGGGGGGTGTAGAGGAGCAAGGGAAGTTAGCTCCCACAGCAATCCGCACACTGGAAGCTGAGTGTGCACACTCACGCACACACACACGCGCACACACACACACATTCAGTTCCAGAGGTCCTCGGAGCTGCCCATTCATGAGTCTTGTAGGGGTCGGTGGGGTAAGTCGGGCCTTCTCACTCTCCCTGTGCACTTAAGGATTCTGCGTCTCTGAGTTGGCTAAGTCAGTGCTGCCTAAACCCAGCTGGTTTCCTGGCTCTTGGGCTCTACCTGGAAATACCGAAACTTCCTTGGCTGTATGTCTGGAACGATCTTGTGGGAAAGAGAAGAGTCATCCTGAAGCCGGAATGTGAGTGTCCAAGTGTCTCAAGGACCGAACCGAAATCTAGAGCCCATGGGTTTGGGGGAGGGGGATAGCAACTAAGGCTAGCTATGTGAGTCTTTTGGGAAGTTTATTATCTGTTTGGGGTTCAATTCTTTTTTTTTGGTGTGTGTGTACGTATGCACACGTGTGTGTATGCACATGCATGTTGGGGCTGAAACCCAGGGCCTTGCACATGCTAAGTACATGCTCTACTACTGAACTTCAGCCTCAGGTCCCGATTTCTATTCTTTGTGTGTGTGTGTGTGTGTGTGTGTGTGTGTGTGTGTGTGTGTACACTGGGGATTGAACATAGGAGCACTCTTCCACTGAGCTACATCCTCAGTCCTTTTAAGTTTTTATTCTGAGACACACTCTCACTAAGTTGCTAAGGGTCTCATAAAGTCGCTCAGGTTGGCCTTGAACTTGCAATCCTCCTGCCTCAGCCTCCTGAGTTGTTGGATTACAGGCCGGTGCCACTGTTCCTAGCCCTGGTCCCATTTTGCTTTCCTTTTTTGTTGTTATTGTTGTTGTTCCAGGGATTGAACCCAGAGGTGCTTAATCACTGGGCCACACTTCCAGCCCCTTTTACAATATTTTATTTATAGACAAAGTCTCACAAAATTGCTTAGAGCCTTACAAATTTGCTGAGGCTGTCTTTGAACTCGAGATCCTCCTACCTCAGCCTCCCAAACCCCTGGGATTACATTATTTGCCCTTTTTATTTTAAGACAGGCTCTCATTGAATCACAGAGGTTGGTTTTAAATTTGTTTTCCTCCTGCCTCAGCCTCCCAAGTAGCTGGGATTGCAGAAGTGTGCACCATTGTACCCAGCAGAATAGAATTTACATATAAAATGACAAGGAATTGGTTTATCCAATTATGGAGGTTGACAAACCCCATGATCTTTTTTTGAATACATTTATTTTATTTGTTTATTTTTATGTGGTGCTGAGGATCGAACCCAGGGCTTCGCATGGGCTAGGCAAATGCTCTACCGCTGAGCCATCCCCCCAGCCCCCACACCCCATAATGTCAAGAAACAGCAAACTGGAGACCCACAAGAACTGATGTCCAAAGCCTGGCCCAGGAGGACTGTGGTGTGATTCCAGTCTGCAGGCCCCAGGGCCCAAACCCAGGAAGAGCTGATGTGTCCACTCCAAGTCGCAGCCAGGAGAAGGTCAGTGTCTCAGTTCAAAGGCAGCCAGGCAGGAGGGACTCTTTCTCATATGGAAGAGGGTCAGCCTTTTGTACTGCTTAGGTCTCCCATTGACTGGACGGGATGCACCCTCACTGAGGAGGACAATCTGCTTTTCTTAGCCTACTGACTTAAATACTGCTCTAATCCAACTCCCCGCCCCCAAGAGAAAGGCCCAGAATAATGTCTGATTAAATATCTGAGCACCCCGTAGCCCACTCAGGTCAGTGTGCAGAACTGACCACTGTGTCCCCTTCCTCGCTGGGTATTGCAGGAGCTGGGAGTCTGCAAACTGTTTTTCCCAGGTTTCTTTCTAGCTTGTTCCTCCTCCTCCTTTTTCTTCTTCTTTTTACTGGGGATTGAACCCTGGTGTGCTTAACCACGGAGTCACATTCCCAGCCCTTTAATTTATTTGTTTATTTTATTTTTTTAGTTATAGAACAAAATACCTTTATTTTATTTATTATTATTATTATTCTTTTTCAATGTGGTGCTGAGGATCGAACCCAGTGCCTCACACGTGCTGGGCAAGCGCCACTGAGCCACCACCCCAGTCCCACCAGACCTTTTTTGAGGTAGGGCTTTGCCAATGCTCAGAGCCTCACCAGGCGGCTGAGGCTGGCTTTGAATTCGTCATTCTCCTGCCTCGGCCTCCTGAGCCACTGGGACTTACAGGCGTGGGTGGACTCTAGATGTGGAGGTGCCTTTGGGCCCCTGGGCTCCTGCTGTGATAGCAGGAGCGCTTGCTCCTGGTTCCCTGCAAGGCGGTGCCCACAGCAGGTCTCAGGGTAAGTGCAGCAGCCGTGCAGGTCCCCGTGACCTTCATTTTCCTGAGACAGAGTCTAAAGTCGCCCAGGCTGGCTTTGAACTTGTGATCCTCCTGCCTCAGCCTCCCAAGTTGCCTGGATCACAGATGTGCACCCCGCGCCCTACCCTCTTCTGTTGGAACCTTTCCAACATCTTTGTAACTTGGTCCTTTTACAGCAGTCGGTCCTGACCACGGTCCTTACCAGGGCGGGATGCTTCTAAGAAACCACAAGTCCTACTGAGCCCTATAGATAGCTAAGCTTTCCCCTCTACCAAGATATGTATGATGATGCAGGGCCAGTGGCACGTTCCTGGGATCCCGGCAGCTCAGGAGGCTGAGGCAGGAGGATCGCAAGTTCAAAGCCAGCCTCAGCAACTTAGCGAGGCCTGGGCAACTCAGTGAGAACCTGTCTCTTAATAAAATGCAAAAAGAAAAAAGAACTGGGAATGTGGCTCAGTGGTTAGGTGCCACAGTTTAATTTAGAAATCAGGCTTGGTAAGAGACTAATAATAATTAATAATAAAATAGAACAATCATAACAATATGTGATAAGTTTGTGTGAATGAGGTCTCTCTTTCAAACATCTTATTGTGCTGAACCTGCCCTTTTCTTGTGATGATGTGAGATGGTAGCACGCCTGGTAATGAGCTGAATGAGATAAGCACTGTGGCCTTACTCTTGGAGTAGAGCACAAACACTAGCAGGAGATTAAACACCCGGTACACACGACCCAGAGGGGTGATTCACACCAGGGAGGGACGGCTTGCATGGCTAGAGGTTTCATTATGCTGTTCAAAACAGAACACCATTCCAAATTTATGAATTGAAGACATAGCTCAGTTGGTAGAGTGCTTGCCTCACATGCATAAGGCCCTGGGTTCAATTCTCAGCACCACACACACAAAAACCAAACAAACAAAACCCAAAATTTATGAATTATTTAAACTTGGTATTTCATTTTAATATTTTTGAACTGAGGTCGATTGTAGGTAACTGAAACCACAGAAGGTAAGACTGTGGATAAAGGAAGACCACTGTGTTACACTCCCTCAGTTTGAAAGACCTGAAATAGTTTTTGTTTTCTTGATCATCTTTCTTTCTCTCTCTCTCTTTTTTTCTTGGTTAGGGGGTGGACTGGGGATTGAACTCAGGGGTGCTTAACAACACTGAGCCACATCCCCAACCCTTTTTGTTTTTTATTTAGAGACAGGGTCTGGCTGAGTTGCTTAGAGCTTCACTAAGTTGCTGAGGCTGGCTTTGAACTTGCCATCCTCCTGCCTCAACCTCCCAAGCTGCTGGGATTACAGGTGTGCATCCCCCCACCTTGACTTATGAACATTAGATTTGTCAGGCCTGGGGATGTAGCTCAGCAGGAGAGTGCTTGCCTAAGTATCCACAGGCCCTGTGTGGGATCCTAGTGCACATGCACGTACACACACACACAATTAGGCTTATCTGTTTTATGGAAATTATGATATTCCTTCTTAACAAGAGTAATTTGAAGAGCCAGATGTGGTGGTGTACACTTTGAATCCTGGCAACTTGGGAGGCTGAGGCAGAAGGATTGCAAATTTGAGGCCAGCCTCAGCGACTTAGTGAGATCTTGTCTCAAAATAAAGAATAAAAAGGGCTGAGAAAAAAAACAACACTGAGGCGTAGCTAGTGGTAAATCACCTCTGGGCTAAAATCTTCAACTCCTCACCTCCAGTAGATTAATTAATTAATTAATGGACTGGGAATGTAGCTCAGTGGTAGAGCATCCTTGGGCTTAATCCCTAACACATGCACATACACACACACACCAAAAAAAAAAAAAAAAAAAAAACTTAATTTTTTTTTCTCCCCTTCCATGATTTTTAAAAATTTTGTATATATAAATATAAATATAAATATATATATATTTTTCTTTCTTTCTTTTTGGAGACAGGTTATTTCACTAAGTTACCTGGGGCCTCTCTAAATTCCTGAGGCTGGCTTTGAATTTGTAATCCTCCTGCCTCAGCCTCCCAAATCCCTGGGATTATAGGCGTGTACCACTGTGCCAGGTTCCTATTTATTCTTTTCCAAAAAGAATTATTAAAAAAAAATTTGTAGTTGTAGATGGACAACATGTCTTTATTTTGTTTTTATGTTTTTTTTATGTGGTGCTAAGGATTGAACCCAGTGCCTCAAATGCTAAGCAAGTGCTCCACCACTGAGCTACAACCTCTGTCCCCTATTTACTCTTTTTAAACCGTTTTATTGAGAAATATTTCACATGATATACAAGTTTAATGTATAATTCACTTATTTAAAGCATACATCTGAGTTTCTAGTGTACTCATAGGAAAGTATAACCATTACCAATTCTAGAACATTTCCGTTACCTTGAAAATCAACCCTCTAACTTTCGGCCATCACTAACTCTCCCTTTAGCCCCGGGACCACTGGTCTACCTTCTGCCTCCACGATTCCCCGACTCTGGACTTTCATATGAATGGAGTCATAGACGAGATACATCTTTGAGGTGACTTCCTTCATTGATAATAATGTTTTCAAGGTTCACTCAGAGCCAAACGTCTTGGCCAAATAATATCTCCTTGCATGGATACACCCCGTTTTTATTTATCCAGTCCATCTTTTGACTGTTGTAAAAGATGTTGCTGAAGACATCATGCACGAGTTTTTGTGTGGACGTATGTTTTCATTTCTCTCGGATACATACCTTAGAGTAGAATTGCTGGGTCATACGGTAACTCTCTATTTAATCAGTTTGAGGAACTGCCAGACTGTTTTTCAAAATGACTACGTCATTTCAGATTCACTCCTACCAGAGCAGATGAGAGCTCTAGTTTCTCCTATCCTCTCCAACACTTGGTATTATCTGTCACCCCCACTGCACCGGCACTTTCTGGGGACTGAACCCAGGGGCACTCGACCTCTGAGCTACATCCCCGGCCTTTTTTATGTTTTTATTTATTCTGAACAGGATCTCGCTAAATTGCCCAGTCTGGCCTCGAATTTGCCAACCTCCTGTCTCAGCCTCCTGAGGAGCTGGGATTACAGACATGCACTGCTACACTGGGTTTACTATTTCTAGTTTATAAATAAGGAAAATGAAGTCCAGACAGATAATAATTGTCCCAGGTTCCCAGCTGTCAATAGCAGAGCTGGGTTTGAACTCAAGGAATTGGCTTATGTGTGTCTGATTACATTACATAAGCTGCACATATGCAAGAGTCCGCTGATAGATGCAAATGGAGTACGTGATCAGCAATATAGAGAGTGATTATGACTCAACCCTTTTTCTACAAAAATCCAGAGCCGTCTCTGCTGGGAAGCACAAGAACAAACAATTCATGGGTACTTGTGAAATCCAAGTTCAGACCATCTTCCAGGAAAAGTGAATTGGCAGAGGAGTGACTGCTGGAGCCTAGCTCTGACATGACATGGCTGTTGTCAGCAGAAGCAAACCTGAATCAACAGTTAGGTCTCGGGAGGCTGAGGCAGGAGGATTGCACGTCCAAAGCCAGCCTCAGCAATTTAGCGAAGCCCTAAGCAACTCAGTGAGACTTGGTCTCTAAATAAAATACAAAAAAGGGTTGGGGATGTCACTCAGTGGTTGAATGTCCAAGGGTTCCATCCCTGCTACCAAACAAAACAAAACAAAAAACAAAACAAAACAAAATCCCAAACAGGTCTGTAGGTAAATGGTTCTGTAGACCCAAGCACTAACTAACCCAAGGGGCTTCTTAGCAGGAGGCCCAAAGAGCATCTAGTGACCAAATTACATTTTTTTTTTTTTGGTGGCTGGAGATTAAACGGGGGATGGGGGGGGCCCGCCGGGTGGGGGTGGGGCTGACAGCTGAATGACATCCGGCCCTTTTTTATATCTTATTTTGAGAAAGAATTTTGCTAAGTTGCTTAGGGCTTCACTAAATTGCTGAGGCTGGCCTGGAACTTGCAGTCTTCCTGCCTGAGCCTCCCAAGTCACTGGGATCACAGGTGTGCACCACCCCCAAATTATATTTCAACCTGTTTATTTTAAAGGTGACAAAATGAGCTGTAATTTATTTATTTTTGGTATGGGGGATTGAATCCAGGGGTGCTTAACCACGGAGCCACATCCCCAGCCTTTTTTTATTTTGGGGGCAGGATCTTGTTTAAATTGCTTATGAACTCGCTAATTTGCTGAGGCTGGCTTTGAACTTGTGGATTCTCCTGCCTCAGCCTCCCAAGTTGCTGGGATTACAGGAGTGTGCCTGGCTATGAGCTGTAATTTTAAAAACATATTCAGGCCAGATATGGAGGTACACATCTATAATCCCAGCTACGTGGGAGACTGAGGCAGGAAGATCGCAAATTTGAGGCTAGCCTCAGCAACTTAGGGAGGCACTAAACAATTTAGCAAGAGGGTTTTTTTTTTTTTTTGAGGGGGGTATTAGGGACTGAACTTAGAGGCACTCTACCACTGAGCCACATCCCCAGCCCTATTTTGTATTTTATTTGGAGATGGGGTCTCACTGAGTTGCTTAGTGCCTTGCTTTTGCGGAGCCTGGCTTTGTTTATTCAGTTTTTTTTTTTTCTATGTGGTGCTGGGATTGAACCCAGTGCCTTCTGCAGGCTAAGCAAGTGCTCTCCTACTGACCCAAAATCGTAGCCTGAGGCTGGCTGTGAGCTCCTGGCCTCCATGCCTGGTGGCGAGAGGGTTTTGTTATATTGCCCAAGCTGAGCTTGAACTTGCATTCTGCCTGTGTCGGCCTCCCAAGTAGGGGGGTTACAGGTGTGTACTCCCATGACCGGTTAACTAATTTAATCCTTATACAAATCCTATGAGAATACCTTTGTTTTCCCTATTTTTACAGATGGAGACATTGAGACACAAAGAAGTTAGTAACTTATCCAAGGGCAGCAGCTGGTAAGTGATAGAACTGGGATTCGAACCCAGGGAGTCTGGTTGCAGAGTTTCTGCACATAGGGTTAGCACCTTGTAAGACAGGAACTCTCCACCCACGGAACAGTAACTTCCCATTCTTTCCTCCTCCTCATCCTTGGTAATTGCTCTTCTACTTTCTTTATTTCCTTTTTTTTTTTTTTTTGGTAAGGAATTAAACCCTGGGGCACTCAACCACTGAGCCACATCCCTAGTCCTTTTTATTTTGAGTAGGGTCTCACCAAGTTGCTTAGGGTCCTGCCAAATTGATGAGGCTGGCTTTGAACTTGCAATCCTCTGCCTCAGCCTCCCGAGCCACTCCCGTGCATCACTGTGCCCTGTGCCATTCTATTCTCTATTCCTAAAACTTGCACTATTTAGGGACCTTACATAAGTGAAGTCATATAGTATTTCTCCCTTTTTCATTTAGCATAATGTCTTTTTTTTTAAAGAGAGAGAGAGAGATAATTTTTAATATTTATTTATTTTTTTTAGTTCTCGGCGGACACAACATCTTTGTTGGTATGTGGTGCTGAGGATCGAACCTGGGCCGCACGCATGCGAGGCGAGCGCGCTACCGCTTGAGCCACATCCCCAGCCCAGCATAATGTCTTCAGGATTCATTTTTCTTGTTGGGTGAGTTGGTGCATACCTGCAATCCCAGCAATTTGGGAGGCTGAGACAGGAGGATTGTAGGTTCAAGGCTAGCCTCAGCAATTTAATGAGGCCCTAAGCAACTTAGTGAGACCTGTCTCAAAAAAAAAAAAAAAAAAAAAGTGTGTGTGTGTGAGGGGCTGCTGGGGACATAACTCAGTGGCAACGTGCCCCTGGGTTGAATCTCCAATACCAAAAAAGATTCATTCTTGTAGCAGGGTTCAGAGTTTCCTTCCTTTTTAGGGCTGAATAATGTTCCATTGTGTGCACATCTTTTATTTTTTTTGTCCAATCATCTGTTGAGAGACACTTATTTTTTCTTCCCAACATTTTCACGACTTTGAATAACGCTGCTACAATGTATTACTCTTTTTCAGGGGGTGCTGGGCAAGTGTTTTATCATTAAGCTACAGCCCCAGCTCTTGAATAATGTGGCTATGAATATGTGTGTACAAGTATGTTTGAGTCTCTGCTTCCAATTTTTGTGTGTGTATATACCCAGAAGTGGAACTCTGCATCATGCGGCAGTCTCATTTAATTTTTTAAAATATTTATATTTTAATTGTAGTTGGACACAATACCTTTATTTTATTTATTTGTTTTTATGTGGTGCTGAGGATCAAACCCAGTGCCTCATACTTGCTAAGCGAGCGCTCTACCACTGAGCCACAACCTCAGCCCTCATTTAATTTTAATCATGATGCTTCTTAGCAGTTACAAAATCATAGCATTCTATAAACATTACAAAAAGGGCAAGAGGCTCTTATGACCCCTTTCTGAGAATGGTGCAAAAAAAAAAAAAATCCCTTCCATGGGACAAACTCACCTGTGCTACTGCAGTGCAAAACAAAGCGGATCAGAAATGTACTGACCTCAGCTGCAGATGGGTTAGCCATGGGGTGAGCCTGAGCATCCTTTTGCCAGAACTGGGGATGCTCATCCCCCACTGTGAAGTGAGGGCTCCCCAGGCAGTTGGAGAGCGCTGGTCCCTGGCTGGGGCCTGAGGCTAGAAAGCATAGGTGGTCAGAGACAGAGTCCTATTGATCAGAGAGGTGGGGCCCTCAGAAGTCCTACCTCTATCTGCCCACACACCTCCTCCCAGGCTGATAAGAAGGGGGTAGGGGAAGTTTCAGACAAGAAATTCTTCCTTAATTATTAATGAAACAGGAGCCCGGGAGTTGGCTCCAACGCCAGAGGCCAAGGGAGAGTCTGTACATTGGTCCAACCCCACCCCTCTGAACCCATAATTATCCCTGACCCTAAGGTGAGTTAAGAACAAACAGGTCAGTTGGGCGGTGGCGCACACTGTAATCCTAGCAACTCAGGAGGCTGAGGCAGGAGGATCGTGAGTTTAAACCCAGCCTCAGTGACTTAGCAAGGCCCTAAGCAACTCAGTGAGACCCTGTTTCTAAATAAAATACAAAAAAAGGGGGGGGCTGGGAATGTGGATCAGTGGTTAGTGCCCCTGGGTTCAATTTCCGGCACCAAAAAAAAAAAAAAAAAGAAGTAAAGAAAAGAACAAAGTGTGCTGTTTTAAACTCCTGTAAAGAACGGCCTCACTGCACAGCCCAGACTTCTGGAGGGTGGTGGATGGAGGGAACCAAAAATGGACCATGTAGGGGCTGTGGCTGGGGCTCAGTGGTAGAGTCCTTCCTAGCCTATGTGAGGCGCTGGGTTCCATCCTCAGCACCACATAAACATAAGTAAATAAAATAAAGGTATTGTGTCCTTCTACAACTGGAAATATTTTTTAAAAAATAGGCCACATGGCTGGGCATGGGGTGCGCATCTGTAATCCCAGTGACCAGGGAGGCTGAGGCAGGAGGATTGCAATTTTGAGGCCAGCCTCAGCAACTTTGCCAGGCCTTGTCTCAAAATAAAAAATAAAAAAAGCTGAATGTCACAGGGTGGCAAAGTGCTCTGGGGTTCAATCAAAAACAACCAAACAGCAATAACAAAACACCGATCGTGGCGGAGGTCGGTCAGTGTGTCTTGTCTGCTGTCTCTCACTGCATCTTCAGTACACAACTTCATCTCTGGGGGTCTCAGTTTCCATTCTGTAAATCGAGAGATTGTATCAGAAACAATCTTAATTACTTGTTCTACGAAGCCTCCCCATAGGCTTTTGTCTTTGGCAAACTCTTAGCAGCTTAATTTCTTTAGCTCAGAGGTGAGAGGATTTACTGGCTGGGGAGAGTCAGCCCAGAGCTGCTCCCTCTAGGGGAGGCAGAGGGTAACTGCAGGAACACTTGGGATGGCTGAAGTCCCCTGTGGTCCTTCTGCTGCAGAATCACAGCAGCATGTCTGAAATCACTGGACTCAGGATGCTTCAGCCTCATCTGGTTCTCATTTCTGTGTTTTTGGAGCCCAGATACCTGCATTCCCACCCTGCCATTCACCTGGAGCTCTAGGCAACTCCATATTCCTGTGGCCTGAGTCTGTTTTTTGTTTTCGTCCTTCCTAGGGATGGGTGGGAGCTACCCACCCCAAGGCTGCTGGCATCAGGGATCAGATATGAGAACGGGCCGGCCAGACTGAACTGCATAGGTGTTTTCTTTCCTTCCTTATCAATATTTTTCATAATAACCTGGAATGTTGCCCTAGAAATTTGAACTTCCACTTAGTGAGTGTAGATTCAGGGCTGGAAGAAGGTCGGAGAAGTTGCTCAGGGCCCCAGGGGGAGGTCATGTATCCCAAACAAAGGCCCTCACGAAGAGCAGGCCTCACGAAGAGCAGGGAAAGGAAGCAACCACAGTGGGAACCACACTCCCGTTCCATTGCAATTTCACTTTAAATAGCGAAGAGAGGGGCTGGGGAAATGTCAACCCTCCAACATGCCTCTCTTTCCCTGTCTGCAGGTGTGGCTGAGCGCAGCACACCCACACAGCCCCCAGTTGTTCAGGGGGTCGGTGCATGTGTCTTCCTGGCATTGCTGATGGGTGTTTCCCCCCGAAAGGTCCAGATGCCTGGGGTCTGAGGGCTGCATTTCAGAAGCTCTGTCTCTCCAGGCCAGGTCCTCTGGGATTGGGGGGTTCCATCAGGCCACAAACTTCGTCATTCCCAGGGCCTGGATTTGGGTTTAGAATCTGCCTGAAGCACAAAGTGGAAAAACACATTCATTCTAATAAGCAGTTGCAGGTCCAGAAACTTCTCAACTTAAACCTTATTTCAGTATTTTTTTCATCCCCTTCAAATTTCACTCTGAGGCCACCCTATCTGCTTCAGGCTCTCTGGGGAAACTTGGTGGGCCCCTTCAGGAGGTCCCTTGTGGTTGCTCCTGAAAGCGAAGTGTAGTTTTACCAACTTGTGGGACCTGCAGGTTCTGATGGCTCGTTGAACACCTGTGGCCCAGGTGCTTAGACGCCTTCTCCTGGAATCTTCATAATCACCCTGTCCGGTACCGGCTTTTCTTATCTCCATCTGGCAGGTGAAGAAACTGAGATTCAGAGATTCTGAACAACAGTGACAACCACAGCAGGTGGCAGGTCTGGGTGGAAAAACTCTCCGTGAGACTCCACGACCCACACCTCCCCCCCCAGCAGCCTAAGAGGAGCCGCAGCGCAGCGCAGAGAGAACCTGACCTCTGTGAGTGAGTTTTCCAACGTCCGAGTCTCGCTTAGGACCCTCTCTGGAGGTCGGGTTCAGACGTCGGTGTCTTTTCGAGGTCCCCAGACGTTTCCATGGGGCGGCCCGGGCGGCCCAGCGCTGCTTCCTGGTAACGGTAAGAGGCCCCTCGCCTCTCCCGGGGCTCCCCAGGTGCGCCTTTCACAGTGTCACCAGCTCACGAAACCAAAACTCAAAACCGAGCCCGCGGCGGCCAACTCCCCTGCCCTCGTCGACAGACCTCGGGGAGGGCCCCGGGAAGGCTCGAGGTGCCTGCCCTCCCCGCTCAGGTGCGGCCGGCGGCAGGAAGCCGCCCCCTCCAGGAGCCGGTGCGGTGCGCGGGGCGATTGCGCCACCCGCTCCAGCTTTCGTAACTGCACCGGGGACGGCCAAGGGACGCTGGAGCGCGAGTTCCTCAAATGTTTTCCTGCGTTGCCAGGACCGTCCGCGGCTCTGAGTCATGTGCAAGTGGGAAGCTGCCCTGACACCGCGCCGGGCCAGAGGGAGCTGAGTTGGGCGCTCGGCGGGGCCGAGGGACTCCGTGGGAGCCGAGCGCGGCCGCGGAGGGGCTCGGAGGGGCCGCTCGCCCTCGCGTCGCCCGGCCCGGCCCGGCCGCCCCCCACCTGCCTCCCGGGGACCACGGGCGGCGGCCGAGGAGGAAGCATGCTGGCCTTGTGCGCGCTGCTGGCCGCGCTTTCTGCGGCGCCCGGGGCGGCGCTGGCTCCAGGGGACTGCGCGGCGCTGGGTAAGGGCTCCCGCGCACCCGGGGTCGCGGGCGGGTGGGGATCCGCCGGGGCCGCTCACGATCGGGCTGGGGGTGGCGGTGGGGGGAGACTGGAACGAGCAAAGGAAGTGTGGTCGCCCCCCCCCCCTTTTTGTGGCTACCTTAGGTGTCCGCGGGCACCAGTCGCCAGAGCAGGGCTGACCCTGCTGCGGGGGTGGGTGCGCCTCCTGCTGCGTGCTGCTGCGCTCCGGTCTGTCTGAGCCTCGGCAGCTACCTGAGGTCTAGGTACAGGACAAGGACCTGCCTGACTCCCGTGTCCCAGGGCCCCCTGCATCTATTTTCTCCGGTTATTCCAAGTGGAGATGCCGCCGAGGGCGCCCCAGCGGGGCATCCTATGTCCCCGCACCCCGCTTCTCCCTTCTGTTTGAGCGGGGCACCCCGCCTGGTTCTACCCCAACCCTCTGGTGTCCGTGTGGATGACAGTGCCCTGACTGTGAAGTCTGACATCACGGGCGCTGAGTCACCGATTCTCCCGCCGCACGCACTCCCTTCAGGGGGCACCAGCTCTGGCAAGCCAATTGTCCCGTCCTGGGAATTTAACTGAGTGGGCAGCAAGGCATTGGAACTTTCTGGGGGTGAGCTGAGCTGGATACCCCTTTCAGACTGGAGAGTGAGGGGCGGGAGAGAGGGCCTCGTGCCCCCGTGGACTGCACTCTGCCCCCGCTGCCAGGCCTTTCTATGGGTCTGGCTACGCGCCCAGCGGCCTGCCTGGGCTTCCCTCTAGAGGACCTGCTGCTCTGGAGGGTTATTTTAGGGTCTGAGGGCTTCTTTGAGGACACAACGGAAAACCAAGGAGCAGCGGGTAGACATTTGGACCGGATGGCTGGGAGACAGTGGCTCTGGCTCTCACTGCTTATGCCACCCTGAGCTCCTGGGGGAACCACTTTTTAGACTTCTCCCTGCAGGAAAGGTAAGGTCCCCACAGGTGGAAGTTGGGCTGGAATGCCTGTGGCTCTCTTGGCTTTCTGGATGGTTGTGGTCTTTGAGTTCAGAAGAGAAAAGTTACTGCAGTAACCGCCAGTGTTGACAGAGACCATGGTTTACACATCTTCTCCTTCCCCTTCCCCTTCCTTCCTCCCTTCCTCCTCCTCCTTTTTTTTTTTTTTTTTTTTTGGTGCTGGTATTGCACCTGAGGGCTTTACCACTGAGCTACATCCCCAAAATATTTTTATTTTGAGACAGGACCTTGTTAACTTGCTGAGGCTGGCTTTGAACTTGGACTCCTCCTGCCCCAACCTCTCATTGTGGCTGGGATTACAGGCGTGGACCACTGTGCCTGGCTACAGGTGTTTTTTTTTTGTTTTTTTTTTGGCCAGGGATTGAACCCAGGGATGCTTAATCACTGAGCAACATCCCAAGCACTTTTTATTTTTTTATTTTATTTTTATTTTGAGACAGGGTCTCCCTGAGTGGCTTAGGGCCTTACTTGGTTGCTGAGGCTGGCTTTGAACTCCTGATCCTCCTGCCTGAGCCTCTCAAGCCACTGGGATGACAGGCATGTGTCACCATGCCTGGCTTGACTTTGATAAAGCTACAGGTTTTGGAATTCTCCACGGATCTACATAAAACTCTGAAAGAGGCGACTGAGGTTCAGAGAGTTTGGGATGGGAAGTCGTCAAGCCTACCTGATGGAGGCTGACTCCTCTGTGGCTCTGTGCTTTACTGTGGCAGATCCCCGAGACTCCCAGATGTAGAACTGGACCAGCGGACAGAGCTGAGGGTAGTTAGGGGCAAGCTGAGAGCCACTGAATGCTGGGGCAGAAGAGACTGAGCAAGGGGAAGTGAAGGCCAAGACTTGCTCTTGGTGGAGTCAGAGGGATGCAGAGGCCTTCCCAGCTTCCCCAAGAAGGGAGCAGGGCTCGCTGCCTGCCTGCCACTACTCCTGCCACTCCCCGGGGCACCTTCCCAGGAGGCTGCTGCTGCTGCTGGAGGCGTCCTTTGGTTCCTAGGTAGCTGCGAGGCCCTGTAAGGACCGTCTTGTGCTCAGTTCTGCTTCCCTGGTGCTCTGAAGAGATGGGCAAGGGGATCTCATGACAGAGCGCTTGTAAGAGACAGAAATGAGAATTGGGGGAGGAAGTGAAAGCCCTCCCAGCTCAGAAGGAAAATGCAGAGAAGGAGAAGCATGCAGCTCCTCTCCCACACCCACTCAGACTCAGCCCACAAACGGAGAGCAAAAATACAGCAACTGTACAGGAAGCCTGGAGCAAATGACTGTGAGATAGCCCGCTGAAGAGAAATGGGGGGCAGAGGAGGCAGCGGAGGCTGAGCAGAGGGGAAACCTGCGGGCCTGCCTGGGCCTGGAGCTTGCAGAGCCCAGAGGCAAGCTTTCCCAGGGTCAGCAGCCATCCCAGGTCCAGGTGCAGCCAGGACTCCTCAGCATCCTTGCCTAGGAGAAGGACCCCGGGCCAGCTGGGTCTCAGGCTTCAGCTCTGACATTCAGGTGTCAGGCTGGAAGCCTGGATGTGGGTCATTCCAGTTCCCCTCGATGCAAGAAAATACACAGAGCACCACGCACACCTCTAAGTATCTCAGAGTCCGGTCAGGACCTCTGAATTTCCTATAGGGCAAACTCCCCCTCCCTCCCTCACCGATTGTGTCCCTGGGCTCGTCCTCCATCAGTGTTTCTCAGAAGGATTGTTCTGGGTCTAGCCTGAGGTTTGGGGTCTGTGTTGGATGGGTGGAGTCGTGGTAAAAACGCTGATTCTCAGCGCTCACCCCAGATTGATGGGTTGATGGACGGGTACTGGGGCTTGACCCCCGGGGGAGCTCTGCCATTAACAGGTCTTGCTAAGTTGCTGAGGCTGGTCTTGAACTTGAGATCTTCCTGCCTCAGCCTCCTGAGTTGCTGGTATTACAGGTGTCCGCCACTGTGCCTGACTCCTGCCTGATTTATTAAATATGAATATCAGGGAGTGAGTTCTGAAAAAAAAAATTTTTTTAAACAAACTGCCCTTCATGATTCTTAGGCACCATCGGGGTTGAGAACATCTGCCTAAATGGTGTGATTGAGGAACTGAACAAACGCCCTTCCCCTGCAGCCTCCCAGCTGCCAGAAGTCTGTCCTCACTTTGGCTCTGTCCCTTGTTTATCACTGCAACAAACTTTTTTTTTTTTTTGAGTCCCTGGAAAGCCCATGAGGCCTCCCTGGGATCAGCCACTCAGACTCCACCCTGAAAGGAGCCTGAAAATGGTCAAGTACAAATCCTGAAGAGGACAGAGAAATGCAGTCTCTTTGACTTGCCTGCTTGGTTCCGACTCCTCACAGACAAATTGGCTAGGGAGGTGGCCGGAAAGAAGTGACCCTGTTGGAGGACCACAGTCACCAAGAGCACAGACCTGACTCCATTCCCTCCTCTGGACCCTCAGCAAACAGAGTGAACAGTACTCCCCGCATGGGGAACTTGTAGGGTACCCAGAGCAACCCAGGTGCTCACGGCTCCAAGTAGGCACCCCTTCCCTCTGCCCACCCTTCCCTGACCTTCCAGGCTTGCATCCAGAGTATTCCCAGTCACCAACTCTAATCCAGGCCCAAAGCTGTCTAATATGCTAGCCAGTGGCCATGTGTGGCCATTTAAATTTAAGCTGATTAAAATCAAATCACACGTGGGGCTTGGTGGCACATGCTTATGATCCCCAGCAACTAGAGAGGCTGAGATGGTTAGCAAGTGTTGAGTCCAGCCTCAGCAACCTAGTGAGACCCTGTCCACCCCCACCATAGAATAAGTAAAATAAGATAAAATAAAAAAAGACTGGGGATGTGCCTCAGTGGTTTGATCCCTAGTACCAAAACAAAAGAAAAACAGAAAGTTAAACCAAATGAAAAATGTAATTCCTCAGGTGTATCAGCCACATTTCAATTATCAGTGACCACATGTATGGTCAGCCCAGATACAGAGCATTCCCCATCAGTGGAAGTTCTACTCGGCAGTCCTGATCTGTGTCTTCTAGAGGTTTCTGTCTGTCTTCCCTCCCTTCCTTCCCCCTGTCTTCCTCTCCTGTCCTCCTCCTTTCTTTCTTGGCACCGGGGATTGAGCCAGGGCCTCATGCTGGACAAGCTCGTTCTCACAGGTAATGGCTGAGCCAGATAGACAAATCTCTGCCCCACCTGCCATGTAAAAAGAAGGTAGCCTTGGGCAAGTGACTGAATCTCTCTTGGGGCTCCATGTCACCATCTGGAAAATATAAAAAAAAATTATACCGCCGGTCCTCTGTACCTACAGGTCCCATATCCAGGGATTCCACCCAAGTACACTGAAAAATAATAGAAAAACAATTGCCCTCATACTGAACACATACTGATTTCCCCTACCTTTTCATTATTCCCTAAATAGTATAGTTCTAACAAGTATGCAGACAGCGTTTACATCGTTAGGAGGGAAGACCTAAAGTGTATGGGAGGATGTGAGCAGGTTATATGTCATTTTATAGAAGGGACTTGAGCATGCACAGATTTGGGTATCTGAGGGGGTCCTGGAACTGAGGATGACTGTAGTACCTCCCAGGGTGGAATGAGGATCAAATGTGCTAAGGAATAGTTTAGAAAAGTCCCCAGCACCAAGCAAGTGCAGTGAAGCCAGCTCCGTGGTGCACGCCTGCAATCCCAGAGACCTGGGAGGCTGAGGCAGGAGGATCTCAAGTTCAAAGCCAGCCTCAGCAACTTAGTGAGGGCCTCAGCAACACAATGAGACCCTGTCTCAAAACAAAATACAAAAAAAGGTCTGGGGATATTGTGTCTCAGTGGTGAAGCACCCTTGGGTTCAATCCCCGGGACCAACATAGAATACAAAAGTAAAAAGAGCTGAGGATACGGCTCAGTGGTAGAGCACCCCTGGGTTCAATCCCCAGGGCTGCAAAAATAAAAACAAAAGTGTAGTTAATCATTTATTCGTTTCAAGATTTATTTTGAGCTCCAATTGTGTTGCAGGCACAATTCTACGAGCTGAGATGCAGAAGTGAACAAAACGGACAGAAATCCCCAGGTTATGGAGCTTCCTTCTAGCGGGGGAAAGAGCAGGATGTAAATTAAAAATATAGTATGATAGCAACTAATGCCAAGGGGACAAGCCTGGGAGAGAGGGTGGCACCGTGGGTTGGGGACGGTGTGATGCAGAACTGGTCTTTTAGGGGACGCCTGGCTGAGGGGTGATGTTTGAGAGAAAGCCTAATGGAAACAGGAAAATATTTAGAGATTTCCTGTGCTCCCCCCTTGGGCAGGAAAACTCCCGCCTCCCCTGAGACCATGGATCCTCCTCGAGGGCCTCTTATGTTCTGGGGCAGAGGGTTCTTTAGGGACACACAGATGTCCCCCCCACCCCCAGAGAAGCTCCTGTGTCTCTGAGGACAGAAGCCTCAGCCATTCGGCCCTGTGGACACCAGCTGGGCAGGCATGTGCCAATTGTCACATCATTGACTCTGGGTGAGGTGCAGATCATTTTTTTTTTTGGCAGTACTGGGAATTGATCCCAGGGGTGCTTCACCACGGAGCCACATCCCCAGCCCTTTTTTTTTTTTTTTTTTTTTGTCTATATTTTGAGACAGGGTCTCACTAAGTTGCTGAGGTCGACCTTGAACTTGTGGTCCTCCTGCTTCAGCCTGGCGAATTGCTGGGATTACAGGTGTGTGCCACCATGTGCAGCTGAGGTATAGGTCTTTTAAAGAGAGATTATTTCCTCTGGTTCTGGAGATTGAGCGCAGATATCCTCTACCACTGAACTATAGGCCTGATTATTTTTTATTTTGACACAGGGTCTCGCTAAGTTGCCCAGGCTGGCCTTGAACTTGTAATACTCCTAATAGCTAGAATACAGACAGGCATCTCCACAGCCAGCTCAGGGGGTTTTTGAGGGCTGCAGTGGCCCTGGAAGGCCTCACCCCGGGGGTCCTTGGGGAGTGCCTTTTGGGAAGTCAATCTGCGGGCTCCGCCCACTGCCCTTCCCGAGGGATCAGGGATGTCAGAAGTCCCTAGCAGCGGGAAACCTTGTCTGCTACAGCCCTGAGCTTGGGTTTCACTTTTAACTGAAACTCAGCAGACTACCCTCCCTCCCATCTGCCTCTTGCCAGCTCTGTGCCTGGCTTTGTCCCCATCTGTGTGGCCCTGAGGCCTTGTACCCAGGCTGTCCCCCCATCACCCGTTCTCCAACTTGCGTCCCTCTCCACCTCCCAAGCTCCTTCCGGAAAGCATCCTTTGGTCTTCCCTGTCTATGTAACAATTGCAGTCAATGCGACAATTTACGAAGTGCTGATTGTATGTAGGAAGTGTGCTGAGCTCTTGTGCCTGCGATCATCTTGATTCTCCTTAACAGCCTCAGGTGGGAGGAACGCAGCACCCTGGCCTGGGTGGGGTGGGCTACAAACAGGAAGGGAGGGTCAGAGGTCAGCTTGAGATTAGACCACCTAAAGAGCAGGCTTACAGAGAGCGGGTACAGAGGAGGCCTGAGCCCGGGGGTGGATGTGGGGCCTCCACAGGCGGATGCTATTTTAAGCCCCGACACTGGCTGTGATCACCCTGGGCTGGATAATGGGGAAAAGAGGGGGCCCCCGAGCCTCTTCTGAAGCCACAGGAAGAGGAACCAGCAAGGGGACTTGAGACATGTGGCCAGTGAAGCCGGAGAGAGATGGGGACCATTGTGCTCCCAAGAAGAGGGAGAAACCACTGTCCAATGACGCTGAGCGGTCAGTCGGGGGGACCAAGCTTGATTTAGCAACAGGCAGGTCCCCGGGAAGCTCTGGTGAAAGGGCAGGGACCCAAGGCTGGTGAACAGGAGGATAGGAGAGCCCCAGGTGGTGGCGCTCACCTGTGATCCCAGTGACTTAGGAGGCTGAGGCAGGAGGGTGGCACATGCAAGACCAGCCTGGGCAATTTGGCAAGACCCTGTCTCAAAATAAAAAAGGGCTGGGTTACGGATCTCAGGTGGAGCACCCTGGCTTCACTCCCCAGTACCCATCCCTCCAGAAGAAAGCAAAGAGGGAAAGGAGAACGGGAGGGACACGGGAAACGGGGGTAGGCAACACTCTTGAGGAGGGCAGCTGTCAATGAATGGCATGTTCATGGGCCAAAGTACAGGTTGACTAGGGGGAGGCTGTTTGCTTTTTTAAAGAAGAGTGAAACAGCAGCATGTTACATGCTGATTAAAGGACCTAATAGAGACTAAAACATTGACAGAGAGGTGACCTTGTGTAGGTGAAAAGAAACAGGCTCAGAGAGGTTCAGTAACTGGCTCAAGATCACACATCAAGGAAGTGACAGACGGGGCTGAGCTGCTTCTATCACATCATGGGTGTTGCCAACAAGCCCTTCTCTTCCCAGGACAGAGGGACAGGGAGGTCGTCTGTCTTCCCAGTGTCCTCATTAGAGACTCACTGCCCCCTCTTGCCCTAGGAAGTACTTATTGCCTGCCCCTCCCCTCTCGCTCTTTCCCCTTGGAACTGGGGAGTGAACCCTGGGCACTCAACCACTGAGCTCCATCCCCAGCCCTTTCTTATGTTTTATTTAGAGACAGGGTCTCAGCAATTTAGGAATTGCTGAGGCTGGCTTTGAACTTGAGATCCTCCTGCTTTAGCCTCCTGAGCTGCTGGGATTACATGCCTGGCCTCCAGTATTGCAGAAAAACCCCAAACTTTCTCTATTTCTCTGTTTTGAATTTCATTGCATGGATATACAGAATTTATTTATCTAGTCCCCCACCCTTTAAAATCTTTCTTTTTAGTTGCAGATGGACACAATACCTTTATTTTGTTTATGTGGTGCTGGGGATCAAACCCAGTGCCTTGTGCATGATAGGTGAGCACTCTACCAGCGAGCCACAACCCCAGCCCTCAAGTCCCCTTTTGATGGACATTTAGTGGTTTCCTGCCTTGCTAGACAGTGTTGTGGGGTACCATTGCATCCCTCATGTGGCATGAGTGCATTCCTGCAGGATAAAGTCCTCAAAGTGGGGTTGATGAATCAAAAGACACGTGTATGTATACGTGTGTATGTGTGTGTGTGTGTGTGTGTGTGTGTGTGTGTGTATATATTTGGTACTGGGGATTGAACCACACAGGGGGCACTTAACCACTGACCCACATTCCCAGACCTTTATTTTTTATTTTGAGACAGGGTCTTGCTAGGTTGCTTAGAACCTTGCTAAATTGCTGAGGCTGGTTTTGAACTTGCAATCCTCCTGCCTCAGCCTTCCAAGTTGCGATTTATGATTTTGACTGAGAATAAAAGTTGCTTTGATTTATACTCCTAGTGACAATGTGATGTCCTCACACCTCTTCCAGTGTGTTATTAAAGTGGCGTCTACCTAGAAAATGGTATCTGGGTGGAATTAATCTGCATTTAATTTATATGAGTGAGACTAGATTTTTTCCCACAGGTAATAGGCTTTAGCATAATCTATTCATATAGTCTACCTGTTCTTTTTTTTTTTTTTCCTTTGGTACCTGGGATTGAACCCAGGGGCACTTAACCACTGAGCCACATCCCCGGCCTTTCTTTATTTTTTATTCTGAGACAGGGTCTTGCTAACTTGTTTAGGGTCTCCGTAAATTGCTGAGGCTGGCTTTGAACTCAAGATCCTCTGCCTCAGTCTCTCCAGCCGTTGGGATCACAGGTGTGTGCCACCGCACCCGACTTTCATTTTTTAAAAATCTTTTTCTTATTGTTTATGGGAGCTCCTAATAGATCAAGGAATTCAGTCCTGTTGTAATGAGTTGAGTTGTGGACATTTTTTCAGGTGGTCGGTTGTCTTGTGACTTTACTTTTTGTTAGTTGGGGTCAGTTTTTGCCATGCAGATGTTTGTTTTTGAACTGTAGATGAATTCTTGGCTTCTAGGTCGATAGTGTTTTTTGTTTTTTTGTAGTTGTATATGGGCAGCGTGCCTATATTGTGTTTGTCTATGTTTTTAATGTGGTGCTAAGGATCGAATCCAGAGCCTTACATGTGCTAGGCAAGTGCTCTGCCACTGAGCTACAGCCCTGGCCCAGTTAATAGTATTCTAAAATATTCTCCGTTTCCTTCTGATGCTTTAAAGTGTTTTTGTTTTTGTTTTTAAATGTTGTTGCTATTACTATTTTGTATGGGGGATTGAACCCAGGGATGCTCTACCACTGAGCTCCATCCCCAACCCTTTTTATGGTGAGACGGGTTCCCCAGGCTGGCTTTGACCTTGCCATCCTCCTGCCTCAGCCTCTGAGTCGCTGGGTTATGGGTGTGCACAACCAGTCCTGGCAAAGCAGGGCTTTTACTGGAGCATCGGGAAATTCACTGAACTTGACTGCTCTATTCCCCCTGAAGGTCCTTGGGATTAGACCTTCGCCAGCACGCCTGGTCCCACACTGTTTCAGATGTGGGTAAGGCGAACCCTCCCATTTCTGTTTTCTCAGAATCTCGCTGGCTCTGTCTCCTTGTTTACTTTCCCATTTGAACTTTAGAATCAACTTGCCTAGTTCAAAGAAAAAAAAAAGTCCTGTTGGTATTTTTATTAGCACAGAGTAAGCTTGAGGAATTAGTTGAAGGAGCATGGATTCACTTAGATACTCTAGTGCTGAGTCCCCTCTCTTGAAACAGAACGCGGGATGTGTTACAGCAGAAGTCCAGCAGCCCCGAGAGTCTTCACCAGACCCACAGCCCGAGCCCAACAGAACTAACCCCGTGTTCCCCCTGGGGAGAGAGCCACCTCTTTGTGGTGACGTTTAGATGTTGAGTTTTGCTTCCTCCTGTCTGCTGTGGGGGGTGGAGACTGGAGAGGGCAGCGCCCCGGTAGGTGGACCTGGTCTGACCCCTCCTTCCATCCTCCAGAAACTGATTATGAGCCAGGTCGTGTTGCACCCCAAGGCTACCCTGAGAGATGGGGAGATAAGCCTCACGTGCTGTATCCCTGGGAAGGCAGAGGGCTGTGGAATAAACACGAACCAGGAGTCCAGGGCCCGGAGTCCAGCCTGGCCACGTGACACACTGGTGGTACAACTTTTGGGACCTTTCCCTCCTCTTCTATAGAAACGAGCAACTTCATTGGGCACTGTGGTGCACGCCTGTCAACCCCAGCAGCTCAGGAGGCTGAAGCAGGATGATCGCGAGTTCAAAAGCCAGCCTCAGCAACTTAGTGAGGCTCTAAGCAACTCAGTGAAGACCTGTTTTAAAATACAAAAAGAGTTGGGGAAGTGGCTCAGTGGTAGAGTGCCCCTGGGTTCAATCCCTAGTACCAAAAAAGGAAGCAAGACAGGGAGGGAGGGAGGAAGGAGCTTCAGTTAGACACAATGGCACCCACCTGTAACTCCAGTAACCCAGGAGGCTGAGGCAGGAGGATCACAAGTTCAAGGCCAGCCTCTGCAATTTAACAAGACGCTGTTCAAAATCAAAAGACTGGGGGATGTATCTTAGTGGTGGAGCACCCTGGGTTCCTTCCCTGATACTGGGATGGGGGGGAAGAAAGGAAGGGGCAGCAGCTTGGTCTGAACCCTCCCTAGGGCCCTCTCCATCTTCACATAGCCACCCACCCTTACGCAGCACCCATCCCTGACTGCAGCTCCTCTTCTCTGTTTAGACCACAGCCCCTGCGCCTCTCTGCAGCCCCTTCCAGTCCTGCTGTTAATCTCTGTGTATCTTAATCTCCTCCGGGGGTTAGCTGGGGGTGGGGTTGGACTGTTTGCCCTCCTCAGATACCCTTTCCTTTAATTACTTTATAATCTCTGAGAGGGATCCAGGGCGACCTTCTTGGCCTGGGGCCACGTAATGTGTCTGGTGCTGCCGAGGGAGGGGTGAGTGTTTTCCCCTCAAGAAGCCGTGGGTGCACGTGTGGGCTACCTTTTTATGGGTCCTAAGGAGCCTCCCCCCCGCCCCGGCCTTCTCTGGCAATCAGCGGGGCAGATGGGGCGGCGGGCTGAGCCAAGGTAAATACTGCCTGCGCCAAACACAAGACAAACACCGGCAGGTACAAGAGGTACAGACACATTAGGGCAGGGTGGGGAGGCTCCTGCCAGGGGAGCCATCACCCTGAGAAGAGGGTTTGGACAAACTGGGCTGCCAGCCAGGATAGAGAGGGACACAGTCCAGAGTCTGGAAGCCCCACAGTCTCGCCTGTCCTAAATGACATCTTGGGGTCTCAGGGAGAAGTGACCCAGGGATGGAAGGACCCGGGAGGGAGGGAGATGGAGTCAGAGGTGGTGGTGCCTCTTTTATTTCTTTGGTGCTGAGGATTGAACCCAGGGGTGCTTCACCTCTGAGCCACATCCTCAGCCCTTTTGAAATTTTATTTAGAGACAGGGTCTTGCTCAGTTGCTTTTAAGATAACTCAGCATACAAATGCTGTTTGTATGGGGTCAGGGAGAAATCTCAAGGTGTGACTCCACACTCCTGAGATCCCCGGGCCCTACTAGGGGTGGCCGGCTGGAAGGGGGAGTCTTGCTCCCCTTTATGCAAACCCCTCAAACCTCAGGGCTCCTTTTCCCAGGACTCTGAAGTCTCAGAAGGTGTAGGGCGAGCAGGGAAGGGGAGAGGGAACGAGGCGGTGGAGAGAGGTGGGTGGGCACCCCAGAAGAAGGGAACTGGGGAGGGGTAGAGAGAGAGGTGACCTGGGCAGCCCCTTCACTTCTCTGATCTGTGGCTCCCTGTACAGTGGGGATGTGCCTCCCTCGCTCTCAGTGCTGCTTGAGGAGACTCTTGGGTCAGGGCCTGGCCCGCGGGGCGAGTGCTCTGTGATGACGGTTCTGACTATTATCACAGTAGAAGCCCATTTCAGCCCTTAGATGGAGAGTGCAAGGAGAGGTGGCCGAGGACACTGGGGACCTGCCCTAGCCTGTGTGGGACCGCAGTCTGCATTGGTTTCCCTTTGCACCTGGGCTGCCCACATTCTCCTAGCAACCTCTGGACATCCACCTCCTTTCGGATCAAGGCCCCAAGCACTGAGAGGGGACCTTTAATTCTTGCATGACCCAGTCTGAAACTCTGTGCCTCTGAAACCTGAGAGATGGGAGGCTGACAGCTGGACCCCGTGTGCCTGCTAAGGAGACGGGATTAACAGGCGCGAGTTAAGCCTGTGTCCTCGGTGGCCGGCCGGCGGCCTGTGTACTGCTTACATAAATGGGGCCAGGAAGCTGAACTTGTTTTTTCTGGCAAGAGCAAGGGTGTGCTGCCAGAGAATTGAGAAATCGGTTTCTCGTGGGCCTGTTTTTCTCAGGTTATTGACATTTGCCAGTTTACATGGACAGGGGAAAAGAAAATCAGAGCAACAACAAAGCCATTTGGGTTTCTAGCATCCTAATGGGGGAAGAACCCCACTCCCCAAGAGCTGTGCTGCAAGGTCCCTGCTCCAGGGGTGTCCCTTGTGGGCAGGGATTTGTGGGATTGCTGGCTGGGATCTACTAGGATCTACGCTCTCCTTCCCTTAAGGAATGGGAGGCAAGGGAGGGGGTGGGAATTTCTCTGCCCTGGAGCTCTCCAGAGAGAGAAATGTGTTTGTCTCAGGGCCCTGGGATGACCTGGCCCCATCCTTCTCCCGAGTCCTCACCTGTTACAATAGTATGTTCATAGATGGCGTCTGTGTTGCAAGGTGGCATTGTCCGGGGTAAGCAGCCGTGCTTCCTGCCCTGGGAGCTAATGATGTGAGACCGTGGGATGCTGAGACGGCAGGAGTAGGGGCTGGTGGGGACCTCCAACCTCAGTCTGAACCTGCATTTTTCAGAAAAGGTGAAAAGTGGGCTCTGCCAGGGGCAGTGACGTGCCCCCAGCTGCCTGCCAGTCCTGGGCAAGACCAGGAATAGAATGCGGTCTCCTGATGGTGCAGTATAGAAGAGCAGAGCCGGGGAGGCCTCCAGTTGGTCAGGGACTAAATGCAAAGTGCACTTGAAGATTGAAAAGGCACTTGAGGCCAGGTGTGCTGGTGCACTCCTGTAATCCCGGCAGCTTGGGAGGCTGAGGCAGGAGGATCCTGAGTTCAGAGCCAGCCTCAGCAACTTAGGGAGGCCCTAAGCAACTTAGCAAGACCCTGTCTCCAAATAAGATAGAAAGAAGGGCTGGGGGTGTGGCTCAGGGGGTGTGGCTCTCTCCTTTTCTGATCTGACCCTCAGGAAGGGACTTTGTTTCTCTGCTGTTCCTATTTCTTCATGGAACCTGGGATAAGGGTGCTCCCTTCCTGCTTCTGACTGGTCTTGGCGGGAAAAGGAGGACTCGGAATCCGTGGATGCCCCTTCCTCTCTCCTGGCTCTCGGGTGCTTTCTGATGCCTAGGAGCTGGGGTGGGGGACAGCTGATTTACTCTCAAGGTGATGGGGAGAGACTCAGAAGCAAGGAGCAGCGCCAGCTCCCATCCTGGGGACTGGGACAGGAGGTGGGAGGGAGATGGGGCCTCCTTCTGCCTCCAGAGCCAGGACTGGTCCCCTTGGAGGATGCTCACACCCTCCCTGCTCTCTGTAGGTCAAACCTCCTTCCTTACTGTGCTTCAGATACTTCAGACCCCAATCCTTCCCAAATTCTTCACTTTTTTTTTTGATACCGGGGGCGCTTAACCACTGAGCTGCATCCCCAGCCCTTTTTGTATTTTATTTAGAGACAGGGTCTCACTGAGTTGCCTGGGGCCTCGCTAAATTGCTGAGTGAGGCTGGCTTTGAACTTGCCATCTCCTGCCTCGGCCTCCTGATCCCCTGGGATTACAGGTGTGCCGCCCGCCGGCTCCAGGACTCTTCCTGATACCTTTGCGTATTCTGTTCACTCCTTGAAATGCCGTTCCCAGCAGCTGCACTCTCCAGGCTCCCGTCATTTCTCAAGGTCGTGTCTCCTTGCCCCTTTTAGAATGGTGTGTCCTCCATCTCACCTCCCTCAACACCTCAGGATCAGTTATTTCAGAATAGCCTGAATTATAGGTGATTTTAAGTCCTCCACAGGGGTCTGTGGATGCTAAACAAAATAAAATACAGAAAGGAGGCGCAGAGCCAGCACAGAGTACGTTTTCAGTAACAACATGTGAATTTTCTTCATGATTTGACTTGAACTATGCTTCCTAGATCCTTCACAGTCAGATAAGTGCTGACGGACGGATTGAAACTGAGTTAAATGCTCTAGAAGCCACTGTAATGAATAATGAGAATGAGCCCCTGCTCTTGATGCAGGTGAGGAACAGAAATTCTTGATTTCTTAAGCAGGAGACAGGCACAGGCTTGCCATCGCGGTCCTGAGAGCCTGGGCATTTGCTCAAGGGCGGATGCTGAGCTGTGCGCTGGATCCCAGCTTGTACCGCACCTGCCCGCCCTGCGCCAGGGCCGCTGCCAGGTTGGGTGGGAGCGCCCAGCTGCTGGGGCACGTCCTGCAGGGAAGCGGGCTCTTGGGAGCATGTGGCCACTACGGGTCTCTTCCTTTGACCGCAGAGGCTGAGCCCACAGAGGGTTCCTGGTGCCCATCAGGGGGTCAAGGCTGCGGGGGAGGAAAGTGCACAGGACAGTCCAGGGAGCATCCACACAGAGCTGCCAGCGCTGGGTGGGGGCCTGCCATCTGAAAGTGTCCCAGAAGCTGTTTGTCTTGAAAATCTACCTTATCCCCAGAGGCCCTGAGCTCTGCGACCTCCTCCTGGGTGTGTAACAACCGAGGCCCAAGTCTTTGCTTTTAGAACGAACACACACACACACACACACACACACCTGTAGACCCCATGTGTTGTGTGCATATCTATGGACACACTTTTTTCCCATTGTAAGAGTAATATACGCTGGGCGTGGTGCGGTGCCACACGTCTGCAGTCTAGCGACTCAGGAGGCTGAGACAGGGGGATCCCATGTTCGAGGCCAGCCTCGTCAACTTTGCAAGACTCTGTCTCAAAATAAGATTTTTTTAAAATTAAATAAATAAATAAAAGGGATTGAACATGTAAAGGGCCCCTGGGTTCAATCCCTAGTACCAAAAAAAAAAAAAAGAAAAGAAAGAAAAGAAAAGAAAAAGAAGAAAATATTAATGTAAGCATCTTGTAGAAAGATTTAAAACTACAGAAAAGCCAGGTGTGGTGGCATGTGCCCATAGTGTCATCTACTCAGGAGGCTGAGGCAGGGGAATTGAAGACCCACCTGGGCAGCCTAGTGAGACCCACAGCTCAGAAAAATAGATTAATAAATGAATAAATAATGAAACAGCAGAAATCTAAAAGGAAGAGAAAGAAATTATCCCATAGTAAAAGCAGAAAAATTTAAAACTTAAAATCAAAATTCCCCAAACAAATAAACCAAAGCAATCACCCCTGTTCCCACATTAGGAGAGGAGGGCAGAGGTCCCAGGGGGCCCTTCGATGCCCATCACTTCCCGCCCTCACATCTGCTCCTGGGGCCGGCTGTTGCTTGACAGCAGGACCCAGTGTCCCGGGCAGGAGTTGGGTCAGGAGGCAGGGGGCGGGGGGCGGGGCGGGAAGGCTGCGCTGCCCTGACTTGAGCTCGAGGGCTTCCTATGGTCTGAGAGTCTGTCTTAGAGTCGTCCTGTGTGCAGTGCTTCTAAGAGCAGAGTTAACACAGCCTTGTTTACAGGTTCCAGAGAAAAATGTTTTGAAGCAGAATTGCGACGGCAATACTTGCCAATGGGTGGTTTATAATTAATCATTCCCTATTTTAAAAAAAAAGTGACTCAGTTTTAAAGATTCAGAAAACCATTACTCAAGATCCTTGGCAGAGGAAATGGCCATTATGAGGCTCCCTGCAGCTCTGCTTTTGTGGAAGAGAAAAAAAAAAAGCCTTTTTATTTGGTGTTTCTCTGAGCTGCCCAAATGCTTTGGCCCTTGTTAGCAAGTGGAGGACAGAACAGCTCCTACCATTGTTGAGAAGTCCCACTCAACAGGCAAGAGCTTCCAGCTGGGCTGGGCTTGGGGAGTGACCAGAGACATATTTCCTGGAACTGGCAAAGGCACACACAGAAAGGGTCTCCTTTGGCCTCTAGATTCGTTTTCCTGCCTCCGTGTCTGCCGCGTGTGAGAAGCTCACTTCTCTGGTCTCCCGCAAGGGCCTGTCCACTGCAAAGCCCACGAGGCGCCACCCGGCCACACGGAACAGTGCCTCTGGGACTTGCTAGCATGAAGACCCTGTCCCTGTGGGCACCTCTTAGGTACCCTGTGTGAAACAAACACTTATTAAGCACCCACTGAGTTCTCTGATGTGCAGCCAGGTGGAACTTGCAGGCTTGTGGTCACGGGGGTGGGGGGTGGGGACCTGTGTATACAGTCCCACATCACTTAATGATGGGGACACATTCCGAGAAATGTGTCTTCAGGTGATCTTGTCGTGTGAACTTTCTAGAGTTACACAGACCTGCGGGGTGTAAGTCAAGCATTTGATGTGGCCTCTTGATACCATCGAGGGATGCAGTAAACAGACTGAGAGGCTGCGTGGGGGTCACACTGCACGCTGTTGTTCTACAGTAGGTTTTATTTTACAAGCAGGACTACACTCCAAAATAACTATAAAACGTATCGTTTAGTAAATACGTAAACCAGAAACACAGTTGTTTGTTTGTTTGCTTATTTATCTATGTTTTGTGATACTGGAGATTAAGCCCAGGGATTTTTAGATGTTGATAGACCTTTATTTTATTCATTTATTTATATGTGGTGCTGAGGATCGAACCCAGTGTCTTACACATGCTAGGCAAGCTTGACCACTGAGCCACAACCCCAGCCCCCCAAGGGGTGTTTTACTAATGAGTTACATCCTCAGCCCTTAGTTTCTTTTTTTTTCCTTTTTTTTTTAAAGTCAGGGTCTCACTGGGTTGCTGGCCTCCAATGGCTATCCACTGGCCTCCAATTGCTATCCTCCTGCCTCAGCCTCCTGAAGCTGGGATTAAAGGTGGGCATCACTACACCTAACATTAATTATCATTATTAAGTATCATTTACTGTACATAATTGTATGTGATACACACACACACACACAGAGGCTAAACTGGCTACTTGAGGGTGATGAAGCAGGATGAGCCTTGGTCCTGAGGCCCAGAGTCCATGCTTCCTGAGCTTGAATATGGTGGTCAGCTCACCGGGTACTGGTCAGTCATCTCTGGCTTGATTTCCCTCAGGCTGACTGTAAACATGCTGCCCACCGGTTCTGGCAGGTCGGTGGTGGCCGGGAGGTGCACCTTCCCCCCTGCTCCGCCCGAGGCGCACAGGGCACCAGCTGCCGGTGGGACGCATCCGCCGGGGACAGGGGAAGGTGTGACAGGTTCCTTCTGTGCTCCCTCCCGCGGCCTCGCAACTTCCTGAACGGGCTGGACCCACTTTTACCCCCGGTGCCGGGGTGGTAGCCGGGCCTGGGGGTGCCAGGGAGGCTGTCATCCTGAGCTCCCAGCCCCTGGGCAAGGTGGAGAGGATGGACCCCGTTGGGTCCTCACCCCCACGTCACCCCGGCACCACGAGGAAACACCTGAGCCCGCTGTGACGTCTCGGGGTACCGTCCACGGGTCTGACCCGCACAGTGGCCCACGCCTGGAATCCCAGGGGCTTGGGAGGCTGAGGCAGGAGGATCAGGAGTTCAAAGCCAGCCTCAGCAACTCAGCGAGACCCTGTCTCTAAATAAAATATAAAAAGGGTGAGGATGTGGCTCAGGGGGTAAGCGCCCCTGGGTTCAATCCCTGGTACCAAAAAAAAAAAAAAAAAAAAAAAAAAAGCCCTGGGGGCCCATCACTGTATTCCTTATTCCCTGGTGTGAGGTTGGCTGAAGATCCTTCTGTGATTCAGAGCAGCGCCCTGAGAAAAGTGTCCGTGAAAGGATGAGCTATCCATGGTTCTTTCTTTTCTTTTTTCTTTTGTCCTGGGGATGGAACCCAGGAGTGCTCAACCATGGAGCCACATCCCCAGCTTTTTAAAAAATATTGTATTTAGAGGCAGGCTCTCGCTAAGTTCCTGAGGCTGGCTTTGAACCCTAGATCCTCCTGCCTCCGCCTCCTGAGCTGCTGGGATGACAGATGTGCGCCATTCAGGCTGCACGAGTCAGGCTGTCCGTGACTCCTTCCTGGGACTTTTAGGCAAACTGTATACAAACGGTGCCCATTGTGTGTTGGTGCTCCTAGGCTGCCTGCAACTGCAGATATCCACTCTCCAGCTGATGGACAGATGTTGCTAGCCTGGCAGTAGCCTCCCCCGGCCCCCCGCAAACTGTCCTTTTTGATAGCGTCTCCATCCATCATGAACACGTCAAATTTGAGGTGCTTCTTCAACTGCAGAATCTGTGCAGGAACTTGATGTCCATGATAGGTTTCATCCTTACGGCTGCTTTATCTGGTGGAAAACGGGGAACTGAGAAGATGGGTAGTGATAGGGAGGGTCAGTGGGTCTTCTAAACCTCCTTCAGTCACAGATGGAAATCAGTATGTGACCGGATGTGGCAAGCTGTCACCTTCCTCAGGCTCCCGTTGGATCCTCTCAAGGGCAAGGTACCCAATCATGTCCTCTTCACTGAGGCCTGGCTTCCAGGGACTCCTGCATGTTGGTTGCATGTAGGACGGAGAGAGGGGGCCTCCCTTGCCCACTGTGGAGCAAGAGGAGTCCAGTGGGGGTCACAGGAACCCGCCCAAACTTGCTCGGCTACACCGTGATGTTCACTTAGCTCTCTCTTCCAGCAGCCAGGGCTCTTGTGGTGGGGAGATAAAACCTTGGGTGACTGGCTGCCACCTGTCCTGGCTGTCCATCTGTCCTTTCCCTGCTAGCTCAGAGAAGAGGGTGCCAGGCGGAGGACTTTGGCTCCCAGTGGTGAACTGAGAGGAAAGTTGAAAGACGTGTGTGCAGCCAGACAGGGCCCGACGCCAGGCAGAAGCTGTCTGTGCCTCTGGATGCCTGTGTTCCTAGTCCCTGGACTATGGCCTGCGTCTTATAGGGACAGCCAGACTCCTTGGCCTGGGGCTAGAGGCCCCCTGGGAGCCACCGGTCCTTACGCCCTCTTTCCTGGGGGCCATCTCTGGTGGGCTGGGAGGAAGGATGGGCTCCACGCAGGAGACGACGAACTCTTCCCCAGCAAAAAGCTTTCGCAGATCAAAGAGACACTTGTGCTTGTCCCCAGACCCAGGAGCATGGGCAGGGAGGTGACATCAGGTGCTTGGCCTTTCTGACATCTCTGGTCAGATTTATTGCCGCTGCTTGCTAACGCGTAGTTCTACCCTTGGTTTAAGGGATCAGGTGGGCTTAATAGGAGAACCGGCTGTGTCCCCGGCCCCATTTCCTCAGCTGGTTGGATTGATTTAACTGATTGGTTAATAACTGAGTGCAAGGTGGCTGGGATAATTTTTATCTTAGATTCTGTGAATCTATAACCTGTCCTAAAGCTGGGCTAGAAAAAAAAGTATTTGTTCCGCTAACCTTTAATCTCCTTTCTCTTGAGGAGTCGCACACACAATATTTTTCAAGGGGTGGGTGATGTACTTTGTCTTTTTGACTTTCCAGTAACTTTTTCTTGGATCCCTAGAATAAAAACAGCATCACCATAGATGTTTAGTAGAGAGGCGTCGGGGACCAGAGGAAGCGTGGGACACACCGCCAGACCCCTGGTTCACATCGCAGGTGTGCCTCTATCTTACGGGTGATCTTGGGCGAGTCTCCTGATTCTTCTGGGCCTCAGTTACCATTTATAAAGTAGACCCTAAGGACCCTGAGATTTTGAGACTTCCTTCAGACCTGTGTGTGCCAGGAGCCCTGCTTGATGCCTGGCACTCATTCCTAGGTGTCTTCATTCATTCACTCAAGGGTGCTGTGTGTGCAGGCAGTGTTCCCAGGGCTGGACCATAACAGAGCGCCCACCAGGCTCGGTGGCCCGCGCCTGTAATCCCTGAGGCTGAGGAAGGTAGATTGCAAGTTCAAGGCCAGCCTTAGTAACTTAGCAAGACTCTGTCTCAAAATAAAAAGTAAAAAGGGGCTGGGGGTGTAGCTACGTGGTAGAGCGTGCCTCCCAGGGTTCAACCCCCAGGACCTTTACAAACAACACAACACAACAGGTGCCTCATCTTGTGGTGCTTGGAGCCTTGGGGGAGACAGACTGGGAATGGGTGGTTGCATGGCAGTTGGGATAGGTGACGCGGTGGAGAGGCCTCATCTAGCGAGCGGGACAGGGGAGGCTTTGGGGTAAGGGGTACTTAATGCTGAGTCCAGAAATAGGGGACTTTGTCGTGGGGATGGGGCAGGGGAGGAGCCAGTGTGAGAAGAGCACTGTCTGTGGACAGTGTAGCCCTTGAAGGGTCTCCTCTTTTTTTCTTTCTTTCTCCTTCTTCTCCATCTTTTTTTTTTTTTTTTTTTTTTTTTTTGGTGTAAGGGGAGCTTAACCACAGACCACATCCCAGTCCTTTTTATATTTTCTTTAGAGACAGGGTCTCGCTGAGTTGCTCAGGGCCTCGTTAAGTTGCTGAGGATGGCTTTGAACTCGTGATCCTCAGCCTCCTGAGCCCCTGGGATGACAGGCCTGTGCCACCACCCCTGGCCCCTTGAAGGGCTGTGTTGTGCTGTGTTGTGTTTGTGTGTGTGTGTTTGTTTTACCAGGGGAGTGGGATGGCTAGATTGTGGCTTGAGAAGGCTCATTCTGGCAGCCGGGGGTGTCAGGGGCAGTACCAGGGGCCAGTGTCCTAATCCAGGCAGAGGTGTCCTGGACGGTGACAGATTCCAGAGTTGGTCAGTACTGAAGCCTCTGTGGCTTCCCGAGGCCACGAAGCCGTCCCGTTTCAGGGTGCTGTGGCTCACTGAGTGTTCTCCCTCCCCCAGAGATGGCTGGTGACGTGCTGAGGAGCCTGCCAGGGGCCAGCGTCACCCTGACCTGCCCCGGGGAGGACCTGGGGGCCAACGCCACCGTCCAGTGGGTGCTCACTGGCTCACACCACAGGAGCTGGGCCAGCGTAGGAAGGAGGCTGCTGCTGAGGTCGGTGCGCTTCGAGGACTCTGGGAACTACTCCTGCTCCCTGGACGGCCACCCGGCTGGGACCGTGCAGCTGCTGGTGGACGGTGAGTGTCCTCGGGGCTCTTGATAGCCCGGCTCTGCGCCTTCTAGGAAGACTCCTTGCTTGGTCCTTTAAACTCCTGTTATTTCCTTGGCCCAAGAATTTTTGGGAAAGGCTCCCTGATGTCTTTGGTGCCGCTGGAGGAAGTCCCGGGGGGGGGGGCATCTGGCTGGTGGAGGGCACTGTCTGTCTGTCCTGCCAGTGGACCCTTGACAGCGTGGGGCCCAGAGCCAGACAGCCTGGATTCGAGTCTTCCTCCTTCACACTCAGCTTGACTTCGGCTCCTCAGATCTCTCTGCAAAATCAAGTAAATTTTCTGACCTTAGAGTGTTTCAAAGGTGAAATGGAGTGTTGGGTTGGTGGCCGACACCTGTAAGGTAACGCGGGAGCACGGCAAGTTGGAGGCCAGCCTGGGCAACTATGGAGACCCTGTCTCCAAAGAGATCACAAAAAGAGTAGGGGGTGTATCTCGGGGGCAGAGTGCCGGGTTCAATCCCCAGCACCAAAACCAAAAAGAAAAAAAAAAAAAGATGAAGCAAGAATACTCCCACAGCCGTGACTGCTCGGCACAAGGCAGCTCTCCTGACTTTTAGAATTAGCTCCTTCCGCTGGGCGCAGTGGTGCTGCCCGTAACCCAAGCTGCTCGGGAGGCTGAGGCCGGAGGATCGCGAGGTCAAAGTCAGCCTCAGCAACTTAGTGATACCTTAAAGCAACTTAGCCAGACCCTGTCTCTAAATAAGATATTAAAAAGCTGGGGGTGTGGCTCCGTGGGTAAGCACCTTTGGGTTCAATCCCCAGCACCAAGAAAGCAAAGCCCAAAGCCTCCTTCACTTCCTGATGAAGACTTACTTCACCCAGCCAGGGCCCGGTGCTAGGGCCCGGTTCTGGGCCCTTCCTTGTTTCTCACGTAGTCCTCCCACCAACCCCAGGAAGGAGGGAGGCATTTATCACCACTATCATCATCAGGTCATCTTACAGGTGAGGAACTGAAGAGGGGCTGGGACTTACCCAAGGCCACACAGCCGGGTCTACAGATTCCAAAGTCCCTGTTTTTTTGTTGTTTTTTTTTTGATCATCCTCTTACTTCTTTGGACAGAAGGTTCAAGGGTGGCGCCTCCCTTCTCTTGCCCAGGATCCTTTATCCAGTTTGACAAACAGGACTTATATCTTAATTTTATAGCCTCAGCTAGGCAGGGTGGTGCCCACCTGGAATCCCAGTGATTGGGGAGGCTGAGGCAGGAGGATTGCAGCGTTGAGGCCCGCCTCAGCAACTCAGAGAGACTCTGTCTCAAAATAAAAAGAGCTGGAGATGTAGCTCACTGATAAAGCACCCCTCAATTCAATCCCTAGTACTGCCCTAGCCCCGAAAAAAAATACTTGTCATCCATTAGAATATCTGTGTGAGTCTGAGTTTTAGCTGCAGAGTGGCCAGTCCCCTCAGCAGGGAGGCTGTGCACACCTGTGAGGTCAGGCGTCTCAGGGGAAGCCCTGCGGCTCCTCAGCTTGCTGTTCTCTCCTTCCAGTTCCTCCCGAGAAGCCCCGGCTCTCCTGCTTACGAAGGAGCCTCCTCAGCAGCGTGGTCTGCGAGTGGAGTCCTCGGAATCCCCCGTCCCCCACCACCCGGGCTGTGCTGCTGGTGAAGAAGCTGTAAGTAGCCTGGGCTGGGCTGGGTGTGTGCTCCTTCTCACCCAGGTGAGCTCGCACAGGAAGGCAGAACTGGCCGATTCTAATAAATAAACTAAAAACAAACAAAACTTTTACTTTGAGACAGACTCTCCCTAAGTTGCTGAAGCTGGCCTTGAATCTGTGATCCTCTTTCCTCAGCCTCCTGAGTCTCTGGGATTACAAACCTGCACCACTATGCTCAGCTGAGGGATTGCAAAATTTTATCAGTAAAAAGTAATTCCTGGGGCAGAGCGCGGTGGCACCCGCCTGTAATCCCAGCGGTTTGGGAGGCTGAGACAGGAGGTTCAAAGCCAGCCTCAGCAAAGACAAGGCACTAAGCAACTCAGTGAGACCCTGTCTCTAAATAAAATACAAAATAGGGCTGGGGGTGTGGCTCAGTGTTTGAGTGCCCCTGAGTTCAATCCCCAAGTATCTCCCCCACCAAAAAAGTAATTGCTGGGACTGGGGGTGGAGCCTGTGGCAGTAGTGCTTGTGCCGCACGCACATGTGAGGTCCTGGGTTCGATCCCCAGCACCAAAATAAAAACCCCAAACCAACCAACCAACCAACCAACAACAACAACAACAAAAAGAAGAAGAAACTGAGGTTCAGAGAGATCTTTTAGCTAGAAAGTGGCTCTGCTGGGAACCCGATTCCAGGTGCCTGGTTTCCGTTCCGGGTGCCTGATTTGGGGTGTGGCTCTGAAGAAGATGCCAATGGGGGAGGGAAGGCCAGCCAGTTCTTACCTGTGTCTGGCCCCAAGTGTGTCAGGCTCTTTCTATATGGAGGCAGGTGACAGGAAGTGGTCATGGATGGAGAATCGGAACTGGGACTAGGGGGCCAGAAGTCATGCCTGCCACTTCAAGGTGGCCTAAAGCGCGGGCGTGGGACCCGTGGGATGGGCCCAGCCAGAGCTGTGGAGGACTGAAAGGCGCCCAGCACAGATCCCCACTCGAGTGTTGCCTGGTCTGTCCTCAGACCCAGGGCTCCTCCGTCTAGACGTTTGGCGTCGGGTCTAAGCTGCCGGCCGTCAGAGCACAGCAGTCCCCTGTTCTCCTTCCCAAGGTTTCAACTACCCTTGGTCAGCAGTGGCCTGAAAATATCAGGTAGAAAATTCTAGAAATCAGCCGTGCCTAGGTTTTAAATCAAGCCACTTGGAGTAGCCTGATGGAAGCCTGTGTCATCCTGCCCGGGCGTGGATCCTGCGTTTCAGCCCAGCAGTCGGCCTGCATCACAGCCTCGCCCCATCCCTGGGCCGCCTCCCTGACTGGTGTCTGTGTTCGGCCAGCCCTTGTCTTACTCAGCAGTGGCCCAGGGTAGAGATGCAGGGAGCCCTAGGACAGGAAGGGACAGACGACCTTGGTCCTGTGGCAGCGCTGGGGGCATGCGGGCGGAGCGTGGCAGGTACAGGGTTTGGCACCATCTGGGGCTTCGGGCACTTGCTTGGGTTCTTGGAATACACTCCCTGCAGACAGAGGACTACTCTGCCAAAAAATCAGAACAGTGACCTCCACACGGTGGCTTGGCTGCCACTTGTCTCCAGAGAGTTGCTGGAAGGCCTGATGGTGTGTCTGTGTTCCTGACTCCACGTGTAGATCACCCCCTGCAAAGATACAGCTGCTCTGGGACATTAGTCCACGTTTCTCCATAGGCAGCATGTTCTGCCCGCCGCCTGGCGGCTCCAGACCAGTGTCAGAAAACTGGGTTTTGGTAGCAGAGATGGAACCCAGGGGCACTAAACCACGGAGCCTCACCCCCAGCCCTTTTTATGTTTTATTTTGAGACAGGGCCTCACTAAGTTCCTCCGGGCCTCACTTTTGCTGAGGCTGGCTTTGAACTCCCCATCCTCCTGCCTCAGCCTCCTGAGTCGCTGGGCTTACAGGCGCGTGCCCCGGCACTGACTGATTCACACTGGACACTTCATCTCGAATACTCTGTTGACAATAAGGTGGGAGAGGACCAGGTGTCTAGCTCCACGTCCTCCTCCTCCAGTGGTCTCGGGCGTCTCGGACGTCTGCTGAGAAGCTCTGAGAGAGGGCAGTGGGGATGGAGGCTGCCAGAGCTCCAGGGACCGGGGCCACCGAGGCCCCACAGGGCCTGAGACTCTGAGGCCCAGGAAAGCCGTTCTGGTGTGTTCTGCTTTCTGTTTTGGGCGTGACACTTTCACATCCTCCCCGGCACCCGCCCAGCCTGTCACCCAGCAGCTCCTGGGCTGGGGGAGGCAGGATGGGCGCCCGTGGGGCACAGACGGGCCCTGCCTCCTGGGGTGGGTGGGACCGAAGCCGAGAGGTGCAGGGGACACAGAGCAAGGGTGGCTGTCACTCCCCGGAGCCAGGCTCCCAGAAGCAGTTTGTCCCCTCTGCTAGACTCTTCCCGAGCCCAGGAGCCTCGTTAAAGGCTGGTGATTTGTCCCCCTGCGGCCTAACATGCCCGCAGACTGGCACGGGGCCAGGCTCCCTTGCTGACTCACCTGCCGGAACCGCCACCTTCGAGATGCTTCTAGAGATGCTTCTAGGAGTTCCTCTGCGACACCCAGCATCTCCAGGGGGTGCTTCGTCCTTGAGGGCAGATCATTTTTGTCATTGCCCTGACACCAGGTCAGAGGCTCGGCCTCTCTGCCTCTGTGAGTCTGTGTCCCCCGTGGGGCCAGGAGCCCGGATCCTGCCCCAGCGTCAGCGCTCGGGGCCCCTGAAGCCTCAGTGACAGCTGAGCCCCTCCTCCAGCACCTCCCAGGGGCCATGTCCTAGCCACGGTAGTCCTTTGTCCCTTTGAGGTGGGGCTGTGAATAGTCCCGTTTTCAAATGACAGCACAGAACCTGGAGGCTGGTTGCAGGACTCACTGGGAGTCACCAAAGCTAACGAGAGCAGAAGACCCGGAGCTGGGATCCAGGCCCTGGGATCCGACTCAGAGCCTGAGCGTCTGACCCCGGCGCGGTCCTTCTTTCCCCTCTAGGGGAAGCACAGAAACGGTAGCAGGACCCCCTTCCCCTTTGTTTTGTTTTTTTTTTTTTTTTTTTTTTTTTTTTTTGAGAGGGGGGGAGAGAGAGAGAGAGAGAGAGAGAGAATTTTTAATATTTATTTTTTAGTTCTCGGCGGACACAACATCTTTGTTTGTATGTGGTGCTGAGGATCGAACCCGGGCCGCACGCATGCCAGGCGAGCGCGCTACCGCTTGAGCCACATCCCCAGCCCCTCCCCTTTGTTTTGTGACCAACAGCGAGAAAGTCCCAGCGGAAGACTTCCAGGTGCCCTGCCAGTACTCTCAGGACTCGCAGAAGTTCTCCTGCCAGCTGGAGATCCCAGAGGGGGACAAGTCCTTCCACATAGTGTCCTTATGCGTGGCCAGCGGTGCCGGGGGCAGGGCCAGCGACCCCGAGGCATTTGAGGGATATGGAATCCGTAAGTGAGCTCTCCTCTCCCCAGCCCCACAAGTGTTTTTTTTCTCTTTTGACATAATATTTCTTTTCTTTTTGGTGCTTTTTGAACCTAGGGGTGCTTAATCACTGAGCCACAACCCCAGACGTTTTTTAAAATTTTGAGACAGAGTCCGGCCAAGTTGCTTAAGGCCTCACTAAATGGCTGAGGCTGGCCTCCAACATTTGATCCTCCTGCTTCAGCCTCCCATGTCGCTGGGATTACAGGCTTGCACCGCTCTGCCTTAATATTTCTCATCCATTCCTTGGAGGGGCAGGGAAGGAGCGGCTGAGGGGTTTGGCTCGATGGAGCCCTTTTGGGCATTGACGGATGAGGGTCCCGTCAAGATGCGTGTGTGGGGCTGAGCGTGTGGCTTAGTGCAGAGCGCTTGCCTAGTGTGTGCGAGGCTCTGGGTTTGATCCCCAGCATGGGGGAGGAGGGCAAATAAATAAAAAGATGGGCATGGGGTGGCCTGGTCTGGGGCAGGGCTCCTGCTGCCCCACGGAAGCCACGTTCCCTCTCACAGTGCAGCCTGACCCGCCCACCAACATCATGGTCACTGCTGTGGCCGAAAACCCCCGCTGGCTCAATGTCACCTGGGAAGACCCCCTCTCCTGGAACTCCGACTTCTACAGACTGCAGTTCGAACTCCGGTACCGGGCCGAGCACTCAAAGGCCTTCACCACATGGATGGTGAGTTCATCCGCTGTTTCTAAACAGAAAGGCGCGATGGACACTTGAGGGTCACAAAAAGGGTGTGAAGGAAAAGGAGTGACCTTCCAGGGCCTCTTGGCAGCTCCCCGTACAGCCTGGACGGGGGCCGTCTCATTTACAAAGTGGGAATCATGACGCTGGGCTGTCCCTTCACAGCTGGTTGGCAAGAAGGGTCACAGGGTGGCCGGGACTCGGGCTCTGGGCACATCAGGGAGGGCTGTCAGCATTCGCAGTCGCTGTGCCTCCTGCCCCTAGGTCAAGAACTCCCAGTATCACTGCATCATCCACGACGCCTGGCGCGGCTCAAGGCACAGGGTGCAGCTTCGGGCCCAGGAGGAGTTTGGACTCGGCTCTTGGAGTGAGTGGAGCCCCGAGGTCACAGGGGTTCCCTGGACAGGTACCTCGCGGGCCTGGGGGGAAGGTGGGGGTTGCTTGTCAGTGGATCAGCAATGTGTGGGCTCTAAGGCAGGTCCCCCCAAAGTTGGTGCCCGAAACGGCAACCATTTATCTGCTTCAGACTCGGCTGGTCTTGCCACGAGGTCTGGAGGGGCCAGGGGGAACCACCTGTGGCTGGTGGTGGGGGCTACCTGGCCCTGGTCTTCCCCACCCCTTCCCCGAGGACACCCAGGCTGGGGACGGGGACTCCCAGAGCGGCCGAGAGGAGCTCAGAGGGTCGTACACATGTTTACTCCACCGCAGTTACTAATGCTTTTTATTTTTAAAAAGGTGATAAAAGTGACCCTCCGTGCTTTGGGGTGGATTATGGAAATTAACACGTTGAGTGATGAAATAAAAAATTCTAGAAAAATACGAAGAGAAGAACTATCAACAGTATTTTCCCTTAGCAAAAACCAGTGGGCATATTTTAGTTTTTAAAAAAGACATTCATGTGTGTGTATTTACATATTATATATAATTGTATATATAAAATATTGTGCCAGATGGTGTATAAAACCTGTGATCCCAGTGACTCGGGAGGCTGAGGCAGGAGGATTGCAAGTTTGAGTGAGCCATTTAGCAAGGCTCTAAGCAACTCAGCAAGGCCTTGTCTCAAAGTAAAAAATAAAAGGGCTGAGGCCAGGTGCGGTGGTGCCCACCCGTAATCCCAGAGGCTTGGGAGGCTGAGGCAGGAGGATCAGTGGTCCTGGGGACGTGGCTCAGTGGCCGAGTGCTCCTGAGTTCAATCCCTAGTGCCAACCAAACAACAAAAAACCTAAAAAACAAAGAAAAGGGCTGGGGATGTAGCTCCCTGGTAGAGTGCTCCCGGGGTCAGCCCCAGTAATACCCCCGCCGTTCCACTGTGTCTCTGAATTTGAAGTCTTATAAACAGATTTCCTGCCTAGCTTCAAATGTTTTATTTTTCCAGTTTTTTTTTTCTTTTCCCTCTTTGTTACTGGGGATTGAACTCAGGGGTTCTTAACCACTGAGCCACATCCTTAGCCCTCTTTATATTTCATTTAGAGACAGGGTCTCCCTGAGTTGTTTAGGGCCTCGCCAAGTTGCTGAGGCTGGCTTTGAACTTGCAATCCTCCTGCCTCAGCCTCCTGAGCTGCTGGGATTATAGACGTGGGCCACTGTACCCAGTATGTTATCAAATTTTTTTGAAAATGTACTATTTGCTAACTGCATGATTAATTTTTTTCAATACCCACGGGAGGTGTTTTGTTTGTGTTGGGACTGGGGGTTGAACGCCGGGGTGCTTAACCACTTCCTGCGTTGCTGGGGATTAGAGGCATGTACTACTGTGCCCAGTTTGGAGGTTTTTTTAAAAAAAGAAAAAATTAAGAATTTGTATCAAATTAATACAGAAGGCTTGAGAAGCTGAGGCAGGAGGTCTGCAAGTTTGAGGCCAGCCTCAGCAACTTAGTGAGGCCCTAAGCAACCCACAGAGGCCCTGTCTCAAAATAAAAAATTAAAAAAAAAAAAGACTGGAGATGTCACTTGGTGGACAGTGCCTGGTTTCAGTCCCCAGGACCCAAACAACAACAGCAGCCAGACCCCCAGAATGCCCAGCCGAGGCCCGCGCCCACCGTTGCTGGTCCTCCTTCCTGGAGGAAGCCGCTTGACTGTTTCTAGGTCTTCTGCTGGTGCCCTCGTAACTCTAGTCTTTCTTTTTTTTAATTTCTTTCCTTTCCCGCTCCTTAACTCTGAAGGACAAGCTCAGATGAGTGACTTTTCCCCCTGATAAAACCACTGGAGACTTTATCTAGCAGACCTAGAATGCAGGTGTCTCCCTGACCACACCTGGTCAGCTGGCCTCTCTTTGAAGCTTCCAGAGATAAGGAGCTCACCCCCAGCGTTCTCCGTGTGGAACACCTTCCAGACTCGATTGTTTTCTAACCCTGCAGCACAGTCGAATCAAATCAGTCACTCATTCTCTTTCTCCTTGTTGGTACTGGAGACCCAGGGGTGCTCAACCACTGAGCCACATCCCCAGCCTTTTTATAATTTTTTAATTTTGAGACAGGGTCTTGCTAAATTGCTGGGGCTGGACTTGAACTTGGGATCCTCCTGCCTCAGCCTCCCCACTGGCTGGGATGACAGGCATGCACCACGCCCACTCAATTAGTCATTCTAAATTACTTAGCAATTAAAAGAATAAGGCCAGACCAGCACCACCGTGAGGCCTGCCTGTGATCCCAGCAACTCCGGAGCCTGAGGCAGGAGATCATAAATCCAAGGCCATTCTGGGAAAGTTAGGAAGGCCTTCAGCAATCCATGGAGACCCTTGTCTTAAAATAAAAAGGGCTGGGAAGGTAGCTCAGTGGTAGAGCACCCAAGGAGTCAATTCCCACTACTGTATTTAAAAAAGAAAGAAAAGAAAAAAAAAGTCCTGATTTAATAGTCATTGATTGATGGTGGTAAAGTGTGCCCGACATGAAGTCTGTCACTGTGACGGTTTCAAGTGTGCAGCTTTGTGGCTTTAAGTCCAGGCGCACCTCCAGAACGTTCTTATCTTGCAAAACCGGAACTCGGTCCCTCCACAGGATAATCCCCCATCCTCCCATCCCTGCCCCAGCCCCTGGCAGCCCCTGACATTCTGCTCTCTGTCCCTGACTGTGACGACTCCAGATGGTTCCTTTTGTTTGGAGACAGGGTGCTTCAAACAGGTGGAGCCACGTGGGACGTGTCCTCTGGTACCCGGCTCATTCCGCTGCCTGTGACTTGTCTTCAGGGCCCACCCACGTGGCAGCCTGGGTCAGACTCTCCTCTGGAAGGCGGTGGTGGGCTGTTGTGCAGAATCACGTCTCTGGTGCCCTCCTTCCCCTGTCCTGGGGCACTTGGGCTCTTCTGTCTTGGCTTCGTGAATGACGCTGCCGTGGACAAGGCCGTACAGAGCTGTTGGAGTTCCTGCTTTCGGTTCTTTTGAGTCGACACCCAGAAGTGGAATTTCTGGGTCACGTGGCAATTCTATTTTTAATTTTTTGAGGAACTTCTGTCTCCCTGCTCCCTTTCATATTCACTGCGGAGTGCACAGACCCACCTCCCGACACTAGTTATCTTCTTTGCCTTTGGGCCCTCCCCTCCCCTCTCCCTTCCTTTCTTTATCTCTCTTTTTGAGACAGAGTCTCAGATTCCAGGCTTAAGGGATCTTCCTGCCTCAGCCTCTCCAGTAGCTGTGAATACAGGAGTCCACTTAGTTCTTATTTTTGGTACCAAGAATTGAACCCAGGGGCACTTCACCACTGAGCCGCGTCCCCAGCCCTATTTTGTGTTTTATTTAGAGACAGGGTCTCACTCAGTTGCTTGCTAAATTGCTGAGGCTGGCCTTGGACTCGCAATCCTCCTTCCTCAGCCTCCCAAGTCTCTGAGATTATAAGTGTGCGCCGTCACTCCCAATTTAGAAGGTCTTCTTACGTGGGCCAGCACTGGCCTTGCTCTGTCCCCTGGGCTCCTCTGAGCCCAGCCTGCTCTCTGCATTCTTCCGGAGTTCTCAGAAGATCTGCTTGCACTCCTCTTGCCAGGCGGCTGCATGGGAGGGTTGGGAGTTTCTCACTTGGCTGCCACCTGCCCCTGAATCTGGTCTCATTTGTGGACGTATCTCTTTAAATTGTTGGCATCCTCTCTTCTGTGGAAGACGCTCTAGCAGGGGCCATCTGGGCAGCCTGGGGACTGTCTTGGACTTTCCAGCCTTGGCTCATGTGCTGGAGTGACCCCACGAGCTCAGAGAATCTGGTTCCTCCTCCTGAGCAGCTGGAGAGTTGAGCTCCTGTCCCGGGTGGATGGCATCTTCACACCCGCGACGAACTTATCCAGGAGAGAGACCTGCAGCGCCCTCTCCACGGAGGGTGGATGCGACGGGGGACGCAGGATAGGAATGGGGGCAGGTTGGGGAAAGTGAGAAGGAGGTTGGGAGACCGGGTGAGGCGTGCTCTCCTGCCGGTGGCGCCGTGTGACTGTTAGGGACATGTCAGGGCTCCAGGGACTCTATCCCCGGGCTTCCTGGTACCAGGGACCTTCAACACTGAAAGCCCAGACAAAAAGGATGCTGCCTGGAGGGTCTGAGTGGAGGAGGAGAGGCCCGCCTTGGCCTCGCCCTGGGGGAAGCTGTGTAGGGGCCGGAGGTGGAGGAGGGGCGCGGGGCCTGGACTTCACAGGTGCTGGGGACACCGCCCAGCATCTGCACCAAGGCATGTTTGTGGGGACGAGTGGGCCGCGTGCGTGTGTGTGTGCGTGTGTGTGTGTGTGTGTGTGTGCATGCCCCCCTCCCCCCATGGGACAGGTGCCGTCGCCCCGTCTTAGGGCCCTTGCTTTGGCCACCAAGGCCAGGACACTGCTGTCAGCCCCTGCAGTAGTGGCTCTTGGAGACGCTCCTGGGGCCCTTGACCACAAGGAGCAGAGACCACCTGTGACCGGCAGCTCCTCCCAAGTGGGAGTCCGCCCAGCTTCACCCTCTCCTCTCTCTGACGCAGGGATGTGCAGTCTGGGTCCCCAGGCCCCTGTTCACCGCGAGCCGGGGCAGAGCGCCTAGGGAAACTCCGTCAGGCGGAGGGGGGGGGGCTTCTTTTTTCTGTTTGAAAATCCCGTTAACTCCTTCTCCCAGTCCCCAAGAACGGGGGCCACACCCCGTAGAGAAGGTTGGGTTTTGCCTTTGTCACACATGTGGGTGGCCTGAGGCCAGCGCCAGGGAGCTGCAGGCCATTAGGTCCCCTGGCCTGGACCTGCAGCTGTGGGACCTTCTCCCCACGTGGGCCATCCCATCAGGGGACCTCATTTGCTCCTCTCCTCAGCACCAGGTGGGACAGCTGCCAAAGAGGGCTTGGTCACAGGGATCTCATCCTGCTCACTGATGTGGCTCCCCACACTCCTCCATCTGGGCTCTTTCCTTCCATGTACCCTCTCTCTCTCTCTCTCTCTCTCTCTTTTTCCGGTACTGGGGGTCAGACCCAGGGAGCCGTACGGCAGCCCAGCCCTTTCTAGAAAACTTTATTTTGGGACAGGGTCTTACTAAATTGTCACACTAGCCTCAAACTCGACTCTTCCTCCTCAGCCTCCCCAGTGGCTGTGGTCACAGGCCTGTGTCACTGTGCCTGGTCCTTGGACCTGCCTGTCCGGCTGGGCGTGCTGACCCCACTCCTTGCCTACCTGGGGCAGAGCACTGGTCTGCAGGGAGACAGACTTGGGTCCAGCTGCTGACCCTGCTCCTAGGACCAGCCCGACCTTGGGGGAGTCCCTAACCAAGCCCCCGGTGGCTCATCTGTCAAGTGGGGGTGGTAAGGCTGGCCTCCAGAACCCCCAACCCAGAGCCTCCCTTGCCGGGTTGGGAGGCCTCGATGATGGGAAGCAGCGGGCACAGGGCCGGAGTCGTGGTCAGCGCCCAGACACCTGTGCGGGCCTCTCTCTGCAGCAGGTACTTGGCTCCACCCAAGCCAAAGGCATCACGGTGGCTCCCAAACCTCTGGGCCTTCCTGTCCAGGACGGACACCGTGACCCACCCAGCTCCAGAACTGGGAGCCGACCACCTACCTGGTTCAGCTGCTGTCTGTCTCAGCAGAACCTGGCCGTTGAGCCTCCAAACCCGTCTCCTGCTTTTGTGTTCAAGCACTGTGCGTCCTCCATGCTGTTTCTAAGTCACAAGACTGTGACCTGTCACCTCCCAGACACCACCCGTGGCTCCTGTGGCTCTCCCCTGAGCTTGGTGTAGAGGCCTTTGGGACAGCCTGATGACCACCCAGTTAATCTCACTGGAATAAGGCCATTCGTCCACTCATTCATTTTGTTCATGAATTCATTCTGTTTTGAATATAAAATATAGAAAACCCGGAACTATGAATACGGTGTAGACAGAAGCCACCACCTGTCTTTCTGGTCCTGGGGGTTGACCCCAAGGGTGCTCCCCCTGAGCTGCGCCCCAGCCCTTCTCGTTTTGAGGCGGGGTCTTGCTGGATGCAGCCTCTGCGCCTGACCAGAAATGACCTTTTATTTATAATGAGATGCCCTAGTCACGCTGGGAAGTCTCTCTTGAGCAGAAACAGGGCCACCTTCTTCACCTTTATTCATAATGATGCAAATTGCCGCCCCCCACGCCTCACAGGGGACAACTTAGTCTGAACCAGACTATTTTCGGGGTCATGTAGGGAGCTTTTTAGAAAGTTTCATTAGAGCTGGGCCCAGGGGCGCACACCTGCAATCCCAGAGACTTGGGAGGCGGAGGCAGGAGGATCGCAAGTTCAGGACCAGCCTGGGCAACTTAGTGAGGCTGCCCCAAAACAAAAAAAATAAAAAGGGGGGCTGGGATGTGGCTTGCCCCTGAATTGGTCCCCAGTACTGAGAAAAACAGCCTTGTGTTCTATGTCACATCTACATGAGAAACGTTTTATTCATTCTGCCAACATTTTTGGTCATTCCAGATAAGACCAAAATAAGTTTCCCACTTTGTCCCCAGAACTCTGAACCACAAGAAGAAGGTTGAACACGCTGTGACACACGTTACGCCGAGGCAGGACTGAGGGCGGAAGCTACACGCGTGGCTCTTGCCTTCCCCTGCTTTGGGGATCTTTGTAAACCTGGGGACTGAGTCTCATTGCCAGGTCCTGAGGCCGTAGGTGTAGGAAGGGCCTGTGAGGTTCGGGGCGTGCTGAGCAGGGCCTGGGACACCTCTATCCTGAATGGCCGACTGTGGTTGCTGTGTGCTCTGTTTAGTGCGCCACCAATGCCTGGCTTTAGTTTTCATTCCAGCGCCCTCTGCATGCTCTGTTGGTCCCTCAGTCACTCCCTCCCAGGAGTCTGTTTTCCATTAGGCTGGGCTGTGAGGACCCCCCTCCCACCAAAACAAACTGGACCCCTCCTGTGAATTTGAGGTTCAATTCTGGACGAACTTGCGGTGTGACCTTAGACAAGTTGCTTTCCCTCTCTGTACAATGAGGAGAGTGGACAAATTCCTTCACTGGCTCCAGGGCAGCTGATGTGTGGTTTGTTCCCTTCCTAGAGATGCCACACTCACTCTGGAAAGTCTCTCTTGAGCAGAAACAGGGCCACCTTCTTCTCCCGTCCTTGCTAGCCCCCTCTTGCCTACCCCTGGGTCAGGGGGCTGTCTTCCTGGTGTGCCCCATTTCTCTGGTTATCTGATTACTCCATGGAAAAGTGACGGCTGACAAGAAAATACTTTGAAATCCAAAGCGTCCCACCCCGGGCTGGCCAAGGTCCAGTGCCTGGTCCCCAAGGGCCCGCTGCCGCCGGGCCTGGCCTCCTGTCCAGGTCTGACTTTGATTAGTGATTTCTGCGGAAACACAGTTCCCAGGGGTGGGGTGGCCTTGGGAGGGGGACCTGTCCACCTCCTGCCTCCCGCCAGCCGGGCTCCGCCATGCAGGCCAAGATGACCCACTGATCATGTGATTCTCTTTTATTGAAAAAAGGTGCGTGGAAAGAAGTTCAAATGCTAATAGTGCTTATGTCTGCTGATGCGGACCATTTTTTCTGTGTATGAATATAGATTATATTTAGTGTAATGTACAATAGATAATAATATAAATGTGTTTCTTTAGAGAATTTCAGTCAGAGCTGGGCGAGGTGGTGCATGCATGTAATCCCAGCGACTGGGGAGGCTGAGGCAGGAGGATCTCAAGTTTGAGGCCAGCTTCAGCAACTTAGCAAGATCCTATCTCAAAAAAGAGCAGGATGGGGCTGGGGTTGTGACTCAGTGTTAGAGCACTCCGGTAGCATGTGGGAGGCACTGGGTTTAATCCTCCGCACCACATAAAAATAAAATAAAGGTATTGTGTCCACCTACAACTAAAATATATATATATATTTAAAAAGGGCTGGAGGTGTAGCTCATTGGTAAAGCATCCCGGGTTCATTTCCTAGTATCTCTAAGAACAATAACAACAAAACAAGTTTTGATCAAACTATAGGACTTTTTTCTTGTCTTGCATTTTTTCATACATTATGTCATACCATCAACATTTTTTATAAAATATATATATTTTGAAGTTTTATTTATTATGTTTCAATTTTTAGTGCATTGAACCCAGGGGTGCTTAACCACTAAGTCACGTCCGCGGCACTTTTTTCATTATTCTATTTGGAGACGGGGTCTCCCTGAGTTGCTTAGAGCCTTGCTAAGTTGCTGAGGCTGGCTTTGAACTTGCCATCCCCCTGCCTCAGCCTCCCTATTTTTATTTTTATATTCTTGGGGTGCTGGGGAATCAAACACACAGGGCCTTGCACACACTAGGAAAGCGCTGACCACATCCTCTTCCCTTATTTTATTTTTTGCTGTACTGGGGAGTGAACCCAGGGCTTCTCTACCACTGAACCACATCCCCAGCCCTTTTTATGTTTTATTTTGAGACAAGCTGTCACTAAGTTGCAGAGGCTGGCCTCCGACATCTGATCCTTCCCAAGTTACTGAGATTGTAGGAGTTTGGCTTTGCATCCAGCTCCTTATTTTGTTCATATTGAAATGGACAGAAGAGTTGGATCTATGGATGGGGTACAATGTAACATTTTGACACATGTAGGCCGTTATGCACAGTTATGACATTATGTGTCTCTATCATAATTGTACGGCTTGTCCCTTAGGGCTGGATATTTGGTTACTTCCCGTATTATGCTCCTTTATTTGTTTGTTTTGCTGTTGGTGGTTGGGATTAAACCCCGGGCCTTGTGCGTGCTAGATAAGCTCTCTGCCTCTGAACTGCATCCCATGTCCTGTTATGCTCTTTTACTTATTTATTTATTGTCTCAGGGATTGAACCCAGGGGCACTTAACCACCGAGCCACATCCCCAGCCCTTTTTATACTTTTTATTTAGAGACAGGGTCTCACTGAGTTGCTTAGGGCCTCGCTAAGTTGCTGAGGCTGGCTTTGAACTTGAGATCCTCCGGCCTCAGCCTCCCGAGCTGCTGGGATTACAGGCGTGCGCCACCACACCCGGCCCCTGTTATGTGCTTTTAAATAACATTGTGATGATTTTTATTCTACTTCTGGAGCCATTGGTCAGCACTCCAGGGCCCACGGTCACTAACGACAGCCCTTCCCTCTGCCCTCTATCTGCAGAGTCCAGGAGTGTTCCAGCCGTGACCTCTGCGTCCCCCTCCGCGGAGGTGAGCTCAGTTCCTGTGAGAGTCTGGGCAGCAGCACCTGGTGGTTTGCAGGGATTGGCCCCAGAGGGAATTTGAAGCCCAGCCCTGCCTCTTCCCGAAGTGCAGCTGAGCCGATTTCTGCCCCCTCCAAGTCTCTGTGCAGGGACAGCGATTCCATGTCCCGGGGCTGGAGGGCCAGGGCAGCCTCTCCCGGCACAGGAGACGCCTGGGTCCAGTGGCCACTCTCTTCTCTCTGAGCCTCTTGGGCACCCCCAGCTGCTTAGCCTGAGACACAGTTCGGATCATCCCGTCCCTCCCTTGGCTCCTGGTGTCATAATTGGCTGCAAGAGGCTTTCCCCCCAAAGCTGCTTAACCAGGTCTTAGGGTAATCCAATTTCCCTCACCCTCACCGCTGCCTCCTCCCGGGGCCTCCAATCCCCTAAACGCTAAGCCGGGAGCCTCAGCCACTCCTGGATCTGGGCAACGCGGGGAAGGAGCCCAGGCTCCCGGACTGTCCGGGCACCTCTGTGACCCGCTGCAGGGGAAGCCCATAGCTGGGGGCCCGAGCTCTCCCAGTGCAGGTCCCAGGGGAGCGAGGCCGACTGGAGACCTGGCCCCGTCCTGCTTCACTCTGACCCTAGGAGGGAGCCGAACCGAGACCAGGCAGGTTAAGCAATCTGCCCAGGGTCACACAGCTGGCCAGGGTTCCAGGCCAGGCGTTTCCCAGTGGGCAGCGGCCTCTACCCCTGGCACCAGGCTGTAAGGAGGTTGCTGCTTCTGGTGTCTGTGGAGCGTCTCCTTGGCACAGGGGCTGTGCCTCCCACTCTGGGGATCGAGGCAGAGGGAGTGGAATCCTTGCCTTAAACAGGAGACGCCAGGAATCCTGTCACAGTGAAAGAGTTGGAGGTGACACACTTCCAGGACCTGGGAGGTCACGAGACAGAGAAAGGGAAGCCCAGGGTGGCCCAGGGAGGTCTTTGAGAAGGTGGCGCCCAAACTGGGTCTGGATGATGTTGGGATCCAGAGAAACGGGCCTGTAACGTGGCGTGTCTCTCCCAGGTGCCTACTACTGAGGAAGAGGAGCAGGAGGAAGGCCGAAGGAAGGTTTCTGAAAAAGCAACCAGCCTCCCAGGTCAGGACTGGGGACGAGTGTGTGTGTGTGTGTGTGTGTGTGTGTGTGTGTGTGTACTGGGGATTACCACTGAGTCACATCTCCAGCCCTTTTTATTTTGAGATGAGATCTTGGTAACTTGCTGAGGCTGGCCTCAAACTTGCAGTCCTCCTACCTCAGCCTCCCGAGTCCCTGGGGTTACAGGCCTGTGCTACTGCTCCCGGCAGGATGGGATATCTTTGTCTTCCTCTGATCTGGTGGACACGAGACTCTTTGCATAAAATCTTTTCTTATTTGGGTACTTGGCAGAGGATCAACGGCAGAAATATTTAATGACCCGATTCATTCAAGTGTGACGTGGTTAGCTAAAACTTAGCGAGGGGACCAGGCGCAGAAGGGAGGAAGCAGTGAACTATTTCACAGTTGGCCCAGGATACAAATGTGTGTGCCACCCACCACGTTTCTGGAGTCAGAAATGGCATGCAGACGGGAGGTCTTTGTCCTGAGAACCTTGCCTTCCCGCCCCCGGCTCCCCACAGCTTCAGGTCCTGTGCGTTGGACTAAATGTGCGGGACTCGGGGGTCCTGGCTCCAGGGTCAGAGGCTGGGCAGTTCCTGGATGACTCCCGGGCTGTCCGAGGAGGTCCTGGGTCCGGGGTCCCTGCCTGGCTGGCTCCTTCCAGGTGGACAGCCCAGTGTGCGCAGCGCACCTGGAGGAGCTACCGGACCCGGGGCTGAGCTCTGCCCAGCTGGGACAGCACAGACTTCAGCTCCTCCATCCTCCCTCTCCCTCTGCTCCCCCACCTCAGGGCCTTTGCACCTGCTTGTTCCTCTGTCTGGATGTTCTTCTTCCACCCTCCACTTGACCAGCTCCTTCCTACCACCCAGGTTTCTGCTCAAAGGCTCCCTTCTCAGAGAGCCCGTTCCTGACCCTCATGTATGACAGAGGTCCCCTCTCCCGTGGAGACTCTCTTCCCTTCCTGGGTTTGCTTTTCTTTTTTCTTTTTGGTAGTGGGGATTGAACCCAGAGGCACTAACCACAAGGCCACCTCCCCAGCCCCAGCCCCTTTATCATAGTTTATTTAGAGACAGGGTCTCACTGAGTTGCTTAGGGCCTCGCTGAGTTGCTGAGGCTGGCTTTGAACTGGCCATCCTCCTGCCTCGGCCTCGAGAGTCGCCGGGGTTCCAGGCGTGGGCACTGTGCCAGGCCTATGGTTCGCTTGTCATCACCGCCGTGGCCACCGCTGACGTCACCTTGCACGTGACTTGTTAGTCTGCCTCCCTTGACCACAGTGTCGTGTCCAGGGGGAGGGTCTTCTCCGTCATGCCTTTCTGTGTCCTGGAGACTTAGAGCCAAGCCTGGCCCCGGGACCTTCCAGACTTTACTGAATGAGGGAGGAGGATGGTGACGGAGGACGAAGTAGTGATCCTGAGCGGCAGGCGTCTGCTCTTCCTGTCAAGGTGTGGGGTGCGCCCCAGGAGACCTGTCTTTGAGGTCCGTGAACGCTCACCAGTCAGGCTGCTGGGCAGTGCCTGGCCCTGGGTGGCGTCTACACCAGCAGTGGGCACCATTCGTGGGAGGCCGAGGTCCTGGTCCACCGGCTGGGGCTTCTGCGTTCGCAGCCGGACAGTGGTGGCTTTGCTTAGGTGTCCCTCTGGCCGGTCCGGGGTCTCTGGCACTCGTAGGAAGGGTCTTTCTGGGACAAGACACGGCTATTATGAAGCTGGGTTGTCCTTTCCTTCATTCAGTGACACGTTTTGAGGGCTGCTTTGGACCAGGCCACGGGAGCCACTGGGAGCAGGGCCGAGGCACCCGCCTCCTCTGGCCAGAGAGCCAGCTTGGAGGGACTGGGGGTACCCAGGGGGACACTCAGCTTGAGTGGGGGTCCCTTCTCAAAGGAAGTGACCTCATTTAGTCTGAGACCTACCGGTCAGGTAGGGCCTGGGCCGCACAGGGCTGCAGCCCGGTGGGCAGGGCCTTCTGGGAGACAAGGGGGCGACCTGTGCCACTGGGCGGAGTGGGGCTCTTGAGGCTCATGACAGCACCAGCCACCTGGCCTCTGTCCCTCCTGTGTCTCCTCCTTTCTTTTTGTGGTGCTGGGGACTGACCAGGGCCTGTGCGTGCGAGGCAGCCTCTCCCCTGAGCCTCGCCCCAGCCCAACCCTTCTTCTCCTTCTCCAGGGCAAGATTCTCTGCCCGTCCCGCTGCCCACGTTCCTGGTAGCTGGGGGAAGCCTGGCCTTCGGCTCGCTGCTGTGCGTCGGCATCGTCCTGAGGTGAGACGGGCAGGGGTCTCCGTGACGTCCTGTGTTTCGGATCTAGCTGCCCTTCACCCCGGAATCACCGAATGTCCAGGGGCTGGGGACGGGACTTGGTGTAGAGCCCTGGCCTGGGGAGCAGCGCGCCCTGGGTTCTAGCCCAGCAGCATGTGCACGCACGCACGCACACACACACATGTGCACACACATGCAACACACACGTACACACACGCACGCACACACACAGAGAAGCGCTTTGGGGTCTTGGGAGGCCCCAGCTGGCGGGCGTGGTGGTGCACCCCTGTAATCCCAGTGACTCAGGAGACCCTGGGAGGCAGGAGGATTGCGAGTTTGAGGCTCGCCGTGGCGACTTGGAAAGATCCTGTCTCCACATAAAAAAATCCAAGTGGCTTAGGGCCTTGCTCAGTTTCTGAGGCTGGCTTTGAACTTGTGATCTTCCTGCCTCAGCCTCCCAAGCCCCTGGGATCAAAATAACTTAAAAAAAATTTAAAAAAGGGGCTGGGGATACAGCTCAGAGGTCAGGTGCCCCTGGGTTCAATCCCATTTCCACACACACACCATCTGGGAGCATTTGCTCATCCAGTCATTCACTCAGCGAATGAAGGCACCTCCAGCACACAGAGCGCCCACTCGGAGGCTACCCTGACCCAGCGCTGCAGGACAGAGGCCGATAGGGTGGAGATGTCTAATGCGGAGGGCAGACTGGATAGGTGACTACAGGTGTGTGGGTGAGAGCTACCAACAGAGCCGCTGAGCCGGGCATGGATCCCAGCAGCTTGGGAGGCTGAGGCAGGAGGATCGTGAGTTCAAAGCCAGACTCAGCAACTTAGCAAGGCCCTGAGAAACTCATGAGACCCTGTCTCCAAATAAAAAAATAAAAAGGGCTGGGGATGTGGCTCAGTGATCAAATGCCCCTGGGTTCAATCCCCAGTACCACAAACAAACAAAACCTCTTTTAGATAAAGAACTGTTTTTTTTTGTTTGTTTGTTTGTTTTTTGGTATAGGGGGATCGAACTCAACCACTGAGCCACATCCCCAGCCCTATTTTATTTAGTGACAGATTCTCACTGAGTTGTTAGTTGCTGAGGCTGGCTTTGAACTCACAATCCTCCTGTCTCAGCCTCCAGAGCTGCTGGGATTACAGGTGTGTGCCACTATGCCCTGCTCCTACTTTTTAAATTTAGCATTCTAATATAAGCATTTTTTTTCATGTAATTACAAATTATTTGCACCTCACTTTCATTAGCTGCAGATCCCTCTATCCGGGACTAATACCCAAGTTCACTAAACCAGTCTCCTATTATTGGGCAGTTGGATGTTGTTCTGCTTTTATAAACAACACTGTGCTAGACATCTTTGTGCCATAAGCCTCTCCATAGCTCTGTTATTCCCAGAAGAGGAATTTCTCGGTCAGAGGGTCTGAATATTTTGCAATCCAGAGTATAAAGAATCTGTCCTCTATCTTCTCACAGGGGAGGAGAATTCCACTCAAGGACTCAGCAAAACTTCAATAAGCACCCCGCTGGGCTCTTCCTGTGTGGGACCCGAGTGGCGAAGCCCTAAGTCACATTCTGGGGTTGTTTATTCCATTTGGTCAGTGGGCTCAGAGCCAAAGGCAGACGTGGAGCCAACTATCAATGATCTATCCTCACAAGGACAGGAATAGCCTGCTGATATAAAAAGAAGCCAAGGAAAATGCCCAAATTTTGTTTTTGATGTTGGTTTCCCTTCCTCCCCGTGATGCCTCCTGGAGCCACTGATATGTATGTGCTGGACTCAGGGAGACCATCTTTCTCCCACTCTGGGGAACAGGTCAGCCACAAGGTGGTCAGGAGACGGGGGAGAAGAGGTCCGGCTGCCTGGGCGAGGGTGAAGGGCCCCTTCAGGAAGGAGACCGGCTGCACCTTTGGAGATCAATGCCACCATCTCCTCTTTCTCTGAGTTGTCAAGTGACTTCTCTCCGTTGCTGAGCCTGGCTTTGGGCCCAGTGTGGAGCCCCGTGAGCGAGGCTGTGATCAGAGAGATAGATGTCTATCTCCTTCCTGTTTAGAACCGACTTTCCTGTCGGATGAGTCAACCTGTGCCCAGGAGCCCACAGCGTGAGGGTGGGCGCTCGCGCTGGTTGGGTGGGACGGACCAGAGGCTCAGGGAGAGTGTGTGTGGGGGGGGAATGGGAATGTCAGGGACGGGAGTGTCACCAACACTGAACGGCGGTTCAAGTGTTCTTCCTGCTGGCCTTGATCTGAAGGAGGCCCATTTTCCTTCCCACTAAAAGAAGACATTGCTGTTTTGTTTTTTAGTCCTGGGGATTGAGCCCCGGGGGTGCCCTACCACTGAGCCACATCCCCAGCTCTTTTTACTTTTTGTTTTGAGACAGGGTCTTGTTAAGTGGCCTGGACTGGCCTAGAACCTGGGGTCCTCCTGCCTCGGCCTCTTGAGTCACTGGGATCCCGGGCGTGATCCACCATGTCTTGATGTTTCCCTTTTCAAAAATAAATGGATTGGGGACTGAGGACGGATAGCCTGTGGGACAGGACAAATGAAGGGATTAGCAGGACGACCCGCCTGCCTCAGCCCCCTTTGTAAATTGGCCTAGCCCTGGAGGCCTCCCTTCTTGGGATGCTTGGGAACTCAGCCGCTCTCCGGAGGCTGGTGGAATCTCTGGGGTTTGAGACCAGCTGCTGATGGGATGAATCATCCTCGCGCCTTGGAGCCGAGCCTGGGCGCCCCAGACCTCCAGGGCCACCAGCTGTTGAATTCATCACAGGGGACCATGGGTGTGATGTGTCTGTGTGTGTTTGTGTGCAGGTTCAAGAAGACGTGGAAGCCACAGGCCCTGAAAGAGTGCAAGACGGGCGTGCACCCGCCGTATTCCCTGGGGCAGTCCAAGCCCACCATTGTGCTGGTCCCCCTCCTTTCCCCTCCCGTGTCCCCCCGCAGCCTCGGCTCGGACAACGCCTCGAGCCACAGCCGACCGGATGCCAGGGACTCGCAGAGCCCTTACGACATCAGCAACAGAGACTACTTCTTCGCCAGATAGCTGTCTGGGTGGCCCCTGGCAGCGGGGGGACAAAGGTGCTGAATAGTGTGGGTGACGCAGCCCACACTGGCTCTGGAAAGACGCTTCTCACTGCCATTCCAGCTCATCTCAGGGGCGTGGGGCATTTGGCTTCACTCTGACGGAAGAGCCTGCGGAAGGTTCTAGACTGGTGGAAATCGGCTTGCTGCACCTGTTCTGAAGGAGGAGGTGGTTGAGCTTTCAAACCGCTCTTCCCAAGCGCTCTGCTTGGGGGGGGGGGTCTCAGCGACTCAGGACACTGTGAAGAGAGCCACGCCAAGACTCGATGGGCCTGAGGGTGTGGAGGAGCTGCCGGGCACCCCCACACCCAGACTCATCTCTGCCGGCCAAACCCTCAGGCAGGGGCAGGGGCTTCCAGGAGGCCTGCTGTGGTGGCTGGCTCCTGCCCCTGCCCAGTCACACCTTGTCCCTCCGACTCTGGAAACCCAAGTGCCTTTGCCATTCTGTTTCCTGGACCTGAGGATGGCTTTGTGCAAACCACTGAAGCTGGGGAGGGAGCTCTTTCCTGCCTTCCCCCCACACTTGAAAAGCAGCTGGTGTGTGAGTGTGTGTGAGTGTGCGTGCGGGGGTGGGGAATAAGTCTCAGGGCCGAGGGTTTAAGTGGAATCATAATTAGCTCCTCGCGAGCGTTGTGCTCAATGTGAATGATAATCCTAGGCTTTTGCTGACTACAGAAGCAGCTGCGCCAACTTTGTACCCCTGTTGGGATCTCAGGGCTTGAGGACAGAAGCAGAGAGGAAGGAGGGGAGTAGGGACAGGGTCTTCAAGGTCCCCTGTTGTAGCTGAGGGGTACCTCAGCCTCTGGAAACCGGAGGGAGCCAAGCCAGTTGACTTCATCTTGGTTGGCCATGGTGCCGACCGGACCTGAGTGATCGGTGTAGACGATGTCCGTGTGGAAGGAAAAACGAATCTGGCAAGAATGTGCTTTGTGTTTTCAAAAACCTGCTCTTTTCTCTTGAGGTGCTGGGAGGCCCAGTCTTCTCTGGATGTCGGTTTATAAATAACTTGGGGCGGGGCACAATGATTCTGTTTAGCACCAAAGCAAGTCCACTCAAAAAAGGAGGAGAAGAAGTTTCCCTTATAGAGAAGAGATTCTGGTTTCATTCCGTATTTTGTTTTTGTCTTACAAACCGTAAAAATAGTCTCTGCCTCTTCTCTGAATTGGGGAAAAAGTCACTTGTGACTGTCCCCCCCCCCGCCCGCGCCCCCCAGGTGGTTAGGAAGGGAAGGGTGTCCCCCTTCCTGTTGTCATGCCGCCCACGAGTACCCGGCAGGGTCCTAGAAAGTCCCCACTGAGACTCAGAAGGGAGGTTCATTTTTTATAAAAACCCCTTACCTGGGTTTCTTCCTCTTTTTGTTTTGTTCCTTGAACTGGATTCGGCTCAGCTCCCGTGGAAGCAGCCGCTCGGTGTTCAGCGGTGACACCCCATAACCACCAGCTCACTTTCCTGTCGGGGCTTTGAGAACTCAGTGATGATAGTGTCACCCAGACAGGTGACCGCCGAGGAGAGCGGTGATTAAAACGAGCTGTGGAGCCACAGACCCTGAATTTACCAGGCCACAAGACTTTTCTAGAAGTTTACCCTTTTAGAAAAACACCACGGCCACCAGGCACTGGCGAGGGGTGGAAGCCCCCATGTGTTTGACAAGTGCTGGGTTCCAGGCGCCACTGCCTGGAGCCCTGATGGCTCTTCACATCCTGCCGCCTTAGGCAGGTGGTCCGCGGGCTTGACCACAGTCAAGCAGGTGTTGGTGGTCTCCTTCCCCCCCACCTCTGTCAGGTTTCTGAATCACAAAGATGCTGTGAAAGGAAATGTGAGAATGAGGATCTGCATGGGAGAGTGTGACTCTGCCCACGGCCCTTTAACTCTCACCCGGTTCTGCCCGCAGCCAGGCAGGGCTGCTGGCGGGGGACGTGAGACCTAGAGAGTTCGTCGTCTCTGAGAGCCAGGCAGCTCTGATCTCCAAATTGTTATTGCTTTCACGATTATCGCAACGGAACTGCCTTTTTTTTTTGGGGGGGGGGTGGCGTTATCACAGAGGGTTCCCCCTTTACCTGTTGTAAGCTAGTGTCAGTGGAGGGAGGCCTGGCCTCTCTGGGCTCAGAGTCTGCTTCGTGGCCAGGCCTCTGCCTGAGGCTTTCTGTGTCTGAATGGTGCCTGGACACGTCTCTGTCCACTAGTCCCAGGGATCACTCTTCCTCAGGTCCCCGCAGCCCACAGGCTGCCTTGGATCCTCAACAGGGCCGACACCCACCTACGGCCTGCTCCCTCAGACGTTGAAGTGTGTGGACAGGGACCACTGAGGGAGGAGGGATGCACGAATTCAGAAGCCCATCTTGTTGGGTGGGCCCAGTCGAAGATATGCTGGATCCAGGTCTGACCTAAAGGGATCATCAGTTCTTGTAGCATTAATGACATGTTTTTAAAGAACATTGGATGTGTGTGGTACAAGGTCTTTGGGGGACTCCGCGGTTTGCTCTGATGGGGTCCCCCCCCCCCGGCCCTTTGTTGGCCGGACCCTGAACTCACGCTGGGCCTCCACCACTCCCCGCTGTCTCGGAAGCAAGGCGTGGGCTCTGTTGTGGTCCTGAGTAGAGCCCAGCCGGGCAGCCTGGGGCTGGCCATGGCTTGTGAGTCTCTTGAAGATTGTTCCGGAATGTCTTGCCCAGCTGCTCCGGCGCTGTCTGGTCCCATGGCAGGTCCTTAACATTGACCCACTTGGGAAGGTGTCCCAACCCCAGCCCCAGGTGGAGATGGTGAGAATCTGTCCTCATTTGGAGAGACGGGGGCCACCAATGGTCCTTCCCCAAACAGCAACCTGCCATGGGGCTGTCACCATCAGGCTCCGGCAGCTGCCTCCGGCTTTGGGCCAGGCACTCCCAGGCGTCCCCTAATGGTCCTTCCAGCCTCTGTCCCTAGTGTGGCTGGGCGCCAGCGCCAGGGAGTTCCCATGGCAACCTTGATGATCGTTAAGGAACATTGTCAGTTTTCTGAACATGTGCTCAGATGGAGATCTGCTTTGGAAGGGAAGGACTGGGACAGCGAGAGACCTCGCTGGAGGAGCCCACGCCTGCTGACCACGATACCTCAGCTCGGCATCGCTTTTGGAGAGAAACAGATCATTGTTTTAAGGGACTTCCCTCTTAATTACCTGAAAACCAATACCAAAGGCTGATGTCAGTGTATTTTAATTTTTCAACGCTTTTTCCCTTTCATCGCTATTTTGCACTTAAAGTGAACATGGTAAATGTTTGAAATAAAATCATTTCTAAAAAAGACGCTTGAGATGTCATTTTGCTGTGGGCACCTGGGATCATGCAAAAATAAAGACTTGCATGATTCACGGGGAGAAAGGAGCCACAAAGGGTGGGTGATCAAGAAGCACTATTTGGGGGGAGATTTCCTCTTGAGGCGGGATTCAAGGCTCTCTGGGGGAAAGAAAAAAATCAGATGAAGCTCAAGAAGTAGCAATTTCCCAAAAGGCTTTGATTATGAAAGTGTTTTGAAACTGAGTCCTGGGATTTGGGGAAGGTGTGTGTGTGTGTGTGTGTGTGTGTGTGTGTGTGTGTGTGTGTCTGCCATGTTTACCGACTTCATTGGCAGATGATGGACATGCGGGGAAGGAAAAGGAAGGGCCATTATTCATCAGAGGACTGTTTATTGGACAGGGGTGGGGTGCTAATGCCATCACAAAGGCCACCCTGGACTCCTGATCCTCAGATAGGCGGACTCTGTCCCCTATTGAAAAGGGTCTTAGAGAGGAAGAGCCTGGGACCCGGCCATCCACGTCTTCCAAACAGAGGAAAGGCCATCACGGGACGCTTTGTGGGTGGAACCGCTGTGTAAATACCTCAGAACTGGGACAGGGAGCTTCAGGGGAGACTGGGAAGGACATAAGTCAGACCGAAAGCTCAAGTTGGGGCCCCCCACTGCTTGGCCCCCCGCCTGGGCAGTCAGGAAAGCCACAGGACGGCCCCACAGGACTCCCTGGATCCCTCAGGACAACGTGTTCTCTCCTCAGAGCCGGTCCCTGTCTTGCAGAAGGCAGGAGCCAGATGTCCCCCGTGGTGGGTAGGCTGCGTGGGCTGCGGAGAGGGCTGGAGCCGTCCACAGAGCCAGGAAATGGAAGGAGCCGCTTCCCCTTGCCCACGGCTCCCTGCTAGGATGACATGGTTACCGCGCTCTTTCCAGAGAGCTGGGGACGGCAGATGGTGATAGAGACGGAACACTCAGTCACTGGAACTCTCTTCAGAAAGCATCTCCCTTATTTACCGAGGCCCAAGGACCTGTGCTTTCTGCAGCTCTGTGAGGAGTGCAGGTGGCGCTGGAGACAGGGCTGCCACCTTGTGCAGCAGAGGTGGCTGCTGGCCCCTGAAATGTCACAACGCAGCACTGAGCGTGTGAGGGCTGGGAGGGGGACCAGCACATCCCGCCCCAGGGACGAGTGGAGGTCAACTCATGAATGAAATGAAGATCTTCAGTAAAATTGTGAAACATTCACATTCCAGGTGTATGTGACGTTTAACTAGGGAGCTCCTTCCAAGATGACTTCGAAATGCTTAATAAAGCTCTCCGACGTTTAGTGCTGTGACAAACGGGAAGCTACATTTTCATATATCTGTACTTTCCAGTACTGAGGATTGAATCCAGCAGTGCTCTATCACTGAGGTATTTCCCCAACCCTTTATATTTTTTTTTAAACTTTGAGACAGGGTCTCACTAAGTTGCTCAGGCTGGACTTGAACTTGCAATCCTCCTACCCCATCAGCCTCCTGAGTAGCTGGGATTACAGCCACCACACCCAGCACATTATAATTTTTTTTAAAGAATAAAATTTATCAGGAAGGAAATTGTACTCTATTTTGGTTTTTAAATGTGTGCATCACTCCTTAATAAAAGGGTTTGGTGTTGGGTCTTGCTCGGAGCTAGGCAAGCACTCGACCACTGAGCTATTACACCCCTAACCGTTCAAGGAGAGATGATTCTTCTTTTTCTTTTTGGTTCTAGGGACTGAACCCAGGGGCCCTCTACCACTGAGCAACACCCCCAGCCCTTTTTATTTTTTCTTTCTTTCTTTCTTTTTTTTTTTTTTGCATTACAATTCTTACAATAATTTACCTTTTTATTTTTGAGATCTGAGATAGGGTCTTGTTAAGTTCCCCAGGATGGCCTTGAACTTGAGGTTCTCTTGCCTTGCCTCCTGAGTCTCTGGGATCACAGGTGTGTACCACTCTGCTGGGCTTTAGTGGAAGTTTTAAAATGCTGGAGACACTCAAGTGGGACATGTTGTCATCTGCGGCCAGCAACAGATGGAGGGAGAGGCCAAAGTGCTCGCACCCTCCGAGCAGGCAGCCCGCTCTCCCGAGGAGCACGATACACACAGTGTGCAACGGCTTCTCCTCCATCAGCTGTTACAATCCCACGTTGGCTTCACCCACAAGGATTCCAGCTCAGAAGGTCTGGTGCAAGCTCAGAAAGTTAAATAAGCTCCCCTAAATGACTCAGATGAAGGTAACGATGAACTCTGAACCACAGATGACTGGGTGCCTTGGGGACCCCGTATTCTAGAACTTATTGTGCATCAGTGGATGTCTTCAGTGCATGGGTCCGTGTATCAGAAGAGCAGGCTCCCGCCCCGGGTCCTTGGGGTCACAGCAGCAGGTGTCTAATATGCACTGTAAGGTCCACAGGTGTTCCCACTGTGCCGCCAGCTCTGAGGACCTCTGCTGCCCACGGGACTGGAGGGAGAGTCCTACAGCAGCACGTGACTGTGGGAATCAAGTAGGAAACAAAGTCTACAGGCAGCAAAGCCGTATATGGCCAGCCTCGCTGCTTCCCTAGAAGTTTATAGTTCCTTTTTGGTAGAGGTCACCTATCAACATTAGCTAACAAGGGCTGGGGTGTGGCTCAGTGACAGAGGGTGTGCCAAGCGTGCTTGAAGCCCTGGTTTCATCTTCAGCACCGCAAAATGAATAAAATAAAAACAACTAATATCACTGGCTATTATTACCCAACCCCCAACGAGGGGCTTTACTGACAATACATCTTGCCCTAATGAGGCTGCAAGGTAGTATTTTCACCTGCTGACAGAGGGGAAGGGAGATGCAGGAGGTCCAGTTAGGAGGTGAGCTGGACTCCACACCTGGGCCCGCCCACCCCCAAGCCTGGGGCTTTTGTCCTGCCATGGGGCTCCGGTCCCCACCCCCACTGGTGACTCCCGGTGGGCAGGCCTCTCTTTCTCAGGACGGGTACTCTTTCCCTGTGCTGGGTGGGGTCTTGCCTACTTGTCCCCAGAGGAGAAGGACATGGCTCCTCATCTGGTAGGTTGGGCCCATCAGTGTGCAGAGGGGCTGGAAGCCCAGCCCGTGGGAGCCCGAGCCCACAAAGGCAGCGTCCAGGGGCTCTCCTAGGTGACTCCACAGCTGCCAGACCACAAAGAAGATGGGTCACAAAGGGGAGGGAGGGAGCTAGCCCCTTAAAATTGATGCTGCTTCATCAGGGAGGAAGCAAATCGCTTCCTGTCCATCCATCCTGCCCACAGCTCTGGATGTGCACAATGATCTGGTTCTTCTCTTGCTGTTTCTTGGTATCAGTTTTAATGAGCTTCCTCAGAATCCTCAGAGCTGTGCTTTATTGGTGGGGGCGGGACACTCAGGTCCCCTCTGGCTGGAAGGGTGAGTGGTGGCACTTTCCACTGTGGGAAGATTCATCCAGGAACAGTACTGGACGGGGGCGGGGCTGTGGTGGTACAAGGACAGGGAGTGGCCTTCTCCAGGACCTGGCAGCACCCCAGGGGGCCACACAGCTGTCGGTGGAAGAGAATGACTGATGGGGGGAGGGAGGGGGTCAGGAAAGGGGAGACTCAGCTATGGAAACTGGGGCAGAGGGTTCCGGTGGAGGGTCCGCCTGCAGGACCCAGGGGGGACGGAGCTGTCCTGAGAAGAGACAAGTGGAGTCTGCGACACTCTAGGAGCATTTAGGGAATCATCCAAGACTGACTTCGCTCTTTCTTTTTTCCTATTGAAAACTTTTTTTTTTTTTTTCACCAGGGGCTGGGGATGTCGCTCAGTAGCTGGGCGCTCGCCTGGCAGGAACAGGTTCCTGGTTCAATCCCCAGGACTGAACATGTTTTTACAATGAAAGAAAAAATTTCAGTAAGTAATTACAATCCTTCTATTTTGGAATAGTTCCATCAAGTTCTGCCTACAAAATAATGAAGACCCAGCCCAGTGGTGAATGCCTGGAGTCCCCGATACTTGGGGGACTAAGGCAGGAAGATCAGTGGAGCTTGCAATCCTCCCACCTCATCAGCCTCCTGAGCAGCTGGGATTACAGACACCACACCCAGCACGTTATAATTTTTTAAAGAATAAAATGTATCAGAAAGGAGTTGGAGGTCAGTCTGGGCCATGAACCAAGAACCTACTTCTAAATAAATAAACAAATAAGTAAAGAAAGAAAGAATATTAGGAAGTGCAAAGGCCAGGTGTGGTGGCTCATGACTGTAATCCCCGTGATTTGGGAAGCCGAGGCAGGAGGATTGCAAGTTCAAGGTCAGCCTGGACAACTTAGTGAGATCCTGTCTCAAAATTCAAAATCATCATCATCATCATCATCATCATCATCAGTGGTACAGCACCTGCCTAGCTTGTGTGAGGCACTGAGTTCAATCCCTAGTACTGCAAAACTAACTACATAAAAATAAATAAGTAAATGTAAGTCGGTGGGGGGTCACAGACAAAATTAAATTGTCTAAAGATACTCATTGTCAAAGGGCACAAGGTGGTTTGTTAACATTGGTCTCTAATAAAGCTTGACATTCTGTTAAGTGCAGGGAGGCCAGGTGTGGTGGTGCACACCTGTAATCCCAGTGGCTCGGGAGGCTGAGGCAGGAGGATCGTGAGTTCAAAGCCAGCCTCAGCAAAAGCAAGGTGCTAAGCAACTCAGTGAGACCCTGTCTCTAAATAAAATACAAAATAGGGCTGGGGACGTGGCTCAGTGGTCGAGTGTCCTTGAGTTCAACCCCCGGTACCGCCCCCCCACCCACCATGTGCAGGGATTTTAAGGGGAAAGTTTCATTTGCAAACACACCACTTAAAATAACCCAAAATGAACGTAAACATGTCTTTCTTAACTATCTCTTAAAGTAACACACGTTTTTTACTTGTCAATGGCATATTGGTTGCTACCTTGATAAACTAAATGGCTTTTATATGCACATTAAGTATCTATCTTTTATATAATCAATCTGAGTTAGTCATCCTGTTTATGCACATACATCAGAAGGCAGGCTGAATCATTCGAGAAATGTCATGGAGGAAGCACTTTAAGTTTGAGTCAAGGTAATTCAGCAACTCATCCTATATGATTCACAACGTGAAGGAAGAAATTCTGGTGCTACGTGTGGGTTTTGGAAATGAACTTCGTGCCTCAGAGCAGATCTTCTCAATGTCTAGTGGTGTGTTGGCTGTCGGAGCTTCGGTGGTCTTCAGGATCTCCAGCTGCCTGGTTCTGCTTGGAGTCTTGGGCTCCTGAGACTTTCATCATCCCAAATAGAAACTCTGCATCCATTAAGCAGCCACCAATCTGCAACCTACCTTCTGTCTCTGTGAATCTGACCATTCGTTTCATGGAGGCGGAATCATGCAGTATCTGTCTTTTTGTGACTGGCTTGTTTCACCCAGCATAATGTCTCATTCCCCAGCCCCCTTCTCCCTCCTTAAAAAATATTTTTAGTTGTAGATGGACACAATACCTTTATTTTATTTATTTTTATGTGGTGCTGAGGATAGAACCCAGGGCCTCAGACGTGTGAGGCAAGTGCTTCACCACTGAGCCCCATCCCCAGCCCTTTTTATATTTCATTTTGAGACACAGTCTTGCCAAGTTGCTGAGGGCCTTGCTAAGTTCTGAGGCTGGCTTTGAACTTGTGACCCTCCTGCCTCCGCCTCCCGAGTCGCTGGGATCACAGGTGTGCGTCACCACGCCCAGCAACCCCATTTTGTTTATCCATTCGTCTGTCAACACACATCTGAGCTGCTTCCACTTCTTGGCTACTGTGAATCTCTTTATTTAAGCATCTTTTTCTCACTTGCTAACTTAAACCAAGGGATTAATTTATTACTTCTTGTGCTGTATTTTAACTAATTAGTCTCAAATGTGAGGAGTTCTGCAGGCCAGGTAATACCCTCTCAAAGGAGGAATAGAGTCCAGCAATGAAGAACCAGACCTAAACTCCAGAAGCCGACTCAGGCTGCAATCTAGGCTCTTACGTGACTGACCTAGGGTCTCACCTACTCATTCCACGAACCAGTGTTCTCATCTGAAAAATGAGCCTCCCCACTTGGCTCACCTGAGTTGTGAGGGATTAAAATCAAATCATGTGGAATGAAAAGCATTTGCTTAGCAGGGCTCCTGATCTGTAGCAAGTCTACTTTCATCACTCACATCTTGGCCTTTCACAGGGTCAGGATCCAGTGTTCAACCCCCACACCCTGGGCTCTTGTAAGCACCTGTTCAATCTCGATTCTGAAAAACACGACTCTGCTCCAGTGGAGGGCGGAGGGAACGTTTCTAGATGCAAACTTCCTTTTCTCCTGAACACAGATGGCAAAAACAACAGGCACTTCTACCACCTGGTGGCAACCTATATAAATGTTCAGTGGAAATTACAAATCCGGAACCTGGGCTCAATGGCGTACCCCTCTTCCAGGATGTCAAATGACTTTATTCGCATGTTTCTGAATGGTGGCTTCCAGTGGTGGTGGTCAGCCAGCGCTGTGTATCAAAGTCACCTGGTAGAGTTTCTCTATTTTATTTTTTGGTACTGGGGATTGAACTCAGGGGCACTCGACCACTCAGCCCCATCCCCAGCCCCACTTTTATTGCATTTAGAGTCAGGGTCTCACTGAGTTGCTTAGTGCCTCACAGTTACTGAGGCTGGCTTCGAATTCCGGATCCTCTTGCCTCAGCCTCCCCAGCCGCTGGGATTACAGGCGTGCGCCACCTCGCCTGGCATAGACGTTCTTAAAAAATACAGATTTTAAATTTTTTAAATAGATTTTCCCAGTTTTACAAGCATCAAGTCCCTCGGAAGGGATGGGGTGTCTGTATTAATAACGATGACATAAACACAGAGCCCATCTCTGATGCCCAGCTAGGGATGAGAACAAATGCAGTCTACTCTCTACTCAGGAAGGAGAGGGGCCAATAAACAGGAGCAAAACTGCACTGTTACATTGTTGTTGTTGTGTTCTGTCCCCCTGCCCCCAATACTGGGAATAAAACCCAGGCCTTGAACACACTCCCGGTGGCCCTACCAGGCTACACCCCAGCTGTTACATTGTATCTGGGAGGAAGACACCACAGAAGGGCTCTCAAGGTGAATGGGGCGGGGTGTGAACAGATCAGGCTACACCCCAGCTGTTACATTGTGTCTGGGAGGAAGACACCACAGAAGGGCTCTCAAGGTGAATGGGGCCGGGTGTGAACAGATCGGTCTGCTGGCTGTGTCCCACCCTGCTTTGTTTGTATACTGCGTTACCAGAAGCCACTGCAAATAAAGCTTTGCTGTAGCTGTTACTACAGAAGGTGCTTTTTAGGCAGGGAGGCGATTCTCGAAACTAACTGGATTCAGCACAACCACTCTGGTTTTTTTGACATAATGTTTATTTAAAGTTCCATCTCAGAGCAAACCATCTTAGGAGGGCACACAGCCTACACCGGTACTGCAACACATCCAGAAATTTTTAAAAATATCCCTGATACAATATAAATTATCAAGGTAATATAGATAGGCACCTGTATTATATACCATCTTCAAATATTTTGAAAATTACAAGAATGCATCAGTTGACATTTAAAATGTTAAATCCCTCTGACGATATAACCATATGGCTGAAATGTGATGCCTGACTCAATGATCTGCTGCCAATTTATTCATTAAAATACTCTTAAGATTCTAAACTACACGACCTAGTTGGAGTCCAGGGACCTCGTGATGATAGTTATATGAAGTTTCAAAGCACATTTGCCACAGGAAAGGTTATATTTTAGGGGGTAACTGAAACATTATTATTATTATTTTCTTTTATGGACTGTATCAGAAATCCTTTAGAAAATTCCACCCTTACACGCACAGCTTCTTCTCCCAACTGCAGTTTGAGCTCCTTCCATTAGATGGCAGTAAAACACCATCATTACACAAGGCCAGACCTGGAGGCTGTCACAGCAGGCCAAGTGTCTCCAAGTCAGTGACTGGAATGCAAAGATGGGAAATGAGAATAAAGAGTGATCCTAAAGAGAACACAGGGCCACGCTAGTGCTGGTTATGGAAAATAAGAAAGAGACAACAGTGGATGAGAGATCACTGAGGAAGGTATCAACAAAATCCTGCTAATATCAAAAGCATGCACAGGAGAAATGAATCTAGACATATCACTCAGTGGGTTTCTTCCTCCTAGAATAATGGAAATCCAAGGCATTATCCCTGACTTCTTAAAAAAATGGCATTTTAATAGAGTAGAACAAGCAACTAAAGAATATCTCATAGTTGTTGTTCTGAATTAAATGTTTAGATGTACCCAATACCAAGAGCCAATAACAGAGTAATAACACTGTAAAATAATCCAGTTTCCAAATTAGGACTATTTCCCATCTGCCCCCCAAATATCTGGCTTTCTCTATACATTATCTTCCCACCTCCCTATCCTGCAGCAGAGGTCAATAAACAAACACCATTTCAATAAAGTAGGCTTTAAACAGTGAAGAATAAAGGGTTTTCTACATACGCCTCTTATGAAAGCACCATGAATAACTTAAAACACTTCTGCCCCCTTAGAGAATAGACATGTCAATACTTGCCCTTTTGTATACATATTGAACCTTCTCCATTATCTTATTCTTATGTTACATAAATGTAAGAAATCCATCCTGATAGAAAGGGCTGTGGAATCGAAGGAAACAGATATGTCTTTTTGCCTTTTTCCCCCAGCAGGGGTCTTGCTACGTTGCCCAGGCTGGGTTTGAACTTCTGGGCTCAAGCAATGCTCCTGCCTCAGCCTCCCGAGTGGCTGGGCCACAGGTGCTCACCATGCACCCGGCAGCCCTCTGCCCTCCCAGAGGTGAAACTGACCAGCTGCGTTACTCAGGACTCTGGAGCAGAGCGATTTTTGGAAAGAAGTTGTGATAAAGAAGGGAAAAACTGACACAGCCCTACACATGCTGGAATCTAGGCACTGAAGGAGAATGTGCCAAAAGACAATATTTTGCCAGAGAATATTCTCTGGAGATTGCAGAAAAATACTTGTGTGGAGATAAACTGATAAAAAGCCCAACCATTCAGAGCCCAGAGAACGTGTCACAGAGTTTCAGATCAGTTGGCCCAGGAGGCATAACTAGGAAGCCATTAGGGTCTCCCTGCTGGGTCTGACTGTTTTTAGAACATATGGCACTCTATGCCACCACCCAGCTGCGAATTCCCTGGCTTTTGTCAGCTTGTATCACAACCTGAGCTGAAAACAGTAGCTTAACACCGGCTTCACCAGGTTTCCACTAACTTACTATATTTCTGCTTATTTTAACTTCCTGTGCGGTTGTAAGGTAAGTGGACTATATATAAACTCCCAGTCTCCTCCACTTTTAATTATATAAAGAGAAGAGCGTCACCGTCACAGCAAAATCATGTAGAGGAAGCACAATCCTAGGTATACGATGAAAGCTCAATAAATACTTCATGCATCAGGCCTACTTTCCAAAGGTTATTTCATTATACATTCATCATAGTTGCTGGGTATGGGCCAAAAATCATTTAATGCACAAAGAAAAAAATTTATAAAGCTTTTAGCATTTATTAAAGTGAAGATAATTGTTGTATTTCCTTTGTAGAATAAGGTTAGCAAAAAAAATAAGGTTTCATCACTAGCATGTATACCTAAAAATAAGTTTAACACAATGAATAATGTGCATATAGAAAATAATAAATATTTGTTGAATGGAATTGGAACTATGGATGCTGAAAATTAAAAAAAAAAAAACTTGTACTAAAGATATAGTACATGAACCAATACACACTTAAAAAATTCTATCAATGCTGGTTGTGGTGGTGCAGGTCTGTAATCCCAGTGACTCAGGGGGCTGAGGCAGGAGGATCACAAGGTTGAGGCTAGTCTTAGCAAATTAGTGAGGCCCTAAGCAACTCAGTAAGACCCTGTCTCAAAAAATAAAAAGGGCTGGGGATGTGGTTCAGTGGTAAGTGCCCCTGGGTTTGATCCCCTGTACCTTGCCCTCAGCGAATCTATCAAGACTTATACAACAAAACATTTTGAAGATCTCACAACCTTCACAACTCTTAGACTTAGATCAAAACTTAAAAAGCAAAAAATGTGCTGATAATGAAATCCCAAAGGCAGCCCAGAAGTGGGTGCCCCCCACCATGACAACTAATAACTGGAAAGTTATGCTCTCCTGAAAATTACCCAAATCAACAGTTTTTTGTGTATTTGAAATAAGCTACAAAAGTTAACTTTTCGTTGATGACGGTCAGCACATCTCATCTGGACCAGCTCTGAGAATCAGATTATGAACCTCAGAAGGCAGACATTTGTTCAGTTCTAATTCCAGAGCCACCCACCAGGGATTTCTCACCATCAATAAATAGGCAATATAAATTCATGGTAAATCATAAAGATAACAATACTATGACTATTAATTCAATGTATTAAGGAATAGTAGTTAGGGACGATCTCAAAGTGGTTTTTTGTTGTTTTTTTGGTGTTGGTGTTGTTGTTTTTTGGTGTAGTGCTAGGAATCAAACCCAGGGCCTTGTGCATGCTGGGTGAACAGTCTATCACTGAGCTACATTATTTCCGGTCTTTTTTATTTTTAAGACAGAATCTCACTAAGTTGCTGAGGCTGGTCTCTAACTTGTGATCCTTCTGCCTCAACTTCCCTATAGCTGGGATTAGAAATGTGTACCTCCACACCTGATTTGAGTCTTTACATTTTTTTTTCCTTTTTGTACTGGGAATTGAACCTAGAGTGCTTTACCACTGAGCTACATCCCCAGCCCTTCTTATTTTTTATTTTTAGACAGGGTCTCACTAAGTTGCTTAGGGCCTTGCTAATTTGCAGAAGCTGGCCCTGAACTTGTGATCCTCCTGCCTCGGCCTCCCCAGTCACCGGGATCACAGGTGTGCATCACAGCACCTGGCTTTAAAATACTTGTATCCAGAGTGGACAGGCTTGCTTTGTACAGAAAGAGAATCTTTGCAGACTCTAGTGACCCAGTTCATACAATCAGATCTCAAAATTGTTTTTGAAAAAAAATTTACTAAAAATATGAAGCAATTCTAATTTTAGAGACAAACTTAAAGATGATTCCATGGGAACTAAAATGCACAAAGACAAAACAAAAGATATCTGAGGTTTTACATAATCATCCAATAGGAAATGGCTGTTGAGCTTTGTAGATTTTTAAAAATCCGAAAGGAAATCTTTGTGGTATATTTTACTCTGTAATCCAGAATTATGATAATGATGCCAATGCTTAATTTTACTGGTGATTCCTACATCTGGGGCGTCTTCTTGCCCATTTATGCTTATATTATTGGATTCCTGGAAAATTATTTAAAAGAAGGTCCACAGAAAATGAGAAAAGACCAATTTTTCTTAGAAAAGCCGACCAACAAAATAATCCTTTTGCCACACCTTAGCATGGTGATCTGCAGGAACAGAGAGCTGATTCAGGACACTGGAGGGAGAAAGACAACTTCTTGCCCATTGTTCACATTTCCCACTGTCCATCCAAGTCCCCTGCTAAGGGGCGCGACACTAAATGCTCTTCCAGTCCGCGTGATCCCAGGTGAAGGCCGAGTGGGGTGTGCACTGTTGGTGTGTCTAGAGATATCCCAGGGAACAACTTGCACATTGCTGGAGACCTTCTGTGCCCCTGAACTCTAGACTTACCTTTCCTGAGGGTCACCCCCAAACAGAACCTCCTACTTCAGAGGAGGCGGCGACAGGTGAAGGATGGTTTCTTATTGTACAGCTACTTAGCAATGGATTCAAGATCGCAGACTTTCTGACTTTTAGGGGTGAGTCCCACTCTGCACTAGTGTGGGGAGCAGTCCAGCCTTGTCCACTGAGATGCTCTTAGGCGCTGGTGGCCTCCTGGGCTCAGTGTTAGCTGAAACTTAGTGAAGCTTGCTGTGCACAGGGTAGAGCAGGGTCATGTGCTCTGCTCCCTTGAAAGGCAGCTTCTCATTGGAGTAATAGTGCACCACCTCAGGGATGCTGTCGAACACAGCACTCGTCTGGTCCAGTGTGTACTTGTTGTCTTTGGTCTGAGCCACTATGATGTGGACACATCCTTGACTCGTCCTGGAGCAAAACAAAAATCAAGGAGGAGACATGAACGAGTGAGCGGAGAGTCTCTCCCCACAGCCAACAATCCCCGGGGGGGGGGGGGTCCTCTTCCACTCCTGGAACTGCTCTACACAAACAGAAATGCCTTAGAAGCTCCAGGAGCTCTGGGGAAGTACTGCAGCCTAGGGGCACGTCATCCTTGGGTTGTTCATCCTTCTTACACACGAGTCACTGGACACTGGACAAAAAAAAAAAAAAAAAGCCCCCAACTTGCAGAACTAGAGCTTAAGTGCAAGCCCAATGGGCTGAAGTGCAAAGTTGCAGCTCACCTTCCTCACTGCCGCTAAAAGAACTCAGGGCAGGCTTCTTCTTTCTTCCTTCCCCCAAAGAACACATTAATAATAATGATAAGAAGGATGAAAACTATTTCCGTGCCCCCCAGTGATGTGGAAAGACCATTCCTGGTTCTATGCAGTGACAGCTGGCACTGAAGGCTCACAGGTTTAACCCACGAGCACCAATTTCAGGAACCAGCGGGGCTATTCCTGGTATTGTGTATCTGGTGGCCTATCCCGTTTTCTGAGCCCGGCTGCCCGCGGCCCCTCCCCCTCGCTCCCCCTGCAGTCTGATTGTTCCAGCTGCAGGGGCTCAGCTTCCTCAGGAAGGAAATGCTGTTAGGGCTCTTGACAATGATCCTCCAATATAGCGCCGCTGAACTCACCGTGCAACGAGAATTTCCATGATACCCTCCAGCAGCCCTACCAGGCACAGTGAATTTTCTGAGCACAATTAGACAGAGGGTGTAATAGGCAAGTCAGCGTTTCCTTATTCACCAGAGGAGACTGGTATCAAAACGGCAGCTGGCATTTTGACAATCAAGGGATCCGATTTATGAAAGTCCCTAACTGTTGGGAATGAAAGAGTGACTGAACTATCCCGCTAGAAATTTTTCTTTTTACCAGGAATTATTTCTCTATTGAGAGAGGTCCTATTCCAGACGAGGCGATGAAGGGTAAAAACTGACTCAGGTACAAAGATCATGAAATAGGACCCTCACTTTCCTAATAGATACTGGAGCCTTTACCCAACACCAATTCTGCATTCAGATAGTGTTTGACTTTCAGTTGTTTAATTAAATGCATCTTGTTTTCTCTAGATACTCTCCTGTGAACCACCTTCAAATTATACATGTATAAATATATATAACATACAAATCCATATGCATTATATGTATTTATATATATGTTTTAGCCCTAGGGATTAAACTCAGGGATTTTTTTTAACCACTGAGTTACATTCCCAGTCTCTCTCTTTTTTTTTTTTTTTTTTGAGATGGTCTTGCTAAGTTGCTGAGGTTCTCACTAAGGTTGCTTGAACTTGCAATCCTCCTGCCTCAGCCTCCCCAGTTGCTGGGATTCAGGCACACACCACTGCGCCCTGCTAAGCTACATATCTTGGGTTGGTGATCTACCCGTGGTAGGTGTACCCTCCCCTGAGGCAGGGAGGCCCATGAAGCTGAATACTCACTTCAGTGCAATGGAGTACCTGCTGTTCCCTGACTCACTGTTGCGAACCAGGTACCCAGCTTCTTTGCAGGGCTGTAGTCGACTCTCAGCCTCCGCCCGGGTGATGGCACCATGATACCAGCTGAAAAGAGGGAGACGGAAGAAGGAAAGTGCTGTGAGCATCAAAGTGCAGATCCAGATGGGCTCTCTCTCAGGAGAGACAGAAGGCAGACTTGAGGGTCCCACCAACCCTGTCAGGGAGGGTCAACAGGGCTAGTGTCATCCAGAAGCCCTCCCCGTGTAAGGAGAATGCACTGTAAAACAAGGTGCTTGGGATACAATGCACTGTCCATTCCGCACAATGCACCGAGCTCCAAAGATGGGTTTCATGAACAGGCCCCCCTCAGACAGGGGTTCACCAACAAAGAGCCAGGTAAGGGGTCAGTACCCACGGCCTTGCTTATCTCGGGGTCAGTGAGGGATACTCACGGCTGCTTCTCCAGGGGCAGGCCTGGGTCCACCCTTTCCCCGTCGCTGTGGTCAGACAGGGCTGGCTTCAAGATTTTCTGGGTCCAGCTCTTTTGCCGGTGATGCTGCCTCACGGCCTCCTCCTTGACGGAAGGCCGCTCAGACCCTTCAAACTGGCCTGGAAGGAAGACTCCATTTACCCTCCGAGACAGCAGAGGTGGCAGGCAGACTTCAAAGGAACCCCCCCCCCCCCCCCGGCCTGCCTTAGCTGGGGAAGATGCACTTTCTCCTTAACACAGACTCTAACATGCTGCAAAACGACCGGGAGAGCCAAGCCCTGCTGCCTTTGCTATCCGATCGCTGCCAGCATCCCGCAGACAGACAGCCACTCTTCTCTAAGATACTCATCAGCATCCAAGAACTTCAGAGTATGACAGGGAGCCAACAGGCTTCAGCATGGACTTTTAAAGAACTCCAAGTTTCAGTATTTTCAGGAAAAAAAAGGCTAACCAGGTCCGGTGGTGCATGCCTATGACCCGAGGGACTCGGGCAGCTGAGACAGGAGATCACAAGTTCAAGGCAGGGCCCCAAGCAACGCAGCAAGACCTTGTCTCAAAATAAAAAGGGCTGGGGATGAGGCACTCATGGGTTCAATCCCCAGGACTTCCCTCCAAAAAAAAAAGAAAGAAAGAAAAGAAAGATTAAACCCAGTTATATGCACATTGCTTGTAAGAGTGTAGCACTCCATGAAGACAGATGAGCGAGCCAGGAACAGTGGTGCACGCCTGTGATCCCAGTGACGCAGAATGCCTGCTTGAGGGCAGCCTCGGCAACCTAGTGAGACCCTGTCTCAGAATTAAAATAGATACCTAGATGGATAAGGGGCTGGGGACGTGGCTCAGTGGTTAACACACTGGGTTCAGTCCCCGGTACCAAAACACAGTTTTTATAATAAAATATGAACAGAAGTCAACCCAGGGCTGGCCATGTGGCTCCAGCGGTAGTGCGCTCGCCTGGCATGCACGGGGCACTGGGTTCGATCCTCAGCACCACATACAAATAAAGATGTTGTGTCCACCGAAAACTGAAAAGTAAATATTAAAAAATTCTCTCTCTTTAAAAAAAAAAGTCAACCCAGAAACAACACCACCAACAATATGTTGAAGATGCTGTGACAGGGAGACTGGAGAGAAGACAGAGAGCACTGGGAGGGCCCAGCTGAGGGCTGAGAGGCAGCAGGTACCCCTACAGATCTGCTGAAAACAAGGTCAAAATCACACCAAAATCGACTTAAATGTTTGCTATCAAATATGCTCTCCAATTACATATCAAATATGCTCTCTATTCACTTTTCCATTGGCGTTTACTGTGGGGGGCAGCGCTGGGGACTGAGCTCTGGTCTTCACACATGCTGGGCGAACGCTCTACCCCTGTGCTACACCCTCAGCTGCTTTCTTACTATCTTAGTTTGAGACAGGGCCTAAGTTGCCCAAGCTGGCTTCAGACTTTGCTCCTCCTCGTCACAGACTCCCACGTGGCTGGGATTACAAAGGGAGCACCCTCACGTTCCACTATAACCAAGGATTTAACAGGTTAAGAACAGCACCATGGGAGAGTGAAGGACCTGCTCCCAATTTGACAGTTTCAGTGGAAGAAATAAACAGTGGTCAGATACGTTTTCCCGACAGTTGTGACAAGCACTTCCAAAGCAGCTGCACACAGAGGAAAGAAAAGAAATGTACTGGTGGGGGGGGGGGGGGAATGCAACATTAAGGGCACAACTTCAGTCCTGGGCTTTCCACTGGAGCCGGATTCTTAGATCCCTATCTATCTCAAATTCCTTGGAAAAAAGAAACTTGCAGTAAGGAATGTGGAGAAAATAGAGCCGGGCATGACAGCACCTGCCTATAATCCCAGCCATGCTCGAGGCTAAGGCAGGAGGACCAAACCTGAGGCCATTTGGGCAACTTACCAGACCTTGTCTTGAAAAATAAAAAGGTCTGGGATGTAGCTCAGCGGTGGGGTGCCCATGGAGGTTCCATCTCCAGGAAAGAAGAGACAGAGAGAAGAGAGGAAAGGAGAGGAGAGGAGAGGAGAGATGGAGAGAGGGAGCAAAAGGAAGAACAGACAATCGAACAAGACAAGGCACAGTGTAACATTAAAAACCCTCTTTTGGGCTGGGGTTGTAGCTCAGTGGTAGAGTGCCTTGCCTTGCATGTGTGAGGCCCTGGGTTCGGTCCTCAGCGCCACATAATAAATAAATAAATAAAGATATTTTGTCCATCTATAACTAGGGAAATTTAAAAAAAAAACCCTTTTAGGTATTTTGAAATACGTGTGATTATTAGTATCCTCACCCTGCTGTGAGCTGGATCATCAGAACACAACACTCCTATCTATGACTCTGTCCCACTGACGGATCTCTCTCCTTATTCCTCCTTGCCCATCCCATCCCCTCCCCTCCCCAGACTCTCCTAACCACTGTTCTTCCCCGGACTTCGGAGGTGTTTTTATTATTATTATTAGTAGTAGTAGTAGTAGTATTTTGGTATTGGGGATTGAGCCCAGGGGTGCTTTGGCCACCGAGCCACATCCCCAGCCCTTTTCATTCTTTGAGACAGGATTGCTTAGGGCCTCCCCCTACGTTGCTGAGGCTGGCTTTGAGCTTGTGATCCTCCTGCCTCAGCCTCCCGGCCGCTGGGGTCGAAGAGGGTGTTTTAGATTGCACCAAGTGTACACTTGGGCGGTGATAACTGGACCAAGGGGTGGGCATGTTAATTTCCCTGACTTGACCATTTGCTGCAATGCGTACATGTATCGAAACATCAATAAGTTTACTCGATAATTTTGCACAATGATGTATCAATTTTAAAAAAGAAAATGCGTTTTAGGGAGGCCGAGGCCCGCTGCCCTCACCCGACAGGGCGCGCACGATCTGCTCCCTCTTCCACTCCCAGGGCTGCTCGTACTCGGCCGCCGGCCTCTCGTCGTCCTCGGGCAGCCTGCTGTCCCCGGGCCGTGCCCTCCCCTCTGCGCGCTGGCCCTCGGTGGGCTCGTAGGGGGTGTCGTAGAGCTGGGGCGGCCTCCCCGGGAGGTCCTTGGAGCTGCGCCTCTTGGCCAGGGGCTCTGACTTGGCGCCGGTCTCGCCGGGCTCCCCCGGGCTGTCCAGCAGCTGGAGAGCCTTCACCAGGGGGTCCTTGGAGCCCCGGCGTCTGATTTCTGAAAAACACGCGTCACAGCAATACCTTGAAGGAAAAGGTGCCACTGGGGGGGGGGGATGAGGGGGCAGAGGCTGACCGTGACCTCTGTCTTTCCTGGTGGAGGCTGGATAACTCCAGGATTGTTCCTAAAGGGGCCCATCACCTCCCAGCTGTGCTACAACTGCAGAAGCAGGTGTCCAGACTTCCTCCCTTCCTCACCTGAGCCAGGTAACGGGACCAAGTCATTAGAGGAGGGATGACATCAGAAGTCAGGCAGCCTCCAAGTGCCCCTCCAAAGAATAAGAAGTGGCCCTCCAGGGTGCTCCTCCAATGAGTACGCAGTGCCCTCGGGGACACCTGTTTGACTTCCTGGTCCTGTCTGACTTTCTTGTCACCTTCAGCGTTGACATCTTGTTAGGAAGCCCAGATCAACGCGTTTTTGTTTTGGGGTGCTGGGGATGGAACCCAGGGCCTCCTGCATGCCAGGCAGTACTCAACCACTGAGCTAGAGCCCCAGCCCCAGATCAAATTATTTTAATAAAAATGGGCTGATGTTTATGATATCCAAAGTGTCGCTCCAAACACACCCAGAGAAGCTATTTGTGTGCACTAGTCAGAGTTCTTCCAGTCAGTTTAATATAGTGGGAAAGCCAGGCATATTTACATAAAATATGCATCAGGCTAATAATTGCAGGATAAATCAAAGTAAAAGAGGTGTTAGAGGGAAGAACAATAATTACTCAAGAGCTGACGCTCATCAATGGCTCTCTATGTGTTAAGCACTATTCTAGGAGTGTTGTAATTCCCACCACCACTCTATGAGATGGGTACTATTATTTCTCCATTATTAGAAAAGAGAAAACTGAAGCATAAAGAGGTTAAGGAAATTATGCAAACCAATAAGCAGGAGGTTGGGCTTTAGAAGTCCTACTCTCAGCCACTCCACTTGGATTAACTCCAAGTGGAAGAGAAATGGAAGAGAGTTGACTTTGATATGAAAGGTCATTTCCAGCGGAGGAGGCTGCGAGAGTGAGGATATGGAGTGGGCACTGTAGGGCTTGTTTCCACAGGGGAGTCAGGGAAAGTCGGAAGGGCCCGAGACCAGACGGGAGGGAGGCTGAGGGGGAAGCTATGAAACCAGGTGAGCCAGGTGCTAAAGTGAAGATGTTTCAACAGCCAAGATAGGAAGTTTGGATTTTTCTATAAACACGAGGCAGAACACGTGTTTCACTGGAGACAGCTGACCTCAAAAACAGGCCAGCGCAAGTCCCCAGGCACATACTGAACTGAGGCATAGAAATGGCTGGAGAACCCCTGCTGTCAACCAACTGACCACCAGTTACGGTGGGATGGGACCGGCTGTGTTTACCAGCTGGGGTCCAGGAGCCTTGGGGGTCAGCTGGAGATGACCAGAGTGTGGACCACCACAGAAGCACCAGGCTGTGGCTCTCGTAAATGCCCACCAGGAGGCCTTCAGCCCCCTGTCTACCTGGTCACAATCACACACAAAGCCTCGTCTCCTCACGGAACCCCTCATGCGCTCTCAACTATCTACCTTCAAAGTGCAAATCCCAGTGGGGCGTGGAGGCAGCCCACGACCAGATCACCTCTCCCTCTCCAACTGCCCCCCTGCGCTCCAATTCCTCTAACCAAATGGAGCTTCTGCAACGGCCTGCACACTGCCCTGTCTTTCACCCATCAAGGTCTGGCACCTTCTTGGCCTCTGAAATCGACGTCAGCCCCTCCTCCTCCTGGAGAAGTCTTTCCTGCCCACTGTTCCTCTCAGGCCTCCCAGAGTTGGTCAGGTGCCACAGCTGGGCCAGTCTGGTGGGCTGGGCGGAGACCCCCACAGCTTGTTTACGAGGCAGGACATGCAGCTGTGCCACATAGTGAGTGGATGGATGGGAGGGGGCTCTAGAGCTTCTCCAGGGAGGTGACTACGCGGCTCTGCAGGTATGTGTCAGGGAGTGACAAGGGATCGATGTTAACACTATGAGAATGAAAGCCATCAAGGGAGAGAGGGAGGGAAGACTGCTAGGGCCCAGGCAGAGCCCGGGACTCCTCCAGTTAAGGGCGTCTGGAGGAGGAGGAGCCGGCCAGAAGGTGAGAATGTTGGGTGGGCTGAGCAGGAAGAGACTGAGAGAAGGTCAGGTGGAAGGTCGTGCTGTGGGGATGAAGGAGTTAGGACTTTCCCCTCTAACAGTCAGGGTCCTGCTCTCTGGAGGACAGTCATTGACTCACTAGGACTTCTATAACGACGAGAGACAACAGATGGGGGAACGGGAATAAAATCAGGACTACTTCTAGACTGCGGTCACAGTCACGGTCAGCAGCTGCCTTCAGTTCCGTGTGGCTCTAGGTCACCGGAATCACCGGGGTGAGCTGGAGCACGACCTGCTGCCTGGGTCCCGCCTCTGGAGGACAGTGTCCTCGGTCTGGGGGACATCCTAGGAGTCAGGTGGTCCTAACGAAGCCTAGGGCCCTCTCTGACTAAAACTTCCGCATCAGAACACGATGCTGGGAAGGTGATCGGGCAGGACTGGCTCCTGCCCACGGCCCCAAGGCCAGGTCAGGGGCTTGGGCTGAGGCCAGAGCGGCATCTCCTGTCCCAGGCCACCGACTCTCAATCCCACGGCCTCTTTTTTTTTTTTTTTTTCTTCATTGCCTATTCTCGATGGAGATATGGAACAAGAAACAAAACATATTCTGTTCTTGGTTCAATTAAGATAAGGCTGGCATTTAAAAAAAAAGAACTTTTCTAAAGAACTAAGAAAAAGGAAGCAGAAAACACAAAGGAATTCAAAGCATGAATTTAGAAATTTTAGGTTTCTAGTCAGAAGTTGTTTAGCCTCCGTTGAGACTGTCTGGCAGAGTCTGGGGAAAGCCTTCCACAAGGTGCTGCCTTCAATTCTGCCGGAGAAGCCCTTGATTTCAATCTCAAGATAGGAGTCGAGCTCACATGGAAATTTCAATAAATTTGCATTCAGATTAGGTGTGGTGATTGGAATCTGGGGTTCTTATTACACACGTGTTTGAATTTTTCCTTGCTGGGAGGCCCTCCCACTCCTGTTTCGGATAGCCTGTGCCCAGGTCTGGGAGATACGCTGGAAAACATGTAGCTCAGAACCTCCCTTTCTTTGCATGGTCTTGGGATGGGGAATCTGCAAAGTATCATCACCTTTGGCAACAATGTTTAATCAGGGGAAAAAGGGTTTGGACACAGCATCCTTCCCCCTTCCAGGGGAGTAACCTCCCAGTCCCCTCCAACACCTGGCTGCCCCCAACCTGAGGCTCCATAGAAACAGAAACAATCGTGGGGCTCTTGCCGACCCTTCCTGCAGGGAGAATGGCCCCTGACGTGCAGAGCTGGCTCCAGAGGAAACAAGCCTGAGAAGGAGGAAATGGCAAGAGGAAGCTACGCCCTGGCCCGATAGAGGCCATTTACCGCGGCAGACAACAGAGTGCAGTGGCCTGGCCGCAGATAAACACGGCAGGCAGAGGAGGAGGGTGCCCCGCACCAGCTAAAATGGCAGCTGGTGGGTGTAGAACCTGAGGGCCCGAGATTCCCCCTTCGGAACTCCCCGTTCTCCCTGCCATAAGGAAGCCATTTGTGTTTAAAAACGTGGCAGAAAATTTTTTCAGTGAAGTTACTTACAGTTAGCAATTAATGTTATTCTATGTTGTCCAGAATTTTCTTTAAAAATTAGATTTGATTCTTCCTGCAGTGTCTAAACAATGGCCACATTTTGGGGGTATGACAGGTACAGGATGGTGCGAGATCCCAGGGAAGCCTCGGAACGCACCACAGAAGTGTCGTCCCCTTCACAGGTGAGCACACTGAGGCCATGGTCACATGGTGGTCAGTGGGAGCCATTTATTACAGACCCCAGAGCTCATGCTTTCTCTGCCTCTCTCTGTACTGGGGACTGAACCCAGGGGCACTCTACCCCTGAGCTACACCCTAGACCTCTATTTTTTATTTGAGACAGTCCCACTAAGTTGCTGAGGCTGGCCTATAACTTGGAACCCTCCTGCCTCAGTCTCCAGAGTTGCTGGAATTACAGGTGTGAGCCACCACACCTGCCCGGAGCCCAAGGCTTTCTCTGCCATACCTTCATGTTCAGAAGATTTCAAGAAAAATATTAATTTCAATTTTAAATAACACGTCTCCCCTTAATACCTTTCATTTTTTCCAAAACATTAAACATAAAGCCTCGTAGGGTTCTTGTTTCCTCTTGGAATCAGAAACAGGGATATTATGCAACTTTTTTCTTTTCTTTTTGATACCAAGGATTGAACTGAGGGATGTTCCACCCCTAAGCCAGCTCAACCCCAATCCCCAGCCTCTTTTATTTTTTCAAATAGGATCTTGCTCAGTTGCTTAGGGCCTCACTAAATGGCTGAGGCTGGCTTTAAACTTGTGATCCTCCTGCCTCAGCCTCCTGAATTCAGCCTCCTGAATCCTGCTAGGATCACAGGCATGCACCACAATTTCAGCCTAGGCAGCTTTTTTTACTTATATCTTTTATCAGCGTTTAAGCTTTTGATATGAAATTAATATTTTCTTATCAAATAAATATCTGAAAAAAAAGGCCAGTATAATTCAGAAACAAACCCTGACATTTAACAAGGAAATTAGAGATAAATCAAGACGTCTGGGCTGGGGATTTATGTGGCACAGTGACAGGTGCTTGCTTAGCATGAGTGGGTCCCCATCATTTGATTCTCAGCACTTCAAAAAAAAAAAAAAAGTGCCCATGTGCCATGTGTATTTTCTATGATAGTTTTAAAAATACAAACCCCAATATTGAGTTCTCCTTTAGATTGTCTATTTAAACAAACCAACCCAACCATTTGGGGAGAAAAAAATAAAAATTTAAAAATAATCTTTGACCCATGCTCAAGAGCCAAAACCAAAGGTTGCTGAATGACCTTGTATGTCCCCTCTTGGCTGGGGAATCTGGACAAGTTACTTCATATTTCTGAACCTAGGTTTCTTCAACTGTGTAGAAGGAACCAATCTTACAGGGTTGTTGTAGAATTTAGTGGGGTAATTGGGTAAGTCTGGCAGCCAGTAAGCCTGGACTTGCAGCTGTATGATACCAAGCCTGAAAAGAATTTTCATGCTAACTAATGGCTACCTTAGGGAACTTCTAAAGACCCATCCAATGCTCGAGTGGCTAAAAATAATAATTGTAAGTTATGTAGGATATTTCTGTGAAGTACTGAGCTAAAATGTTCCTGCTAATTTAGCAGAAAAACAAAACAGCCTTACGTTAACATTGCCTTGTATTCATAGTCATATCTTTTTATGAACAATCCTTTGAATAAATCTCAGCAATAATTTCTTTCTCCAGATAAAGAGAAAGACAAGAACCAAAACCCAACACTCTCTTTCAATGCCAGGGATTGAGCCCAGGGCCTCGTACATGCTAGGATATTCCAAAATTTTATTAGTAGAAAGTAATGCCTGGGACCAGGAATATAGGTCAGTGGTACAGTGCTTGCCTAACATGCATAAAGTCCAGGTTTTGATCTCAGCACTGCAAAATAAATAAATAAATAAAAACAAAAACAAAAATTCAGAAATTTGGACTTGACCACTAAGCATACAAGGAACTGAATATAAAAAAAGTAAAAGGTTAAAAAAAATAGCAGCAAATCTTTGATTTCTAGCTTCCATAAACTCACTTCCTGTTTTTCTGTCCAGCTGTGTTATGAGTAGACTAAGAGGTAGATTCTCCACATTGATCAAGATATGTGATATATATTTTAACGAATAATAAAAAATCTTTAAGATCACTATTATATGCTTTTTAAAAAAATAGCTTTATTTATTTATTTTATTGGTTCCGGGGATTGAACCCAGGGACACTCAACATCCCCAGCCCTATTTTGTATTTTATTTAGAGATAGGGTCTCACTGAGTTGCTTTAGTGCCTCACAGTTGCTGAGGCTGGCTCTGAACTCGCAATTCTCCTGCCTCAGTCTCCCAAGCTGCTGGGATTACAGGCGTGCACCACCACGCCCAGCTAATAATAATGCTTTTTAAGAACAAAATACTATATACTTATATTACTAGTTTAAGAAGCTACTAATTTAGATTTCTAACAAATTTGAATTTATTTACCAAAGGAGTATATTAATTTTGTATTCTTAAATGAATTTATTCACAAATTGTTTAAGACAGAACCTGGACCGTAATACTCAAATATTAAATGCTAACTATTATTATTTCATGTTGGACAATTTTGACTTTTTAGATATTTGTCATTTATTTATTTTAAAATTTTGAGCCAGGGTCTTGCGAAGTTGCTAAGGCTGGCCCCCAACTTGTTATCCTTCTTCCTCAGCCTCCCAAGTTGCTGGGATTACAAACATGTGCCACAAAATTTTGACTTTAAATGTCTGTAATGTTCTTAGTGAGTGGAGAGATGCCCTACACATGGGTCAAGTTCACAGGGCTTTTGCATGTACCATTTCAAGCGTGCCTGAGCGCCTCGTGGTGTTGGGGGGCAGGCCACTCGGTTTGGAGTGGGAGATCTGGGTTCTAATTCCTGCTCTGTGTCTTATTTAAAAGTCTTGTGATTGTAGAAAAGTATGAATCCCTCAGGTCTTGTTTTTTCACCCTGTACCAAGAGGGACAGTATTGCAGTGCTCTAGCTTATAGAACTCTCTGTGGGGATTACTTAAAACAAACCAATCAACCAACCTATATTCAGTTTTTTAAAACACAGCAGGACTCCCGATAAACAGGCGATACAGTTCAGATCAACCGCCTACTCCAGTTAAAGAGAAAGGCAAGAACCAAAACCCAAAGACAAAGAAAGGTGAATCAAAGTTAAGCATGAACTTCTTTTTCTTTTTAGAGAATCCTTTCCCGCAGTCGTATGTAAAGGCCAATCCTTTCCCTGTTCCTCTCAAGCCGCTGATATTTTTTTAAAATTCTGACTAAGTTCGTTTTCACTTCCTCTCATTCACAGATTTCATTAAGGGTCACAGTCCAGTGACCTGAGGGTCACAGCCTGGCCAGGGTACACCCTCCCCAAATGGGATGCCTTATCTCTGTAAGCAGAGAGGCAGGAAACAGAGCCGAGCTTTCCTGCGCCAGCCCCTGTTCACTCTGCGCTGGTCTCGGCCCTTCCAGGCCCTGCCACTGACCCTCTGCTCACGGCACGGAAGCTGGCGGAGGGAGCCTGGGCTTTTCAACTGTTTAAACAGTCTCTAACGGGTGACCGACGGCTCCTTCCCCAGGCATGAACCCCAGGACACTGGAACAACTCCCCTGAGTCAACACTCAAACTGCATTTTCCAATACAGATTAGGTGAATGAGTGATTTACTCTAAAATTTCCAAATAAATCAAATAAGTAGTCTGCATCCTTTTGATTAAGCCTCGTTGATACCACTGCGTACAAAAGGGAAAAGTTTGACACCAAAAGTGACAGCGGGCTGGCTTAGCTCACAACTGCAATAGTTTTCAGTTGAAAAAAATCAGTCTTAAAAATTGGTTTGATTTTAGGTGGGATGGCTGGTTAGTGACAGTGATTGCTGATGATTCCTTAATAATTTGATATTGTGCTCCAATTTAGTAGAAAACAATCTACTAAAATATTGAGGATTATGTCATGTTGGCAACTTTTCACAACTGGAAATCCCTTAAGTATGTATTTGTCTCTTGGTCCTGACTTAGAATTCCCACTGTGGACGTCAAAGCTTTGAGCTGTGGCCAAGAAATATGCATAACCAACCCTAAAACTGAAGACCACATTCTGAGCAGATGTTCGAACTCCCAAGTGTCATCCGGCATAGAATTAGAAAAACTTAGAAGAAAAACAAAACTGCCGATTCTAAAACTCGGAAGGTCCCTAAGGCAACATTTTAGTTCTGGGTCTGATTTCTGCTTTTTCAGGTCAGCAGGATCTGGTTTAATTGCTTTCTCCCTTTCCCCCCAATAGACTCTGGTTACCAGATTATAACCCTTCAAGGGAGGGTGAGATTTCTGTCCCTGCCACAAACCTGTTATCATTTGCTGGGCATCGTAGGGCTCCATGTAACCGTCGTTCTCACCCACTCTCTCTGCATCCCGCTGACCCTTTGTCCTTTTGGCATCGTAAGGGTCAGCGTAGTCTTCCAAAATGATGACCTATCAAATAACAAGAGGACAGTCACTAAGGGTGACCATATACCAAGTGGTAATGCCATCAAGACGGCCACTGAAATCTCCTGCAGATCTGAAGAGAATCACAGTCTCCTGCGGGTTCCAGACAGCTTTCACACTTGACCATGCGTCTCCGCTGGACAAACGACTTACTTTTAGTCTTGGTGATACAACTGATTTGCAACCATTCCTATACACTTTCACTTATTCCCGAAATTCCTCTTACCTTCTTTTCTCTCCCCAAGCAATAAAGCATTTGTCAGTTAGAGGGTGGTGGGGGTGGGCAGTGGGAAATACAGGGCGTCTATGGCTTAGCATATAGAAAGGTGAACTGGAGCCTGGGCCGTGGTGCAGGTGATTCCAGTGACTTGAGAGGCTGAGGAAGGAGGACCACAAGTTCAAGGCCAGCCTCAGCAACTTAGCAAAACCCTGTCTCAAAATAAAAGGGCCACTGACGTCTGGGTTCAATCCTCACTACCTAAAAGGAAAAAAGACAAAAAGAAAAGACTAACTGGTCTACCACATACCCCGTGTTGTGAGTCTTCTAAGCCCAGTCAGCTGAGCACCGGTCACAGTGAGTCAGTCAGTCGCTCCCCAGCACGCCGGGATGAGCATGGTGAGGGAGTCAAAATGAACCCAAGACTTGCTTCTTGCCCTCAGGAATTTTAAAATAGTTCTAAAAGAGACAGACTTCATGAAAGAGAAATAATAATAATAATAATAATAATAATAATATAATAATTATAATAATAATTATAATGCTGAACAGTGTTATTAGTAGTTCAAGGTTCAGCAATTCACAGGCAGCCTGATTCTCTGAGATCAGATGGTTTTGATGGTATTTGTGTCTGAGAACAGTTATCTTTCCAAAATGGAAGATACCTAGAGAGAGGTGTGTGCCATGATTCTATTCTGCAGTGACTGGGTGACAACACCAAAGACAAGTGACCCTCTTCAGGAAAGCAGCTCTGGACCTATTCCACCACCTCTGATATAAAACAGTCTCCAAAAAGTTCCTGGAGAAGAGCCACTGGAGCTGACAGGAAGATAAACGAGGGAGAAGAGAAGAGGGGGACAGGAGAAGAGTTCTCCACCCAGGGGGAGATGGGCCAAGAAACCTCAGACCCCAGAAGTGGTGCCCAGGAAACAGCCAGCAGCCTGTGGAGGGCTGTGATGACCCCTCACTCCGTCTCTTCTCCTTGACCACCACCATGTGCACTGCAGCTGCAAGGCACAGACGGGATACTAGGTCCCTGGTCGGGTGGATACCAAGTAACCTACGGGCTGGGTCCTGTCCATCTTTCTGTTCTCTCTACTCAGCGCCTGGCATAGGGTCGGCACGCTGTGAATACTGGGGGCAGAACTGAATGGAGGAATGAATGCAGGTGCCCAGAGCATGCCGCGTGGTCTGTGCTACGGGTTCCTGACTGTCCAGGTACGCAGCATGTTTGAAGGCTCATAAGAAAAAAATTAAAGTTCCCATGACAGAAAGCACTTGCCTGAATGAGTCTCAAAATCTCAATTTGAGCCCTCCCCTCTCCTTCTCCCTCTTTCATGTGGAAGAGAAATGGCCCAACTCAACCAACCAACCAAATCAGCTCATTCCTGTAAGAATGGCGAGTCTGGGCTGGGTTTGTGGCTCAGTGGTGGAGCGCTGGCCTCACATGTGTGAGGCACTGGGTTCAATCCTTAGCACCACATATAAATAAATAAAAAGTTTTAAAAAGCCCATCAACAACTAAAAAAAAAAAAAAAGAATGCAGAGTCCCCTCCCATGTCCACATCCCTTTTCTTACTTTCCCACATTGGACAGCACCCAGAAAACCTCCAGTGAATCAGAGGCAGGAAGTACCTTCTTCTTTCCTGCTCAGTAATTTCCTTAAGGGCATTTCCTTGTCATAGTCCCTTAAGCTTCAGTACCGTGTCCCTTATCCTATGTGACTACTGCACAGCAAATGTCTGCGGAATGAATGGAAGGACTGTCATCTTGCAGGGTTGCTGAAATTTTGAGAAACCTTTTATTAGGTGTAACTGCAGGGGATGATGATATCCCAAAGCCAGCCCAGAAGTGGGTGCCCCCCCATTTCCTGAAGCTTCCAGATCCACACCTACCCAGTTACGAGGTGACCATTCCTTATGCTCTAGGATAGGCATACACAAGTCTAGCTTTGCAGATGCCCTGGATGTCAAAATTAAAATAAACCACATCTATAAAGGGGCCCAATTTACCCCTTTCAATTACTCTTTAACAAAACTAAATACAGGGATGTGGCTCAGTGGTGGAGTGTCCCTGAGTATTTCAATCCCTGGTACCAAAACAAGACAACAACAGCAGAAAGCCCCAAACACTAAATACATTTATTAGTCCATTTCTGCAAAGTTCTCCAGCCCGAGGATGAGGATTTTCCAGGATCATATGTACTGGAATGATTTCAAAGGATGGCTCGGGAGTCACAGTGCGAGAGTGGGGGACGGACTTTGGGGGTCAGGCCTCCCTTTCTCTTAGGTGTGAAGCCTCCTGCTCAGGGGCTCATGGTGGACCCCTGGCACTGAGAAGTGGCTCAAGGGAGGGTGAATTCTTACCGTGTCCTGCTGCTTCATGATCTTGCCCTTGTCCAGCTCGGGGCCCAGGGAGGAAGGTGAAGAGGACGCAGAGGAGCAGCTGCTGCTGGTGCTGCTGGTGCTGGTGCTGCTGCCGCCGCCGCCGCCGCCGGGGTAGCTGCTCTTTCCGTTCTTCTCCTGGGTGTCCACCTTGATGAGCCTGTTGATGTAGGTGCTGCAGCCCGAGCTCTTGGCCGTGCCCCGGTGGGGCTCCTCCTCCGTGGCCCGGGAGTTCTTGCGGCCTTTGCCCGCCGCGGCCTGAATCAGACCCTGAAGGCTGTCCCGGGACAGTCGGCTGTCCTTGGGGGCGCCGCCGGCCCTCCCCGCCCCCAGCTCGGCTGCCGAGTTCTTGCGGCCCTTGCCGGGAACGGGCCCCGCACCGCTGGCCTCGGCGCTCCTGCGCGGCTTGCCGCTGCCCGCGCCCCCGGGCTTGGCGCGCTCGGACACGGTCTTCAGGTTCAGCGGGAACTCCTTGAACCACTTGGCGGCCATGAGGGGGGTCCGGCCGGCGCGGCCGACGAGCGTCGTGGCCGCGGAGCACGCGAGCGAGGAGGCCCAGCCCAGGCAGCGAGAGGCGCCAGGGGTCGGGGGCCACTGCATTCCCCGAGGCTGGGGAGCTGGAGGCCGCGGCGAGGCCCCGTGACGGATGCCCCGCGCGCCCCTGGCCGCCGTCGCCCGCTCTGGGCAGGGTGGGGCGCCTACGCCCGGGGCTGGGGGCCCGGGGCGCCGAGCGGGCGGGCGCGGGCGGCCGCTCCGGACACGGACGGCGACAGTCACAGCGCCCTGGGCCCCGCCCGGCCTCGTCTTCAGCGCCTCTCCAACTCCGGGGACCGCGGTTCTCCGGAGGCGCCGGGCGCCGGGGGCTTCCCCCTGCTTTTTCCTCCCGAAGTGGGAGAGGCTGAGCCCACGGAAGCCCCCAGCAGCCCTGCCCACACTCCCAGGGACAGAGGGACACAGTGGAGGAGGCGGGAGTGTCCCGGCGCCGCGACGGACGGCTCGGACGGCGGGCCGCCCACCCCGCTGGGCCCTCCCCTCCGGCTGGCGCCTCCCAGCCGGCCCCGCCCACCCGAGCGGCCACCCGACGGCACGCGGCTGCACGTGCGCCCCGGCCGCGCCCCGCACGGGACCCTCGCGGCTGCGCAGACGGCCCGTCTACACCCGCGGACCTCGGCCAGGCTTGGCCCTCTGAGCGCGGCAGGAGTGCGCCACGTGCGCGTCGCAGGCCGGGAGCGGGGACCTCGGTCCTCAGGGGCCAGGAGCACCTCGCGCGTCACTTTTCTGCATTCTCTCTAGGAACATCGCTTTGCGTAGGGACGGTGGGGTCGCTTCCAGGGACAGCGCTGCCCAACCCCCGCCGAGTTAACACTAATCCTCGGGGGAGAGCAGCCTCCCGCGGTGGGGGACCAGGTCTCCCCGCCCTGCCCAGCCACCCACACCCAGGACTGGCGGCGGCGGGCCGCGCCACTTCACCCCCTTTGCGCGGGGTTCCAAGGAGAAGGCCGAGGCTTAGCGCACGCACCAGGCTGCGGAGCAAGGTCTGGCCTGCGGGTTCCAGGCCCAGGCTGCGCAGCGAGGGGTGGTGGAGCAGGATACTAGGAGGCAGTCGGGGAACTGCACCCCATTTCCACCACTAGATGGAAGGGCGCGCTGTTGTGACCTTCGGGGTTTTAGGGTCGGGGTGGAAGCGAGTCTGAATCTGTGCAGATGGGAGCACTTTCTGCACAATTGTGGGGCCTTTTACGTTAAAAGACGCCCTTGCCACCCCGTTTCGAAGCAGTTTAAAATCTTTCTTAGTTTAAAAAAATTTAAACTACCCGGGCGCGATGGCGCGCTCCTGTAATGCCAGCGGCTCAGGAGGCCAAGGCAGGAGGATCGCGAATTCAAAGTCAGCCCCAGCAATTTAACGAGTTCCTTTTCATTTAAAAAAATGAATGTGCGGCAGGGACTCCTGCGCAGTTCTAAACCTTCACGTTCGAGCCTTGGAAATGAAATGGTGCAGGCCACCTTCTGGTAGTGTTTGGGTGGTGTCTGGTGACGTGGGAAGAGGAAAGAAATGCCAGCTCACCTTGAAAATACATCTTGGCTTTTTTTTTTTAAGCTTTATTGAGATATAATTTACACATCATAAGATTCAAGAGTTTCAAGTGTATACTTAAAATTTAAAACGTATTTAGTGTGTTTACAATTATCAACGAATCTAACTTTAGAACACTTCCATCAGCCCCAAAGAAGCCTTGCGTCCATCAGCAATGAGGGGTCGGTCATTCACCTTTCCCTCTCCCCAGCCCTGAGCAGCTACTCACGTACTTTCTGTCTCTGGGGATTTGTTCATTTTGGAAGCTTCACATAATTGTGACCAGGTAATATATGGTCTTTTGTGTCTGGCTTTCCCTCCCAAGAATCCTTTTTTGGATTCATCCATGTGGTAGTATGTATCAGCGCTTGGTTCCTTTTATATAGCCCAGTGACATTCCATTGAATAGATATACCACATTTTATTTATGTATTCATCAGTTAATGGACATTTGGGTCACTCCACTTTTTAGCTATTATAAACAATGCTGCTATGAACAAATCTTTGTGTGGATATATGTAATTTGAGTAGTTACCCAGGAGTGTAGTTGCTGGGTCACTTGGTAACTCACTGTTTTAACTTGAGAAACTGCCAAACTATTCTAAAGCAATACCACGATTCCTGTTTCTTCAAATCCTGGACACTGTTTTAGTCTTTTTGTTGCTGTTGTTGTTGTTTTGGCTTATGACCATCCTAGCGGGGAGGAAGTGGTAACATTGTGGTTTTGATTCGCATTTCCCTAGTGGTTAAAGATGTAGAGCATCTTTTCATGTGTGTATTTGTATGTTTTTGGAGCTGTGTATCAGATTCTTTGTCCAACTTTTTAAGTGTTTTTTTTTTCTTCTTTGTTATTGATCTGTTATTGAACATGTAAGATACTCTTACATCTCTTTAAAAACACAAACAAGACGTTTCTCCAGACCAAGCTATAGAGTGGAAGGAAGCTCAGGACTTTGTAGTCACGTGGTTTGGAGTACAAACCCAACAAGGGGCTGGGGCTGGGGCTCAGTGGGAGAGCACTTGGCTAGCATGTATGAGGCCCTGGGGTCGATCCTCAGCACCACATAAAAAAATAAATAAAATAAAGTTCTTGTGTCCATCTGCAAGTAAAAATAATATTCAACACAAAACAGGCTTCTTCTCCATTTGTGAACATAGATACTGAGTGGTCTTGGAGAAATGACCAGGTCATTGTCTTTGAGCCTCTAGGACTTAAAATGGGGATGTGGTACTCCATGAGGGTTAAATCAACATGTGCATTAGCTGTTTTGCCATAGCAGGCCAGTAAAAGCATTTTACAGATTACTGTTGGGCCTTTGTTTGGACGGTCTTGGTGGCCGCCCTGTTCAGGAAGCCATAGACTTTTCCAGGGATTGCCAGGAAATCAGGACTAACACCTTACAGCCCACATTCTGCCCATAAACCTCTTGGGTTTTATTCATCCATATCTAAGTCTTTTAATTATCTTAACCACTTTTCGTTTTATTTAGATTTATTTGCAGCTACAGCCATTTTCTCCCACAGCTGGGAACAATTTAGAGGAAAGCATTTCTGTTTTATTCTAAAATGTAATGTTTTAATTTATATTTCGTTTACAGTAAAGGAAAAATACAGCTTTAGAATGACTTTGAGTCTCCTTATTTGTAGGAAGAGATCAAAGGCTTTGGGGTTGCCTCTGTATCTTCTATAAATTTGAGCAAATCATTTGATGACCTTGAGCTTCGGGTTTCTCATTTATAAAGTGGGAAAATAGGTGCAGAGTACTTGCTTAGCCCTGGGTTGGATCAGGGAGATGCCACTGAAAGCCACAAAAAAAAAAAAAAATCACCGGGGTGACAGCTGTTTAGGGTGCTCTCACTGTATGGCGGGGCTCTGAGAGCCTCATCTTATTTTGCCCTCCTGATCTGGGATCTAGATGTTTTGATCCCTGTCTTACAGACAAAAAGTGACAGGGCCTTCATGCTGGTGTTGGAGCCGTGTCCGCCAAGCCCCACAGCCGGCTGGGCTGCGTAGACCAGCCACTCCGCAGGTGTGGGGTTTTGAGTTGCTTCAGGGCCTGTGTTTCCTGTTCGCTGCTGCAACTCGGTGGCTGGGACAACACTTGCAGTTTTGCAGGTCAGAAGTCTGATACGGGTCTCACTGGACTAAAATCCAGGTTGTCACCAGGCTGCGTTCCTCCTGAAGGCTCTAGTGGGAGGGCCTGGTTCCTTGCCTTTTCCGGCTTCCCCAGGCTGACCAGGTCTTTGGCTGGGGCCTCCCTTCACCTTCAGAGCCAGCGCAATGGCCGAGTCCTCAGGCCACATCACTTCAGCCTTGCTTCTGTTCTCCTTGTCTGACTGTTCCGCCTCTACACATTTGAGGAACTCTGTTACATGGGATCTGTGCAGAGCATCCCTGTTGGAAGGTCAGCTGATTGGCCACCTCAATTCCCCCTGCCCATGAACCCAAACAGGTTCACAGGTCCCGGAGATCAGTACACGGACCCTCTGGGGCCAGAATTCCTTACCTGCCGCAGAGCCTTTCAGGGGTAACCCTGGCCGCCTCTAACCGGGCTGCTTGGATTGCAGGCATCCCCGTGGGAAGGCAGGGGCAGCCTGTGAGTCCCTTCCCTTTGCTGATGAGAAAGCCTCCCCCAGGTCCGCCCTGTCGTCCTCCTGTTCCCACCGCACAGTGTGCAGAGCTTCAGAGTCACCCCACACCTTCTGCCTGTTGCTCCTACCCCTGAGTGTGCAGAGCTGAAGAGTCACCCCACACCTCCTGCCTGTCGCTCCTACCCCTGAGTCTGCAGAGCTTCAGAGTGACCCCACACCTTCTGCCTGTCGCTCCTACCCCTGAGTGTGCCGTTAGTGATTTAAAAGGCTCTAGGCGGACTTCCTGGCTTGGAACCTGATTCTGGGAGGGGGAAGGGAAGCCCTTGGTCAGGAAGGGGAGTGGGATGCCCCGCTTTCATTCCCAGCTGTGTTCCCGTTTGTCACAGTCTGGGAAGACACCTGTTTGACAGGCCTGGTACAGTAGTGGCCCTGAAGCTGTCCAGGAAGCGTGGGTGCTGGGGCCTTACTGTCTCCATGATGCCCGGTGTGCCCAGTGTCTGCTGAAGGTGAAACTCGGGTCCCCTCTCTTCTGCCCTTCCTGGGGTCACCCACATCTGTGTCCCCTGTCACTGCTGCGCAGACCTCGCCAGTTGTAGATGGACACCATACTTTTATTTTATTTACTTTTATGTGGTGCTGGGGATCGAACCCGGTGCCTCACATGTGTGAGGTGAGTGCTCTACCCTGAGCCACGACCCAGCCACGCCAGAGGGCTCTTGTTAACACCCAGATGTGTTGTCGTGTCCACTCTGGTTAAAACCTGTCACCTAGGCCTCCCAGGGTGGATCCGCTGTGGTCGCCTTGCTCTCCTCTCCGGCTCCTGTGCTGGTCCTCTGTCTGGGCTCCTTTCAGCCTCCCTCCTGTTCGCCCCCTTTCCCTCCCACCCCTCAGTTCAGTGGTACCTGGAGAGCACAGCCCCAGCGTCCTGCAGCGTCTAGTCCTCATTGAAAGCTCTGGGTCCCCCCAGGCACACGACTCGCTCCCCCTGGAGAGTGAGCTCCTGCTCTTGTCCCCGGCCTGCTCTGGACACGGAGGAGCATTTGTGGAGGGATTGAGGGCAGTGTGATCATTCCGTGCTCCTGAGGAGTGTGTGTGTGTGTGTGTGTGTGTGTGTGTGTGTGTGTGTGTACATGCGGCACATTTTCTCTATCCGTCATCCACTAGTGGACACCCAGGTCGTTTCCATACTTGGCTGTTGTGAGCAGGGCTGTACTGAACACAGGAGTACACATGTCTCGATGTGGTGATGATTGCATTCCTAGGAGGGATAGTGGGTCTATGTGGATATTTCCTTCTCTCTCCCTCCCTCCCTCCCTTCCTTCCTTCCGTCCTTCCAGATTGAATCAAGGAGTGCTGAGCCAAATCCCTAGACCTTTTCACACATTTTGAAATTGGGTCTTGCTAACTTGTTGAGGCCAGTCTGGAATTTGAGATCTTCCTGCCTCAGCCTCCAGAGCCCCTGGGATCACAGGCGTCTGCACTGCGCAGGTTTCTCTGTGAATGTTTGAACGTGGAAGGGGAGTGAGTCACTCATCACGTGTTTCAGCTCCTCTGGATCCTCCAACCTCCTCCCTGCCTTTCGGAGGTGGGGGTAATGGGGATTGAACCTAGGGCTGCTAGACAAGCACTCTGCCACTGAGCTACATCCCCAGCCCTTTTAATGCTGTTTCTCTTCTCAGAATTCAGGAAGACAGAGACGAGGCAGCTGCGGGCCGGCCGTCTTCCACGTCTCTGAGGCATTCCTCATGCTCAGCCAACAGCTGCTGCTCTCTCCCTTGGTTTTCCCATATGCTTTCCCAACCTGCTAGTTAGTAAGAGCTTTGAAGGGGCAAGTCATAGCTGTAGTTGGTGGCAGGGTGACATGTGTCACAGTTTGCCCTGGGTTTTCGCAGTTTTAACACTAAAACCTTACCCTGGACAGTTGGCCCCCTACTTACTCTCGCACCTTGGATGGCTGATCAGCCTGGGATGACTTTGGATTGGGCCCTGTCGGGAGGCATCTTTTTTTGGGAAGGGACCATGTTGGGGCTCAAGTTGGTACAGGGCGTGGTCTGGTCTCAGCCCAAACGCTACTGTGTCGTGTGTGCAATGAACCAGCTCAGTCCCCAGGCTGTGATGGTGGGGCTTAGGGAGTGGAAAGTGAGGAATTATATTTTTGACCCTAGGAATTTTGCCAACAAGCCTAAGATGACTATAGCTATCTAGTAAGAATCTTGAAAGTGCGGAGAGTACACGGAAGGAAAGTGGAGGTGTAATCCACTGGAGTACACCCAGGCCTTTGGTTTTTGAGTATCCACTGGGTGCAAGGTATTGCACCCAATGTTCATCTTGCATAAAGGTAAATAATTTAATCTTTGCACTCACAGAGCTCAATCTCGAAAGAAGAATGAGAGAAAGGAAACTTAGTGGGTCCCTGGCGTAGTCTGTTTGTGTTGTTGTAATAAAATACCTGAGACCGAGTACTTCATAAGGAAAAGAGGTTTGTTTTGACTCATGGTTTTGGAGGCTGAAAAGTCCAAGTGAGGATGATCACACCTGGAGAGGGCTGTGTCACATGGAGGATGGCGTCACACAGTGGAAGCACTTAGGACAGCAGCAAGGCCAACACATGGAGTGGCCCTGCTTTGTATCAACTTGCGGTCATGGTAACCAGCTCTGCCCTTCTGACCCAGTCACCTCCCACCAGGCCCACCTCTTAAGGGTCCCACCACCTCTCAGTACATTGGGGACCAAGCTTCTAGCTGTAAGCCTTTAGACAAACCCTATCCAAACCACAGCAATCCCCTGCTGCAGACCAGACATCATTAAAGCATTTCCTGATCTGCGCGTCTTCTCTGCCCAAGTTGCATCTTTTAATTACACCACTTAATTACTTCTGCCTATCAGACCTGCTTTGGGAAATAGGCTAAGTGCTCCACCAGTGTGACTTGACTAAGTTATTATTATTACTGCATGGTGAGTAGTGTCTCCTCTTCCAAGATGACGCAGCTTAGGATCCCATGTCAGATTCCTTAGCCAAGTACGAAGACCAGGTGGGTGGTCAGCTAAGAGTTGAATCCAGTCCAGTTGTCCTCAGTCCCGGGTTCTTGTCTTGCACCAAACCACATACCCCATAAGACATGAAAACCAGTGGCCACAGTAACAGATGGACCTGGGGTGTTTCGTTCAGTGAAGACAGAAGAAAACGCCATTGGAATACAGAGCATTGAAGAATTAACTTAGACCCAGTAAATGAAATCACATTCCATCAAAGAGGGAGTCGTGGTACCCGATAGGAGGGTGGGTTGGGGCTGGTTCCCTTCCCTGGATTGGCAGGCTGGCGCCACCCATCAGTGTCCAGTGAGGTGGGCAGAGGGACTTCTGGACATGGCTTCTGCCGTTTTCTGGAGGGGACAAGGTGCCTGGCATTTCTCTGGGGAGAGGTCTGCCTCCTCTCCCCCTCTCCAGCATGCCCTGTTTCAGAGCCCAGCACCCGGGGCTTGCTTGGCCATGCACCTGATGGTTTGGATATTACTTATCCCCCCAAACTGCCGTCTTAATGCAGGAATATCAGGAGTGAAATGATTGGATTGCGAGAGCTGTGACCCAATCGGTCCATTTCTGTTTGGATGGGTGGTCATTATAAGCAGGTGGGGCATGGCTGGAGGAGATGGGTCACTGGGGGCATGCCGTGGAAGGGTTCTCCTTCCCAGTGGCCCCTTCCAAGGCTGTCAAAATATATAGAATTGGGCTATTCTGAACATTTCATATAAATAGAATTTTGTGTTTTCTTTCACTTAGCGTGATGTTCTAAGAGTTCATTCATGTAATAGAATGTCTCAGTACTGCATTTTTTATGGCTGAATAATATTTCATTGTATGGATCTACCACATTTTGTTTATTCATTAAACAGGGGGTAGACATTTAGGTTGTTTCCGTTTGGGGCTATTATGAATACTGCTACTATGAACATTACTGCATACGTTTTTATCTAAACACATGTTCTAGTTCTCTTGAGTATGTACCCAGGAGCAGAATGACTGGGTCATGTGATAATTCTGTATTTTATTTTTTTGAGGAACTGCCAAACTGTTTTCCAAACTAGCTGTACCCATTTTACATTCACGGCTTCAATGTATGAGGACTCCAATTTCTTCATTTCCTCACCAAAATCTGTTCTAGTCTTTTATTATCATTATTATTATTATCATGGCTATCTGATGGACATAAAGTTTATCTCCTGTGGTTTGATTTTCATTTCTTTAATAATTAATGAGCATCTTATTATGTGTTTATTGCTCATTTGCATATCTTCTTTGGGAAAATGTCTATTCAAATACTTGGCCAATTTTTAATTGGTTCATCTGTTTATTATTATGGTTTAGATATGAGGTGTTCCCCAAAAGTTCCTGGTGGTGCAGGAATACTCAGAGGTGAATGGCTGGGTTGTGAGAACCCTGATCTGGACAGTCCAGTCCCAGTTTGAAGGGACTGGGTCATAACTGTAGAGATGGACCTTCCTGGAGCAGGGGGGTCACCATGCCCTGGATGGCTGCCTCCTCCCTGTACCTCCTTCCTCCCCCTCCCTCTCTTCCTCCCTCCCTCCCCTGCCCTCCACCCCCTCCTGACCCGCCAGGAGCTGAGCTGCCGCCTTCCCCAGGCCCTTCCCCAGGATGGTCCACCTCAGCTTGGGCAACGGAGACCTCTGAAACCACAAGCCCCAAGTAAACTTCACCTCCTCTAAGTTGCTCTTGTTGTATATTTTGGTCACAGAGACCCAGAAGCTAACTAAATAAGTCATAAGAGTTTTTTTTTTATAGATTCTGAATACAAGTCCCTTATCAGATGTATGGTTTGCAACTATTTTCTCCCACTCAGTTGTCTTTTTACTTTCTTTATAGTGTCTTTTGACACACAAAAGGTTTGACTTTGGATAAAATCGATTTTCTATTTTTTCTTTGGTTGCTTGTACTGTAGGTATTATACTTAAGAATTCTAATCTAAGGCAACAGACTGTCTAAATGGATTCCTATGGTTTCTTCTAAGAGTTTTAAAGTTTTAGCTCTTTTTGTGTGTGTGGTACTGGGTATAGAGCCCAGGCCCTTGAGGACCCTAGGCCAGCACTCTACCACTGATCTACATCCCGACTTTTTAAAAATTACTTTTTTATTTTGAGACAGGGTCTCACTAAGTTGCCCAGGTTGAATTTGTGATTCTCCTGCCTCAACCTCCCAAGTAGTTGGTATTGCACCACTGTGCCTGGTTGATTTTAACTCTTTTATTTCTCTCTCTCTCTCTCTCTCTCTCTCTCTCTCTATATATATATATATATATATGTGTGTGTGTGTGTGTGTGTGTGTGTGTGTGTGTACTGGAACTTGAACCCAGGGGCACTCTACCACTGAGTTAGTTTTTTATTTTTTGAGACAGGGTCTTGCCAAGTTGCTAAGGCTGAATTTGAACTTGGGACTCTACTGCCTCAGCCTCTCGAATCACTGTGATCACCGGCATGTCCCACCAGGCCTGGCTCTATATTCCTTTGTGAATTAATTTTTGTGCATAGGGTAAGGGATCCAATTCCATTCTTTTGCATGCAGACATTCAATTGTCCCAGCATCATTTGTTGAAAAGACTGGCTTTCCCCGCGGAATCATCTTGACATCTGTATCAAAAATCAACTGCTCAGACTGGGCGTGGTGGTGCACGCCTGTAATCCCAGTGGCTTGGGAAGCGGAGGCAGGAGGATCGTGAGTCCAAAGCCAGGCTCAGCAACATAGTGAGGCCCTGTCTCTAAATATAAAAAAGGGTTGGGGATGTGACTCAGTGGCTCAGTGCTTAGGCACACTTGGGCTCAATCCCTGGTACAAAAAAAATCAACCTATCATAAATATAAAATTTTATTTTGGATTCTCATTCTCTTCTGTTGATATGTTCATCTGTTCTTATAACAATACTGCATTTGCCTATTCGAAATGAGTCACTCTCCCTCCTGTTTTGGGGACTGGGGATCTAAACCAGGGGTGCTTAACCCCTGAGCCCCAGCCCCAGCCCGTACTCTGGAGCCACTAGTTTGCTTTCCACCCTTCACCAGTTTTCTGAAACTCTTCTTGCGGAGTTTTCCAGGTCCTCTTCCCGAGACCATTGAATAAAAAACCTTCGAATGTCTGCGGCTTCCATGATTATGACAGATCTAAAAACCCTCTCACAGGCAAATATTTGGAAATTGAGGCTAAAGTATAAGAAGCACCAATCTTAAATGCACAACTAAGAAAGTAAGGAAAGTTAAACACTCAAAATACGCAGGTGACTTAGAATAGGAAGCACTGGCCACCATCCTGGGGTCTTGGCCTGCCTCAAAAACCAAAGGATCTGGATTTTAACAGTCATTTGGGGACAAGAGATAAGACCTGGGTTTGTGTGAGAGGCCAGTAGTAACAAAAACCACTGGAAAAGCAGGATTCTTGAAGGGTCAGACCCTCGGTGAAAAGTGGACCATGAAAACCCTCACTAGCCCAAGGCGGTGTTAACCCCTCCTGTCCCTCTGCCCTGGCTGGCAGGGCCGGTAGTCTCCCCAGGACCCTGTAACAACAGGCACGGCTTTGTGTGTTTGGGGGCTTCCATTCATATTTCCCGAGTGATCTGGGAACCTTCAAGCTCAGAATTAATCCTTTTATAAAATTAAAAATCCAATTGTGAAAGAAAACCCTCTTAAAGTGTGAATGGAAGGAAACTTCCCGAATCTGATAGATAAGAGGATAATAGCTATAGAAAACATACAGAAAACATCAGAAGTTTGGAAACAAAAGCATTTTTAAGTCAAGAACAACAAGATGCAAATACTTAGGTCTCCTCTTCCTCTGTTTCAGGTCTTTCATGAGAGGTCTTAGTCAGATCAAGGAGGAAAAGGAAGAGGAATAAAAGGTGTAAAAGTTGGAAAGGAAAACACAAAACTGTCACTATTTGCAGAGAATCGCTCCAGTGGAAAGTCTCAGAGAGTCTTAGGTGTGCTGTTAGGATTACTGAGAATTAGCAGGGTAGTTGAATAAAGATCAATGTCCCAAAGTCCACTGCATTTGTATACAAGAGGAACCAGGAATACAAGGGGGATAGGCATAAATATGATGACAGTTGTATACGACATGTACACAGAGAACCATGAGACTTTATGAAAGACATCAAGGAAGGCTTATATAGACAGAGAAGTAACATGGAGACGAGAAGACTCGGTTTTGTGGTCCTTAGAATGATCTATGGGTTTAGTAACATTTTGATCCAAATACCCCAGCATTTTCCAAAGAACTGGACAAGCTGATTCCAAAATTTGCATGGACCAGAAAGTTGCACGGAGAGCCATTCCTTTCTGAAGAACAGTATGGGAGATGGAAAGAGGGAGACTCCACTCCAGTAGAGATGACCTCAGTTGGGTGGCCTAGGTCGCTCATCAGAGAAACAAAACGGAAACCCAGAGGTAGAGCAAAACGCCTGTGCATTCTTGGGTGTGTGTGTGCTTAAGAAACAGGTGGAGTTGAAAATCAGCCAAGAAGGGACTATTTTATCAACTCATTCCGACATTTAGTTGCCCATACAGGGAAAATGAAGCCGGACCTTTCTTTACCTCATAATAGGCACAAAGTGGATTCCAGGTGGATTGAGGACTTCTTAAAGTCAGGAAACATCATTCTTTGTGATGCAACTTTTTTTTTTTAGTTTTATTGATTTTATTGTGATGCAAATTTGATAGCTTTCTCTTTGAGATCAGGTCGAAGCTAAAGACAAGGACTGCTGCTATTTTGGTCTTTATTTGTCCTGGTGGCCTTGGTCGGTTGCAGTAAGGCAAGAAGAAACCGTAACTGGAAGAGGCTAAGAGTATAGCTCTGCAGCAGGCCGGCGCTGAGCAGGTACAAGGCCCTGGGCTCCATCCCCAGAAACGCCCCCCCCCAAAAAAAAAAAAGGATCATTAATTGCATTGGTATGTGACAGCAGAAAGCCATGACTTTCAATCATCGTCCACAAGGGAGATGATGTACCTGTCTCCACTTAGACAACTCTGCCGTCCCCAGCCGCCCCTGCCCGTCTCCCCTCTCCATAAACGGCAACTCTGTTTTCCTCAGGTTCAAAACCTGAGAGTCTTCCGATGCCTCACATTTTTCTTGCATTTCATGTTCGATCTGTCAGCAGGTCGTTAGGACTTTACCTTAGAAATAAATCCAGAGTCAAACAGTTGTCAAGGTGGGAGGCAGAGAATGGAAAATCTCTTTAAACTTGCAAACATAAATGGTGGTAGGATAAGACAGAGTTGGTGTCAGGTGGGGAGGAGGAGAGGAATGAAGGATGGAGGGAAGATGGACACGAGACTTCTCAGTTTATCTTAGGTGATTATTTGGACCTTAGGGATATGCATTTCTTTATTATACATCTTTATTTGTTTATTTTTAGGTGGTGCTGAGGATCCAACCCAGGGCCTCACACATGCTAGGCAAGTGCTCTACCTCTGAGCTACAACCCCAGCCATCATTTTCTTTTTTCTGTTTTTCTCTTTCTTTCTTTTTTTTCTGTGTGTGTGTGTGTTTTGAACCCACAAGCGCTGTACCCCCAAGCTACATTCCCATCATTCTTGAACTTCATGATCCTCCTGCCTCAGCCTCCCAAATGGCTGGGATCTAGACATGTGTCACTGCACCTGGCTTACAGAAGCATTTTCAAATTTAAAAAATTGAGTATTTTTAAGAATTTTTAAATTTGTTCTAATTAGTTATACATGAAGTAGACTGAATTTTGACACATCATACATACATAAAATTGTATTTTTATTTATTTTTTATTTTTTTTTTAAAGAGAGAGTGAAAGAGGAGAGAGAGAATTTTTTAAAATTTATTATTTTTTACTTCTCGGCGGACACAACATCTTTGTTGGTATGTGGTGCTGAGGATCGAACCCGGGCCGCACGCATGCCAGGCGAGCGCGCTACCGCTTGAGCCACATCCCCAGCCCTAAAATTGTATTTTTAAAAAAGGGGTTGTGGGGCCGGGGTTGTGGCTCAGTGGTGGAGCACTTGCCTACGTGGGTGAGGCACTGGGTTTGATCCCAGGTACCACATAAAATAATAAAATAAAAACAAATAAAATAAAGGTGTTGTGTCCATCTACAACAACAACAAATTTTTAAAAAAGCATTGAAAACAAGTTGGTTACATAACCAATTAGGTGTCAGAGGAAAGACTGACTCCAATTGACCTAAGAATATACGATTTTGACTATGTATCCTCATTAGGATCTACCACACTAAACACCTGCAAAGAAACCTGTTTTTGTTGCTGGTAATAATACTGATACTGTATTTGAACTTTCTACATGGTTAATGTGGGATTAAACAAGTAACGTTAGGAATCAAGATTTTCAGCATTAGAGAAAAGATTAAAAAACAAAATCAAAGTTAAGTAAAAACTGTGTAAAACTCATATGTGAATCAAAATCCCCAAGATAACATGATTGTTTTCCTTATTAGAGATATATATCTTCTCGCTCTCTCCATGGAAAACTTTGGGGTTCTGAAAACCCGGGGGCAACAGTCACCCTAGCTTCCTGATTGTGTTCTTCCCCCAGGGGAACCAGGCTTTCTAGAGAAATGGCTGGTTCCGTGTTTGGAGCTGACAGGTCATCAGAGGCGACGGAGGTTTGAGTTGGGCGCATTGGCACACACCTGTGACCCCAGCAATGTGGGAGGATGAGGCAGGAGGATTGCAAGTTTGAGGCCAGCCTCAGCAATTTAGCAATATCTTGCCTCAAAAGATAAAGGCCTGGGGATGTAGCTTAGTGGTAAAGATCTCTGGGTTCAATCCCCAGTACCACAAAAAATGGATAAAATAGGGGTGTGGGGTCCAACTACAACTGAAAAATAATTATTAAAAAAAAAAAAAAAAGAAAGGCGAAGCCTGTCCCCTTCAGTCTAGTCTAGCACAGCAGTCCAAGTGAGCCTGTGAATGGCAGAGCAGAACTTGCCCTCTACTCGTAGCCTCTACCGGCTTCTCTTCTCACTTAGGAAGAGTCGGAACACGAGCTGCTTCCCTGGGCCGGAATGTCCTCTGCCTTCCCTGCTGGGTCCTCTGCAGCTCCACTGACCTCCCTGTTGGGCCTCCAGCCTGCCACAGGGCCTTTGCCCCTGCCGTGCCTTCTGCTTACCATGCTCAGCTGCCAGGGGCTGCCTTCTCAGAGGGCCCTCCCTGGCAGTCTGTAGAGGACATCCCCCTGTTCCTCCTGATTCATGTGTCTTCAGCGCATCACTGTTAAACTTACCAGGCGCATTGGTCACTCCTCTTACTAATTACTTTCTTCCCCAGGAAGGTAAGCCGGGAGGGGGGTGCTTTCGTTCACTCTTTTACTTCTGGATCTTTGCCCATCTTAGTTGGCTTTCTCTGCAGTTCTAGAGTTAGGCTGTGGTCTGGGCCATAGTGGTTCAGAATACTCTGTGTCTCCTTTTGGCTGTCCCTAAAACATTCTCAGCCCAGAGCAGGCAGGTGATAAATGTTGAAGGGATGAGAGGGAGACAGTGAGTGTGAGGATGAACTTTCCAAGGGGCTTGGAGATAAAGGAGAGTGGGAAGCGGTTGTGGCGGAGGAGGATGTGGGGCCTCAGGCATTCTGAGCTCCAGGAGTGGGGCACCACGTGCTCCCCCAGGGCAGCAGAGGGGCGTGGGGGGGAGGCAGGAGAGGGAGGCCAGAAGCCTGGAGAAGGCCCCGATATGTCCTGTGCAAGGGATGGTCCAGATGCGAGAAGGTGGCAGGAGGGGACACAGGACCCGAGCTGGTTTTTTATTAACCAGGATTGAGCCGGGAGCAGTCATCCTCAGTCCTTTTCATCGTGAGACAGGGTCTTGCTAAGTTGCTGAGGCTGGCCTTGAACTTGCGATCCTCTTGCCTCAGCCTCCCCGGTCAACCAGGATTAAAGTCGTGGGCCACCGTGTTGGATAGTTGCTTCTCTTTTCTCAGCAAATAAAAATCAAGGTGATCAGCTGAGTAGCAAGAGTGTGTGGAAGTTGTGTGCAGTTTTGTCTGGGGGAGTCGGGGCTCTGCTGCTGAGGAATGGTAGTGGCAATGTGGGGAGTGCCACACCAGGAAGAGATCGAGTGGTACACCCTGGTATGTGAGTCAGGGAAGAGGGTATCAGGGACATTGTGCGTGGGGGGGGGGATGGAGAGAAGAGAGGGATAGAGTTGGGTGGGCAGGAGGATGGCAGAGAGGCCGGGTGCAGGATTCCGGTCCTGGGGAAGCGGGTGGGCGAGCCAGAGGGTCAGCAGGAAACAGGAGAATGGGAGAGGGTGGGCTGGGGCCAGGGGGCCGTGCTGTGGGTCTCGATGGGCAGGTGCGAGCCGGGAGTGAGAGCTGAGGTGGGGCGGGGTGTGCATGCCGGTGGCTCACTGGTCATCCCACGGAATTCTGGAAACACAGGTTGGCCTACAGCTCCAGGTGGCAATGTTGGCTGTGGTGACATCACCACCGTGTGTTCCCCCTGGGACACACTCCAGTGCCCAGGTCAGCCCAGGGGAAATGGCTGGTACTGGACTGTTCTTTATCTGCAGAAACATCAATCTCACGTGATTCAAATGAATATTTCCCCGTTTCGCCATCTCGAACGGTTCTGTGGCGTGGCCTGTTCACACATCTCTGTGCACAGTGTGCGAGGGTCTCCAGGGCCCGTGCCTGGGCGTGGGACCTCAGGGACACAGCAGCACACCAGCGTCACCAGGAAGGGGAGTGACTTGCACTCCCTCCAAACCCACAGTGTCCCTCTGTTCTCCCCAGCGCTTGGTATTGTCCGGCTGTCATTAGATGCTGAGGGACCTGAAATGAGTGACCACTGTGACCTCCTGCCGGTCTGGTACAAAATCCATGGTTCATAGGCTGATTAACAGCAGGCTTTAGATCTCTCAAACGGTGCGGTTGGCGATGGGTGACTGAAGGGATGTGCTGTTAAGTGAAATAGGTTTTGTGTTTGTTTATTTATTTTGCAGAACTCAGAATTGAACTCGGGAGGGCTCTACCACTGAGCTTCGTCCCCAGCCATTTTTACTTTTTTAAATTTTACAATAGGATCTAAGTTGCCCTGACCTTGAACTTGCGATATCCTCCTGCCTCAGCCTCCTGAGTTGCTGGGATTACAGGTGTGCATCACCATGCACAGCTGTGAAATAGGTTTTGAAATAAGAATTGAGAGCATGAGACTATAATCTTTTTTTTTTTTTTTTTTTTTTTGTACCTCAGATTGAACCCAGGGTGCTTATCCACGGAGCCACATCCCCAGCCCTTTTTATATTTTACTTAGAGAAGGGTCTCACTGAGTTGCTTAGGGCCTCACTAAGTTTCTGAGGCTGGCTTTGAACTTTCCGTCCTCCTGCCTCAGCCTCTGAGCCCCTGGCTGGGCCCAAGACCTTCACAGTGGATGTCTGTGCTTGTGTTGTGGTGGTGGGAGGATGGATGATACTTCTGTTTTGCTTATGTGCAGTTTTTAGATATTCTCCCAATAAACATTTAATGTTTTTGTAATTTAAAAATCCTAATAAATTATTTTTATTATTAAAATGAGATATAAAAGAGTCTCTATGGAGCACAAGGCATTTTTAGCTTAAATGTACCAAGCAGTCTGTTGAATCAATAATTGATCAATTTTTTTTTTCAGTAAATAAGTGAAACTATGAAGGAGCATCAGGAAGAAATGTCACAACTGGGGCATACCTCCAGGTCTCCTGGCCTCCCATGATAACTGTCAGTCGTAGCGCTGTCTGCTGGTGGGACGCCTGACATGGATTGAAGTCCATAGGTGAGAAGACGTTGGCACGGGTGAGTCTTTTGGTATTTGTGCGTGTTGGGGGAGGGACAGGGGTTCTTCTTTCCTGTTGTGCTCAAGCACGTTTTCTGAAAACTAGGGCTTCCTGCTGAATGCCACAGAACAGTTCTTGACCTTGTTTGTATATTGAAATCATCGGAGGAAGCCAGGCATGGTGGCACACCCCTGTCACCCCAACAGCCCGAAGGCTGAGGCAGGAGGATTACAGTGAAGGCCAGCCTCAGCAACCTAGCGAGACCCTGTCTCAAAATAAAAATAGAAAGGGCTTGGGATGCATCTCAGTGGTAGAGCACCCCTGGGTTCAATCCTTAGCAAAGAAAAAAAAAACTATAATAAACAAATAAATAAAATAATCTTAGAAGCTTTTAGAAAGTATGACTGCCTTACTCCCACCCCCAGAGATTCGGATTCTCTTTATCCAGGGTGAGTTCAGCATTGTGTTGGTAGTTAAAAAACAAGAGAAACGTTAACTCCCCAGCTCAGTCCTGCCTGCACTCGGAATTAAGAACAATTGCTATACAACAAGGGTCAGTGAACTTTCTGTGGTCGGTCAGGTTTTATGTTATTTTTATTTTAGACTTTGAAGACTTCACTGCTGTACATACTCAGCTCTGCCAGTGTGGAAGGAGAGGAGCCGAACACAATAAGGAAATGCATGTGTCTGCTGTGTTTCCATAAAACCGTTTTTTTTTTTTTAAAGGTGGTGGACTGGATGACCCAAGGCTGTGGTTTCCTGACACCTGCTAAGATACAAAAGTATTAAATAGTTTTTTATCTGAATAATGGTTAAAGGCCAGGTGCAGTGGCACTCACTGTAATCCCAGTGGCTTGGGAGGCTGAGGCAGGAGGATCGTGAGTTCATAGCCAGCCTCAGCAATTTAGTGAGGCCCTAAGAAATATAGTGAGGGCTGGGGATGTGGCTCAAGCGGTAGCGCGCTCGCCTGGCATGCGTGCGGCCCGGGTTCGATCCTCAGCACCACATACCAACAAAGATGTTGTGTCCGCCGAGAACTAAAAAATAAATATTAAAAAAAAAATTCTCTCTCTCTCTCTCTCTCTCTCTCTCTCTCCCCTCTCTCTCACTCTCTCTTTAAAAAAAAAAAAGAAATATAGTGAGACCCTGTCTCAAAAATAAATAAATAAATAAAAAGTTCTGGGGATGTGGCTCAGTGGTTAAGTGCCCCTGAGTTCAATCTCCTTGTATCAAAAAAAAAAAAAAAAGGTAAATCCTCAAGAGAAGAAACTGTGGTTTTGCATGATATAATGGGAACAATGTAGGATTTGAAGTTTGAAGTGAGCAGCCCTGAGTGCAAATCCTAACTGCAAATTGGTTGTAATCTTGGAGAAGTCACCTCTCTGGTCCTTATTTTTATGTCTCTATGACAGTAATAATATGTGCTTCACGGAGTGATTATAAAGACCAAATAGAAGAGGGTATATGAAAGCACTTCATAAACTGAAAATGCTAAGCACACATAGCTTGTTCTCACCAATTGTCTGTTGCTCAGCATCTTGAAGATTCATGTGTAATAAACATTAAATATTTAAAAGTACAGCAAATTAGAAAATTTGAATTTAAATGTAATAGAAGCATGGGGCTGGAGAAAAAAAGGAGTTATACATAATGCATTTCTATTTTTCTCCACCAACAAAGTAACTTTGGATTAGTAAAAGCTGCTTTTAAATTGAAAAGGGTATAAATATACAATTTTCCAAAAAGAGAGTTTTCCAGGGAAGATGCGTTTTCATGATGGTTGTGAAACTTTACCACCATAGTGTGCTGGTGGGGAGCTAGGGAGGGAGGGAGTGGAGGTGGGTACAGGTAGGGGCTGGAAGAAAGCCGAGCAGGGGGCGCTGGAGACCTGCCTGTGACCTTCAGGAAAGCTCTTGGGGTCCGGTAGGAACAGAAGCCAAACTGCAGCCATCAGGGGAGGGAGTAGGCGGGGAGGAAATGGAGGCATTAGGTGGAGACAGTTCTTTCTACAAGTTTGGCAGAAAAAAGAAAAAATAGGGCGTAACTCAAAAGGGCAGTTGTGTGTGTGTGTGTGTGTGTGTGTGTGTGTGTGTACCGAGGGACCCAAGTGAGCAGAGCAGGTTGGGAAGGAGTGAGGGTGGACAATGTCCAGAGACTGGGGAGGTGACCATATCCCTGGGCCGTGGAGGAGGAGGAGAAGGAGGAGGAGGAGGAGAAGACCACATCCCTGTGCAGTGGAGGCCAGTCGATTGCAGAGAGCACGGAAGGGAAGCCTTGCAGAGGTGTGGAAGTCACTTCCTCCTGGGGGCCCACCCTGAGTACCTCTTTCTTTCCAAATCCGGGGTCAGTATCCATCCTCTGTGCTCCCATAATTGTCTGTACTTCCTCAATGAACTTAAATGAAATGGCCGCCAGCGAAACCGTCTGTTCATTGGTCGCCCTGTCTGCATCCCTGCTGAGCTGCTGAGCGTTCCTGAAGGCAGGACTTGGATCTAGGTCTGTTGCTATCTTTAAGCACTTAGCACAAAACCTGGCACCTGCAATGAACATGAAGATGAGAATCTGTCAAGGTCCTCGTTAAGCATGCGTTAGATTGAGTGCAGATTAGCTGGTTCAGGATCCTAGACATCAGGCACTGGTTGTGTCACCTGGTCTCTTTCTCTTTTAAACCTGCTGGCGAAGGAGGAAATTCTAAAGGACCACAGCGCCCTCCCTGTCGCAGAGTCCAGCATGGCTGCCAATGGTGACGACCGACCGTTCTTCCTCTGTTTTCTTTGGGAAGCAACTCCTTTCCTCTCTGTCCATTTTGCTGATGTCCTGAAGTTGCAGACTAGCCCAGCCACTCCTAGACCCACACCTACTGGGAGCTGGCAAAGGGACAGCCGGGAAAGCCCCTTTCCATATTTAATGCTCTGGCTGGGCACCAAGGCCATCTTGTCGATGCAGCCCTGGCTTACAAGTTCTGAGCCCTGGGTTTAGTTTGGCTTATGTCCTTCTCTGTGTCCTGACTTGAAGTAAGTGATTCTGCCACTCTCAGACTTGATTGCCT